>NC_142067.1:77091719-77402885 GCF_059756535.1 Pantherophis guttatus
CAGGGAGGGCACTGCAGACTGTGACAGTGACCCCGGTACCACCAGCAGATGATGGAGGAGTCACTGTGGAATGGGAACCCAACCCAGCCAGTTATGACATTGGAGGGGAAAATGACCCAATGGTAAGTAATACCATCTCCCGTTTGTTGTTCCAGTGGTACTTACAGCCCAGAGACGTGGAGCCTATGAGGCTCTAATAGATTCTGGGTCTATATGATGCTTCATTAGCTAGATGACTGCTGCAAAATTGGGGGTAAAGGCAAAGAGAATGTCACAGCCCTTGAGATTTGAGCAAGTAGATGGCTCGATCCTATGAGGGGCACCTGCAACCCATATAACAGAGCCAGTGAAACTGGAATTGACCCAGCATTGGGAACTCATCCAATTCATCATTGTCCTGAAAATGACTGAATCGGTGGATTAATGTGGTTGGACAAGTGGGGTCCAACTATCTGGTGGGAGGATGGATGTTGACACTTGAGGATAGGCAATGGCCTCACAACCCCTCAGCATGAGCAACCATGGAAACAGGATCCCAACGGCACATCGAGCCATGAGCCTGTGAACATGCAGGCCAAGGCTGTGAGGAATCCAGCCTTCCCCCTTGTGTATAGAGATCTTGCCAACATAATCAGCAAGAGGGAGTGCAACATCCTTCCCCCACACTGGCCCATGGACTATACCATAGAAATCCGTGCAGTGGCCAAACTGCCAAAGCCAAAAATGTAATCAATGACACCATGGGAGATTGATGAACTATGGCTTTACATAGAGAAAAACATGATTAGGGGATTCATCCAGCTGACTAGGTCTCAGATTGCAGCCCCAGGGAAAAAAAGGACAGGACACTAAGGATGTATGTGGACTTCAGGGGATCAATGGAGTGTGCATTAAAAATACATACCCCCTCCCTCTCCTGAAGGACATGCTGTCCTGTTTGGCTGAAGGACATATTTTCCCCAAGCTTGACTTGAGGGAGGCATATTACTGGGTCTGGATCAAGGAAGGGGACGAATGGAAAACTGCTTTCAACTGTCTCCTAAGAAGTTATCAATTCAGAGTAATGCCATTTGGCTTACAAGGAGCTCCAGCAGTGTTTATGCAATTAATTAATGAGGTCTTGCATGAGCATTAATATAAAGGAGTACTTGTATATTTTGATGACATCCTGATTTACACCAAAACCATGGATGAGCATGTCCAGTTGATGCGCAGCATCCTGGAAAATCTGTTGGTGGCAAATTTGTATGTAAAGTTGTCGAAATGCAAGTTCCACCAGACCCAGTTGGACTACTTAGGATATCATGTGTTGAACTCTGGAGATGGATCCAACGAAGGTGCAATTGGTTATGGACTGGCAGGCGCCTAAGAGTTGTAAGCAATTGCAAAGTTTCCTAGGATTCACAAACTTTTACTGGCAGTTCATCCCTTTGTTTGCATGGGTGGCCCTACTGCTAACCAACCTTCTTAAGACAAAGCACACAATAGGGAAAATCAGACCCAACCAACCACTACAATGGACAATGGAATGTCAAAGAGCCTTTGAAATGTTAAAGATGCTATTTGCTAAGGAGCCCGTCCTAAAACATCCAGATCTGGAGCGAGCATTTGTGGTCCAAGCCGATGCCAGCGACATAGCCATGGGAGCTGTCCTTCTCCAAACCAACAAGCAGAGTAACCTGCAACTGTGTGCCTATACATGATGCAAACTCAACGACACTGAAAGGCGGTGGGCGATTTCGGAAAAGGAAGCCTACACGGTCTGGTGGGCACTGATGACATTGCGGCATCTGCTGGAGGGGAGTCGTGTACCCTTTGAAGTGTAGACAGATCACAAGAACCTTGAAGCCCTCCAAACTCCATGCAAGTTGTCCCCCAAACAGGTCAGGTGGGTGTAGTATTTTAAATGCTTCCACTTTACTCTGAAGTATATTCCTAGGGGGAGGAATTTTCTAATGGTGCCCTATCAAGGATGCTTCAATGCAATAGTGGATGGGGAGATGTAGTTCACGCCATTATATCTCCTCTGTAATCTGTGGCTCAAGCCACAACCTGAAGGCAGGCAATGCAACAATCAGAAGAAGGACTGGATGAGATGACCTGCTCTGCCCACCAACCCATGGTTTCAGGAGAACCAGCAGATGTTAACCCAGAGAGATGGCCTGGCATGGAAGGGGAGCAAATGATATGTCCCTCACACCTAGCGGATGGCTGTGCTGCAGCAGTGCCATGATGCAAGGTCAGTGGGTCACTTTGGGTTCCTGAAAACCCTACATCTGGTCAACTATCAATTTTGGTTGCCAAAATTGAAAAAAGACCTAGAGGGCTATGTCCGGAGCTGTACAATCTGTGCAACAATGAAAAAATGACCAGGGAAATCACCAGGCCTCTTGCAACCTGTATCTAATACCACTTGGCCATGGGAAGAAATAGCCATGGATTTCATCATAGAGCTCCGTGAGAATAACAGAAATACCGTTATATGGACAATTATTGACCTATTCTCAAAGCAAACCTGTCTGAGCCTCCCGTCAGCATGTAAGATGGCGAAGATGTTACTAACATATACCACTCCACAGCATCCCATGGAGGATCATCTCAGACCAGGGAGTGCAATTCACAGCCAAATTCTGATGGGAGTTCCTTAGAATGATGGGTCCTCTCAAGGCCTGAGTTACGTATTCCATCTGGCTACCAATGGAGTGGTAGAGAGAGCCAATGCCATGATTGAGCAATACATAAGATGTTATGTAAACTATCAACAGACCGATTGGGCTGACCTCCTACCCTTCGCAGAAGTAGCATACAACAACACAGTGCGCAGCAGCACAGGGTTCACTCTCTTCAAAGTGGCCAATGGGATAGAGTTTATCGCCATTCCCGAGTACCCTTGGGATTCCCCCTCGTCTGTTACCCTGACTGAGTGGGTGGGCAACATGCAAAGGGTATGGTAGGAGGTGATAGTAGCATTAAGGAAGGCAGCAGAGACCCAAAAGGTCCAGGCCGACAAGAAGTGGAGCCCCCAGATCCCATTCCAGGTTGGCACCAAATACCTATGTCTAAAGGTACCCTGCCATAAACTAGTCCCTAAATTCCTGGGTCTATTTCCCATAGTCCATGTACTTAACCCAGTCATAGTGGAACTGAAACTCCCTCATCTGTTGGGGAGAATACACTCGGTATTCCACAGTAATCTGTTGAGACATGTAGAGACCACGGAGGTACAAGATCCCCCGAAGCATGAAACTGGGGCCATTCAAGTTGGGGGGGGGAGGCGCACTACAAGGTTGAGCAGATCTTAGATTCTTGCATTCATAGGGGGCCCTACAATACCTGGTATAATGGAAGAGGTATCCCCTATCAGAGGCATCTTGGGTAAGGAGTTGGGAGATGAAGGCCACACAGTTGGTGAGATGGTTCCACCAGGAGCACCCTTGAAAACTGGGTGGGAGTGATTGCGTGGGACCCCGCTCAACAGGCAACTAATTATGGTCTTTGCTTATCTTCCAGATGTCATCTCCATGGTAGAGGGAAGCTGCCTGTCAACCCTTGAAACGGCAAGCCTCCAGCAGACCATCTCAGGGTTGCCATTCCAGGGGTGGGGGGGGAGGCTTACTAGGATAATGAGAAACAGTAGACTCACGGCGTGGGGGTTGATGACGAAGCAGCTGGCCAACAATCAGTTGGAGAGCAGTCCAGCAGCAGAAGAAAGAACTAGGCCCAACAGAAAGATTCCAGGCCTCTCAAGAAGTACTACAGCCATGTGGGTGGGGCAGGCATGCACGGGGGTGTAAATTGGTGGGAAAACAGCAACGGTTATTGCTGCTTTTGTTTTGGTTGCTATGTGCCGATGTTTCCAGGCCTGCAAGAATTAAAAGCAGTTAATCGAACCTTTTATTTCTGTTTCTTGGTTTTGGAGAGTTGGAACAGTGACATTGGCTACCGATTTCAGGAGACCTGGAGGCCTCCCTGGCCTCTTTTTCATTGTGGCACAGGTCAGGCAACGTAGGCCTTGATATCTCTCTTCATCCGTGGCCACCAGAACTGCCTATTGGCCAGGTTTAATGTCTTCAGGTAGCCAAAGTGACCGGCTTGCTTGATGTCATGACAACTTCGTAGGACCTGTGTTTGCAGTACACCAGATGTACTACAAAATAACCCCTCCCATGCTAACCCCTCCCTGTGGGTTAGCAACTTTTAGTCCTTTAGGAACCAGGGGTCAGTTAACAACACAGTTTTCAGAGTTTGGGTCAGGTCATTTGCTTCAGATCTTGCCCCTCCCTTAGCTTGTCAGCTGGCTATGATTTTTGCAACTGGCTGGGCCAGAGGATTGATTGCATGTACTACTTCCTCCTGACTGCTGTTGTACTGCGGCACCCAGGACAAGGCATCTGCTAAGAAGTTCTTCCCACCAGGTATGTTATTTTAAAGGAAATTGAAAGCCCCTGAAGTGTTGTTATCGCACTTGTTTTGGCGATAACTTCCCTGTGGTCTATACTCCCCTCCAGGAAATGTTGCCATGTCAGCAGCGCCTAATGCACTGCGAATGACTCCTTTTCCCAAATTGCCCATCTTCTTTCTGTGTCAATGAGCTTCCTGGAGGTATATGTGCATGGTTGCAACTTGCCTTTGTTGTTGCGCTGCAAAAGGATGGCTCTGTTGGCTACGTCATTCGGTTCAGCCTGGATGACGAAGGGTCGGTTGGGATCTGGGTGTCTGAGGATTGGCTCCTGGGCAAACAGGGCCTTCAGAGTTTCAAAGGCCCACTGGCACTCCATGGTCCACTGGAGGGGTTGATTGGGACAGGGCTTGGTTGTGGCAGGTTTGGTCTTTAGTAAGTTGGTGATTGGCAGAGCTAACCAGGCGAATGAGGGAATGAACTGTCTATAGAAGTTCGCAAACCCCAGGAAACTCTGCAACTGCTTATGCGTCCTGGGTGCCTGCCATTCCAGGACAGCTTTCACTTTTGCGGGATCCATCTCCCCCCCATGCCAGATATCCCAAATAGTCCAAATGGATCTGGTGGAACTCGTACTTGGACAGTTTTGCATACAAATATGCCACGAGTAATTTTTCCAACACCTGCCATACTAGTTAGATATGTTCATCTATTGTTGTAGTATATACTAGAATATCACCCAAATAAACCAACATGCCCTTGTTACTGTTCTGTCCCCAACCCCACGCACACACCCCAACAGACGTTCAGGAGTTAAAGACCAAACCAGCCGGCAAAATCCTTTTCCTTATGATAACGGAACTTGGCAACAACCTAGTGGCTGCCTGCCAAGAATTTATTATTTACAAAGAGGAGAGATAACTTCTCCCCACTTCTGATACATCAAAGGAAAGCAGCTCAATAATTACAATCAAGTCCAGAGATAATCCAGTCTTAAAGCAAAAGTCCGGCAATGCAGAATGGCGTGGAAGCTTTCAGCTTTGTTCGTCACAAGGTTTGACTGGCCACCACGCTCCCTTTTATATCCTGAGTGGTGTGGTCCAGTGACTCAGCCTAATCTTGGGCACGCCCTTTCTTCTGTTGCGCGCGCTTATCTCTGCGACGCTGGCGTGGGTCCAGCCAAGACTCATTACCCTCATCACTGTCCATCTGTGACTGCATGGACGTGCTTGGCCCTGGCTCTATCTCTTGCCCTTCGGCGGACACCGAAGGCATTGCCAAAGAGGAGGGTCCTGGAGAGGGAGGCCTTGCCAACTCCTCCCCTTCACTCTCGGAGTCCTCTCCTGACGATGACACAGGCTCCGGTAACGGAACCACAACAGTTATAGGTGCTCATGCAGCACTTTGATGATGAGCTTCATGAACACCACAGGGGCCCCTTGCAACCCAAACAGCATCACCTTAAACTGGTAGCTCCCTGGGGGGCAGTTGAAGGCAGTTTTCCACTCATCCCCATCCCTTATGAGAACCCTATAGTACATCTCCTATAAGTCCAGTTTAGTGAAGATTTTGCCCCTAGCCAGGTGGGCCAACATGTCCTTCATCAGGGATAGCGGGTATATATTTTTCACACAAAGCCTGTTTATGCCCCTAAAGTCCATGCACAAATACATCAATCCATCTTTATTTTCTTAAACAATACAGGGACAGTGATCCTGGAGCATGCTGGCTGAATGAAACCCCTGGCCAGGTTCTTATCAATGTAGCATCGCAGCTCCTCCATCTCCCGGGGTGTCATTGAGTACATCTTGGGTTTGGGCAATTTCGCCCTGGGGATGATCTCAATGGCATAGTCAGTTAGATGGTGGGGAGGCAGGACATCACATTTCTTTTCACTGAACATGTCCATTAAGTCCGTGAATACCGAAGGATAGGGAAGGCTTACCAATTTCTGAAGCCTCACTGCTCCAGCATAGGTCCACTCCCTACGGACCTGCTTTTGCAGTGTCAGGAGAGGACCCCCGCCTATCCTCAGCCTCCTGTACCCTCCCTCCCACTATATGGTCAGGCCCCACTTGTCCAACTATGCCAAGCCCAGGATCACCGCTTCGGTCATTCTGGGTACGACGACAAAATGGATCATCTCCCAGTTCATGGACATTTCTAATTGCACCGGCTCTGTGATATGGGTAGCCGGGACACCCCCCCCCAATCAGGGAATTATCCACTTGCTCAAACCACAGAGGCTTGGCCAACCTCCTTGTCCTAACCCGCAATTTGGTGGCCGCCAATAGGCTAATCAAGCATGGGGTACACCCGCAATCTATCAAGGCCTCCAACATTCCACGAACCCCCAATCTAGGGGCTGTGGGAGACACCTGGATCACGAAAGGCTGGATGGGGGCACTTGTCACTGTCATATGGGAGCCATGGGTTTTTCCCCTTGATTGGTGCCTCTTCCTCATATGGCAGTGGCTGCAGGGCCTCTACCACCTGGTATGCTGCCCTGGATTTCTCAGGGGTTTTCTGGGGTGATTTTCTGACCTTCCCTAGGTTCCTACTTCTCCCCTTCAGTGTAGGGGTCAGACATTCAGCTGCCTGGTGGCCTGGCTGACTGCACCTAAAGCACTGCATAGGCGGGCAAGCGGGTCTCTTCAGAGACTGGCTACTGCAGGTGGGGCTGGCCCAGTGGTGGGTTGCCCCCCGGTTTGGAATGGTTTGCAAGAACTGGTAGTAAAACCGGTGGGAGGCTCCACCCACCGACCCGGACATCATCATAGGTGATCTGTGCATGCGCAGAAGCTTCTGTGCATGCGCAGAAGCTTCTGTGCATGCGCAGAAGCATACGCGTGCTCCCGATGTGAACTGGTAGTAAAGATAAGTAGAACCCACCTCTGGGCTGGCCCTTTGATGGCAGGATGCTTCTCAGGGAATCTCTCAGGGAATCTCCATGGCCTAGGACCCAAGTCCCCCTTGGGGCGGCATTCCTTCAGTTTGGCATCTAACTTGGTGGCTGCCCGGTACCACTTATTCAGCCGTGGAGGTAGACCCTGGTATACACAGGCCTGGCGCAGACTCCTGATCAAGACCTGTCTTGAACTAATGGACCAACAACTGCTCCAGCCATTGTCGTAACTTCCCAGAAAGCTGGCAGAACTACTGGATATAGTCTGGCACCAGTCAGGTTCCCTGCTTTAGCACCATAAATTCCCCTTTGGCCACTGGGCCTGGGTCACATCCTCGAAACCGTCTTGCAAGGCTTCCAACAGTAGACTGGCATCCCCCAACTCCCAAGCGTTCTCACTATAAGGATCCACTACCTAGTCTGCAGCTTCCCATTCCAATGCCACCATCACCATGGCCCAGTGGCTGGGGTATAAGTGGGCAAAGTGGTTTAGGTGGCTAACAACCTGGCTCAGGAACAAAGCCAGCCTGGCAGGCTCACCATCAAAGATAGCTCTCAGGTGTGGTAGCTCCAGGGTATGGCTGTGGCTGCCAATAGCCTATAGGAGCTCCTTGGCCTGAGGAGGCCGAGCCAGCCAGCCGATGGTCAGGCCCTCCAAGGGGAGGTGCTCAATGCCAATTGGGAGGCAGGGGGCAACAGGCTGAGGCCTCATCAGCTGGGAGTGACTGTCTGCTAACCTTGCCATCTTCTCAGTAACTGGTCCCTTTTGCAGTCCTGGTTCTGCTGACGCTAACCCCATCGCTATTTCGCTCACCGGCTGGGGTTCCTCGGATTTGCTGTAGCCTGTACCTAGGTGGAACCTCGGGCTGGCTAGTTGGAACCACATAGGTGGGATAACTGGTCTCTGGTCAGGTGATGGCCTCCAAGCAGCCGCCTCCCCCCCTGGCTCCTAACAATTTTTTTCTAAAAAATAGCAGCAAAACATTTCTACAGAATAGGAAGATGAATCTCCACTGCAAATTTTAAAGATGTTGGGGTTATATTTTGCTGCTTAATGAAAAGAACTAGGTCTAGTAGTAACAAAATACACAGATCGATAGCTTCAAAATCCAGAATGGGACATCTCACCACAGCCAATTTGCCACAGGACAACTCACCATAGCCAACTCTCCGTGGAACAATTTAACAATTCAATTATTTAAAATAAACATTATTCTAATTTTTGTCATTCACATTTCATTTTGTCCCTCCTTTTGCTCTTTTCCTTAATTATTCTAGTTCACCATTTCTTTGATATTGGTGTAGCTCTTGTCCTGCAGTGAGTTGTCCCGTGATGTGGCTAGTTGTCCCATGATGAGTTGGCCATGGCAAGATGGCTGTAGCGAATTGTTATAGATCCCCCAAATCAAGAGCCCATTAAAACTAAAAGGAGGGGAAACAAAGGAGAAATTATCTGTCAAGTCTTGATGCAGGGCAGTTATCAAGAAAAAAGACACCAAAGGAAGTTCTGTCAGCAAGAACTCTATAAAATCATATTGCACAGTTTCCTAAATAGTCATTTTTTAAAAATGACATTTATATCAGGGGTGAAATGCTCTTGGTTCGGACCGGATCACCCGATCCGGTAGCGATGGAGGGGGTGGTTTGGAGAACTGGTAGCAAAAATCCCTGCCCCCCCCAATTGCCCAGCTGAGCCGGGCAATCATCAGAGGCTTTTTTTTTAATTTTTAAAAGCATTTTTTCTACAACCTCTTTGGCCGAAAAAATACTTTAAAAGTAAAAAAAAAAGCCTCTGATGATCGTGCGGCTCAGCTGGGATCATCAGAGGCTTTTAAAAGCATTTTTTTACAACCTCTTCAGCCAAAGAGGTTGTAGAAAAAATGGTTTTAAAAATAAAAAAAAAAGGTTGGTCACGCCCACTCAGTCATATTCCCACCACCACCACCAAGCCACACCCACAGAACTGGTAGTAACAAATTTTATATTTCACCACTGATTTATATGGATAGAAAATAAATATGAAGTTTTAACTATATAATCAAGAGCAAACAATCCTTTATCTTGGAAGCCATATATAAAATATATAAAGTATGTATTTTATATACTTTAAGTATAAAATAATATGGAGGACAAGAGATTTAGACCAAATGTACTAATTTATTCTAAGCTAGCAAGTTATATACCTCCAAATTGTCTGTGTAATATAGGACAGAGGGCATTTTCTTCTAATGGATAGTTGCAGTTTTAAAAAAGCCAGACACATAACTGTGTTATGTTAAGACAGAAAAACAAAGAAGTTGATGATAATAATAACAATTTTTAAAAATCCCACAAAGAACGGAGCTAGTTTTTTAAAAAACTCCTTAAAATTAAAGTACGATAAAAATATATTTAACCAAGGTAATTTGATATATGAAGCTAACTTCTCCAGGAAGATAATTTGACAGGGTTCAGTAAAAGGAAGTATTAGAGTTTTTTATAAGACATATTGAAGTGTTCTTAAAGCAGATTTTAAATAACAGTGCAAATTAAGAAAATTTAGTTAATCATTTTCATCAAAGAACAACTAAAAATAAATTCAGACTTATCATTTGAGAGTCTTGTTTATTGAAAAAAGTTGGAAACTGATTATAATTATGTGTGATGATACACGGAAATACTTTTTTCAAAGTTTCTACCACACCTTCCTTAGAATTCCTTTCCCCCATCAACAGGAGAGCCAATTATATCTGGTCATTTCAGGGGTGGGTTGCCCCCGGTTCGCACTGGTTCTATAGAACCAGTAGTAAAACTGGTGGGAGGCTCCACCCACTGACCCTGACGTCATGAAAATGCTTCTGCACATGCGCAGAAGAGCGTGTGCACGCGACTCCATTGCGAAACAGTAGTAAAGGTAAGTAGAACTCACCCCTGGGTCATTTCTATTTACCAGGGGTATAAAAACACAAATAAATAGATGCTTTAGTTTAACTGATCATAATCATGAGTTCTACAGAGTAAAACTAGAAATCAGCTTCTTCACCTGGCACCCTAGACCTATCTACCAATTATGCATTCAAAAATATTAAAACCATAGAGAGAGAGACAGACTGGATCTGTCATTTAAGAAATGTATCAATGGGTATTGTAAAAATTAGAATGGAAAAATATAACCTACATTTGTATCAGCATGAATTTGGAAGTTTATGTTCACTGTAGGCTTTATATTCATTTGAACATTTGGGAACATTGTAAATTATAAAGAATACAACTTTTTCAGTAAAGTTAATAGAATTAAGGTATTTTATGGTATATCTCAACTGTTAATTTAAAAAGAAATTTAATCTATTGAGAATTTTTACTAAATTTCAGTGTTGAATTACATGTATCAACTGATTATACATCAATTTCACTCAGTTCTTGAATCAAATTTATAACTGCAAAATAAATGCTTACATATATTAGAAACCTTTTTATTGATCCTGTTAGTACTGTAAGTAAATAGTTCAGTGATTATGATTTGAAATGCTTTATAATAATTCTCTGCATAATTACCTATTTTTTGTTTCAATCAACATATATTTCAATGAACATGTTTATTAAAATATTATATATTAAATCCTCTGAAATCAGTACATTCTTCTTACTATATTGAAGAAGAATTGACCCATTTTTTTATCATGAAAAGATGGCCTTACCTTTTACAATCTTTCCCCATTTTCTTTCATGGTGGCTTCTTGAAACTTTGGATTTTTAAAAACATTAAGATATCACTTCAAATAATTATGGGAAACCCTATATAGCAGGAGTGAAATGCTCCCGGTTCGGACCAGATCGGGCGATCCGGTAGTGATTGTGGCAGGTGATTCGGAGAACCGGTAGCGATGGCGATGCAAGGCTCTGCCCACCCACCTGGGTGTCATTACTTCCTACTTTTCAAAGGAAAAAAAAGGCTCTGATGATTGCTCGCCACAACTGTGATCATCAGAGCCTTTTTTTACCTTTGAAAAGCATTTTTACAACCTATTTGCCCAAATAGGTTGTAAAAAATGCTTTTAAAAGTAAAAAAAAGGCTCTGACGATCGCTCGCCAGAACTGTGATCGTCAGAGCCTTTTTTTACCTTTTAAAAGCATTTTTACAACCTATTTGCCAGAATAGGTTGTTAAAAAATGCTTTAAAAAAGTAAAAAAAAAAAAAAAAAGTTGGCTACGCCCACCCAGTCACATTACTCCCCCCACCAAGCCATGCCCACAGAACCGGTAGTAACAAATTTTTCATTTCACCACTGCTATATAGCTTCCTGTTACCATGAAACCATACGTTGTGCAGTATAAAATGATTGACACATCTGAGAAGTATGCCTGATTTGATTCAGTACACATCTGGATTTGCCCAGTATTTTTTATTGCCTTTATGGTTTATAATGGTGTACCTATAGATTACATTTATAAAAGTGAGACTATGTGTCCTGCTCCAGGGTAGTAGACATGAACATGCTGCCATATAGAATTATTTTAAATAATTTTATGGTTCGTTACAGTTGTTGCCTGACAATTGAGAATATGCTTCATATCACACAAATCTAAGTCAGATGATGAATCATTACAAATAAATGAATACCATCCGAAGATAGTTACCACAAAATTTAAAATAATTTACATCTAATATATACTGTTCAAAAAAATAAAGGGAAAATAAGCAGAAGACATCCGAGATCTGAATGAATGAAACAGCCTTATTAAATACTTTGGTCTTTACATACAGTAGTTTATACACTGCTCAAACAACTAAAGGGAACACAAAACTACTGTATGTAACGAACAAAGTATTTAATGAGGCTATTTCATTCATTCAGATCTCAGATGTCTTCTGCTTATGTTCCCTTTATTTTTTTGAGCAATGATCTTGAGTGTTTTTTGAGGAATGGAATGGAATCACTTTTTTAAAATTATTCAGAGTAGTATTCTATTGTATCACTGTTAGCAGATGAATTTTAGATGGATGAGAAATGTATGTTGGATGATAGTATGAAAAAACTTTTCAAATTCTTTCCCATAATGTCTTTTTCTTAGGGTATGTACATTAAATCTACATATGATGGTCTCCATGTAATTACTGGAACAACAGAAAATGTAAGTATTGATAATACATTTTGCTGAGGTGTGGAGCATTTTTAAATTTAACTTTAGATTAAATTATCCCTGTGATTACCTATCTTAATTGCAAAGGATCAAGAATATATTATATTGCTTATGCATCCATAGCTCACCCTATGGACACTCCACTGTAATAATTTATATAATAGCCACCCTAAATACGGTATATAGTGCAGTAGTTGGAATTTCAGAAACTCTCCAACTCTCATCTAAATCCACTTGTGCAGTTCAAATAATAATACAAAACAGATTAGTTTGACATTAATTTATGCATAAAACATTACAGATTGTTCCTTCACTCCTATACCACACACTAGGAAATAACTATCTTTAATTTGTAAGGGCTTACTGTGTCATGCAAATGAAGCACACTGGAAACTTCCAGTGGGAATAAACAATGGAGGGGTCTCTAGCTCAGGTCAAATTTATGACAATGTTCTTTTCCACAAGTTACTTTTGCACTAAATTCACACAGTACATAGTAAATTCTATGGCTGGCTGACCAATCCACAGACTTGAAGGGATAAACGGGTCACTGCACTTAGGTATGTGCATTGATAAATCTGGCTTGTGATTTGATATGATATGATATGATATGATATGATATGATATATGATATGATATGATATGATATATATGATATGGACATTGTCTTCTTAAAAGAAAGATCAGACTTTTCAATTCTGATAAAGACCTAACATCTCTAAATATAAACTATTTTAACAATAATCTTAGCAGTCATCATATGGTTTATTTTGTTATAGAAGGTCCTTGTTTAAATATTTATTTCCAATTTACCAAAACTAGAAGGATCCCCATCCCTGTACAATTGAACACATGGATGAATTTAACTGAATGTATGTAAGCCAGAGTTAAAGTTTGCTGCTACAGTTGTCTTACCCTTTCATATTATTTGAATCCTCATAAGTAATTGAGAGGGCTACTAATGCTCCATTTTTAGGTCAGCACAATAAACATGAATGCCGAATCTAGTTTTCTTTTCTGTTGGTTTATATTACTTGGTTAACATTTCTCTTAGGGTGGAAATGATATCAGATCAAGTTATCTGAGTTGCTCCTTCATACACATTATGTGAGTGATCCGATGGGTGTCACACCTAATTTCTCAACTAGGGCAGGGTTAACCAGACATCTGGTGAACCCCAAGTCCAAGAGGGCTACTAGGCTCCCCTTAAATTGAACCACCAGTTCTATAGGAATGGTCACTGCGTTGACCAGGTGACTTACCAAGGGATCAGTGGTTGTAGTCTGATACGTTTTCCACTGGACTGTCTGCCAGGCTGGTTGGAGTTCTCTCACCATCCTTGGGAGATGTGTTGAACTCTATGACTTATATTTCTTTCAGGGCTATCTCTCTATGGTGGTTTTGCCAATTTTTTGGCAGGACCCGGAGTCACCTTCTGGGTTGGACATGCAGCTTAGCAATCAGCAGTTCAGTGTCCCTCCTTCCTGAACCTAAAGCAGCCAATAGATCATCAGTGTGGGCTCTGCTCATATGGCAATTTTTTCTGAGCCTCCTCCTTTTCAGGGTGGAATCTTTGCCACCCACAGTTTGGCCAATATTTGAATCGAACCAGGTCAAGCAAGGAGATACCAGCTATGGAGGTGGGGGGGGGTCTCCCCTGGTGTTGTGGCCCGCCAGCAGCCTGCGTGGATTGTGCTGATCCCGACGATGAGGAGAATGGTGTGGTGTTGCGCCAGCAGTTTGCGCAGCCGGCGCTCACGTCGGACAGTGAGGAGGCTGAAGAGGATATAGTGCCAGAGGCAGAGACTCAGCCAGGGCCTTCAGAACCTCCAGAGGCTCCTTCAAGTGGAGAGAGCGAAGTGGAGGAGCCTCTTCTCAATGCTTGAGCACGCAGGGCTGCCAAAAGATAGGAGTGGCTACTCAGGAGGAGGAGGTCTCCTCGAGAGTAAGGCTTGAGGATAATTGGCCACTCCCTTAGCCTATTTAAGTCACACGTCGTTAGTAAGTTTCTTGCTAGAAACAACTTGTAATTATCAACAAAGCATTTTTGGAAAAGTCTTATCTTGCTTTTTGGGCTGGTTGCCAACCTTTGCCGGACTTTGGTTTATTCTTGCTACTTAATAAATGTGATAAGGACCATTAGTGTGTGTCTATATCCTCAGAAATCCGAGGAGCTGGGGCAGAACACCTGGAGACACGGGTGTTGTAGACCTTGTCACTTAATCTGTCTCGGAAGCATATGATCAAGATGTCTTCTGGCCAGTCAGTCAGTTGGCAGGCCAGGTTGCAAAAATCCTGGGTGTACTTGGCCATTCCCCTGAAGCCTTGTCTGATGATTTTTATGTGGTCTCTGGCTTTGTGATCAGCTAAGGCAGTGGTTCTCAACCTTCCTAATGCCGCGACCCTTTAATACAGTTCCTCATGTTGTGGTGACCCCCAACCAGGGGTGGGTTCTAAATTTTTTTTACTACCGGTTCTGAGGGCGTGGCTTATTTTGTGGGCATGGCTTGGAGGTCATGTGACTGGGTGGGCATGGCTAGCTGGTCATGTGACCGGGTGGCCATGGCTATGTGTATACGGACTACTCAGAGGGCTGAAAAAAGTCATTTCTGGCAGGTCCTCGCACTTTTGACTGGTCCTCACACTTATGACCATCCTCATATTTATGCCTGTGCAGCATTCTTAACAATCATGTCACTCATTTCACAACTGCTTCTTTTCACCATGGTGATAAGATAGGGCAAAAAACATAAAATGTGAGGATAGTCGTAAATTCGAGATCTGGTCAAAAGTGCGAGGACCAGAGTAGTCCATGTGCACAAAAGGACTATCCAGAGGGCTGAAAAAAGTGATTTCTGACAGGTCCTCGCACTTTTGACCGGTCTTCGCACTTATGACTGGTCATCATTTATGCCCATTGTAGCATTCTTAACAACTGTGTCACTCATTTCACAACTGCTTCTCTTCACCATGGTGACAAGATAGGGCAAAAACGTAAAATGTGAGGACAGTCGTAAGTTTGAGGACTGGTCAAAAGTGCGAGGACCAGTCAAAAATAACTTTTTCAGCCCTCTGAGTAGTCCATATACACAAAAGGACTACCCAGAGGGCTGAAAAAAGTGATTTCTGACAGGTCCTCACACTTTTGACCGGTCTTCGCACTTATGACTGGTCATCATTTATGCCCATTGTAGCATTCTTAACAACCATGTCACTCATTTCACAACTGCTTCTCTTCACCATGGTGACAAGATAGGGCAAAAACGTAAAATGTGAGGACAGTCGTAAGTTCGAGGACTGGTCAAAAGTGCGAGGACCAGTCAGAAATAACTTTTTCAGCCCTCTGAGTAGTCCATATGCATAAAAGGATACAGCAATAGAGAGGGAGGAAGGAAGGGAAGGGAAATTCGAGTAGGAGTGAGGATAAGAGAGGGAGGAAGAGAGGAGGAGAAGGAGAAAGGAAGAGGACGTAGGGAGGAGAAGAAGAGGGGGAGGAAGAGAAAGTAAGAAGGGAAGAAAAGAGAGAGGTGGAAGGTTTGAGGAGAAAGATTGCTGTATAATAAAAAAGATGAAAGGGAAGAAAGCCAACCCCAAACAAATATAAAGATATTAAGATAAAGAATGAATTGTTAAACTTTAAAGAATAAAAGAGAACAAATATGAATAAATAACAATAATTAGAAACACACATACAAACATACAATGTATTTTCTTTGAACAGAGTATTTGGCCGGTTCACAAATTTAACCAGTGTTTAGTCATTTCAATTAAATTTACAATTTCTATATTTCCTTTTTGCCATATTTATTCCTCATCTATTTTTGTAAAAAACCAATATTACCTTTCATCCTCATCTCTAATCTTAATCAAATTCAATTTTTCCCTTCTATTCTATATTATATCCCTTCCCATTGTCATCTATTTTTATATCCATCCTCATATTGGTTAATTATGTAATATTACAGTTGTTTAATATAAATTCAACATTTTAATATAAATCAATTATATATAACTACCTTTTTTGTATATTAATCAATATGAACATGAATATTCCAATTATTTCCATGCAATCCAATTTCTTACAAATCAATTAATTATATTTACCAATAATAATAAACCAAAAATTTTCCCCCATATATTCCTCCAAACCACAACTTAACCATTTCTGCTTTCAACACAATATACAATTAATAGTATCTCAATTATTACAATTCCCTAGTTAAATAGAGCTTTTTTTCTTTTGTGTTTTAAAATCTTGAACTCTCCTCTTTTCCCCTAAATTTCCCATTGTTTGCACCTACCTTTTTTGGTGAGGAAAAAGAAAAGAAATCTGCCTGCCTAATTTCCAACGTTGCAGCAACAGCAAAGCCAACAGCCTGCTTTACTTTCAGTTTCGTTTTTCAGCATAGCTAGGGGGGGAAAAACTGCTCCAGCAAGCAAACAAGCAACAGAGCCCTGAGCAAAACCGCTGAGAGCAAATCAGCTGAGAGTCAGGAGCCGATCTAATCAAGGGCTAATTAGCCTATGTTGAAGCTCCGCGGGCCAATAAAATTACAAAAAAATACCGAACCGTTTGTTAAATTGCTGGCTCGCCCGCCCCTCGCCCACCACTATTTATTGGCAATAAATAGTGGTGCGGAGAGGCGGGGCAAGGGGCGGAACCGGCAGAATCCCACCACTGGCTATAGGGCGGCCCTTTGAAGCCCCGCGGCAAGAATTTAAACAGTTTTTTTTCCTCTAGCCATCAGTTGGGACTCAGGAGGCAGCAATAGATTGGGAGTGGGCGGGGTAAGCGAACGGTCGGCGATCCAACAGAGCAGAGAGTGAGGGTGAGTGAAGGCGTGGGGAGGGGGCGAGAGAGGGCTTTGGCGACCCCTGTGAAATGGCCGTTCGACCTCCAAAGGGGTCGTGACCTCCAGGTTGAGAACCACTGAGCTAAGGGGACTTCGAAGTGCTTCCAAAGGGTGGCCATGAAGCCGCCGAAGTTTCTCAGCTCTGAGGCATCGTCGTTGTGGAGGGTGGCCATCCATTCAGCCATGGTCCCCTCCAACGCCATGGTCACACACCATACCTTAGCCCCTTTGATGGCTATTTCTAGACCATACTCTTCCATGTATGTCCAAACAAGCGCCAGGAAGAACCCCAACTGCTTGGGGTCTCCATTGAACTTTACGCCCAGGGCTGGTGTCTTGCATCCTCTCTGCCACTCTGGCACTATTCCTATAGCCAATGCAGCCTGGGCTGCAGGGCCAGGTGCAGGAGCAGCTGCCACTGCTATGGGTCCCACTGCTGCTGCCATTGTGGCAGCAGAAGTGGTTGCCTCATCTCTTGCCATGGCTGAAGTTGGCTGGTCAGTGAGGTTTGCCACCTGGGCCAGGTCTTCTTGTGCTTTAAGGTTGCCAAAAGTCCCCCTCAGGAACTTTATGGTTGCCCCAGCATCCAGTCCTCTCAATCCAGCTTGCCTACAATCAGTTCTTCCTCCTGCTCCTCCAGCTCCACCGCATCTCCTGCAGGCAGCTGCTACAATTCCCATGGGTGAATGTCACTTCCATGGGCTTCTCTTCCCATTCTTCCTTTTTCCTGACCCCAAGGGACATCAGGGTCTTAATAGGTCATCCTCTCCCAGCTACTCGGATAGATCCAGCCCTCCAGGAGGGGGTTTCGAGGATGCTTCCCCCCAGGCTTTGATCTCTTCCTGATCACTCCCTTGAGCTGACATTGTTTGCATGGTCCCCATGGTAGAGGCAATTTCCTTTCCATGTTGACCACAACTGCAGAGCTCGCCTAATGTCAGACCTACTTTAATCTGATCACTTAGGGAAGAAAGACCTTTGATTCTATTTGGTTGAAACAAAAGATTATTTTTACTAAAAGATGTTTGCTGCAGTAATGCCAGGTGAGCTCTGGGTTTCCTATGCTCAAAAGATACAGAAATGTTTTCCCTCATCTCAGCCCTCCCTCTGTGACCAATCTGTCTTCAGCTAATCAGAACTTAAAGTCAAAGTGTTTTGAGAATGCTGAGATGTTTTGGTGTAAATCACATTCTTTCTCAGGGTGCCTGGCCTTGGATGCTGATTCAAACTGGCTCCAAGCTTCTCTGGTCTTTATCACCTGTCATTCCCCCCTCCCTATTTCCCATCACATACACAACTTTATTGCCAATCTATCCTCCCCCCTTTTAGTTTTCGATGGCAGGATGCCTGTGAGGTGCCAAGCTTTGAATATTAGCAACTGCTCCATTCTAAGTTTCATTCCCCTCAATCACATAATGTAAAAAGAGCATTTCAGTTTTCCATGTATTTTCCAAGTCATACACTTATACAAAGATATAGCTATTGCTGGTAAAAGGGCATGGAAATAATTCAAAAAGATACATTCAATGTGCTTCATTTATTTTATTTTTATCACATGTTAGAAGTCAGTAAGTGCTGGTATAAAATACTGCTAGGATAAGCCATATTTTTGTGTTTTTAAAATAGATTTTGTAATTTCCAGATGGGTAGATCAATTCTGGGATATACATAGAAAGTGTATAAGGAATAGCAAAACTGTATAGAACTCTGTTACATACATAATAATCCTCTGACTGTATTTTAGGATCATTTGCACTTAAAACTATTGCCTAAAAATTGTGAAAATTTATGTTATCGTTGTAGTAACAACAAAACTTAATACAGTCAGAGATCCAAAACACATATAATAAGAGAACTGTAAATTAATTACTTATAACTAAATGAGCTATCATTGGCAGTTTATGTAAAAGAATCCAAACTCTAAAAGGCAGTTTTAGCATTAGAATTTAAAAAATGCTTTCAAATAACAGAAATTAAATAGAAGCTTTTGTATTATGAATTTTCTTTGGAGAGACATTGTTATGAAACATATTTGTGTTTTCATGGATTAGAATAAATTGAATAAACTGTAGAAAAATATATAATATGGCCTATCTGAAAATGATATGTCTTAGTATCTTATTGTTAAGAAATGTTATGGAGGCTACAGAAAATGCCTTTTGCTTTTAAATTTAGTATATCCAATTTAAGTGGGTCTAATTTAAGTGGGTTGCATTTAATTTTAATTTAATTTAATTTAATTTTAATTTAATTTTAAGTGGGTTGCATTCTGAGAATAGTTTCCATTTATTTGTTTCTTCTAAATATCCTTATTGTATAAACTGTGGGATTCTGTGTTATAAACGATTCAAAATGCCTTTTCATTTGGGATACATTTAGTGTGTCTGTTATAAATGAAATGCATGTGATACTCTTAGCACTTTCTTTATCCCGTGGAGGGAAAATCAGTGATGTCAAGGAGTTGCCTTTGAAACAGTTAATATAGAGGACTGAAAATCATCCACCTTTGTTCACAAAACCATGATCATGTTAATGTTTCTTTGTAGATATGATTGTAAAGATAACTTGTCTTCCAGCCTCTCATACCAATCCATATCTCCACATAAAGGGCAGCCTTCATGCTAGACATTCAGTATACATCCCCAGCAAGTAAGAGGTGTTTTCAGTAATGTACAGAATGAGATACCCAAACCTTCCTTTTATGAAAGATAGCGAAGGTTGGTTATTTTAAAACAAATACTAAAAATATATGTATTGACATTAGAAAAGTGCAGAGTTTATCATTTTCCTAGCAACCCCTGATGAAAACTGAATTTCCAAGTATCTGGAGAAGTCAGGTAATTGGTGCAGAGGAAACATGCATTGCAGGAATTGTTCTATTTCCTGGCAAAATATTTATCTAGGAATTAGTACTAGATTGATTTATGTTTGCTGTGTAATACTAAAGAGCCAGATTTTTTTTCCTTTAAGGAAATGTTGGGATAGTTAATATTCATTTATATCAAATCTACAATTTTGTCGTCTGTTAGATTTTTTTCTTTTTTCTTTTTTTTTTTAAATTGTCAGCTGTACTATCGTGATTTGGGCAGCTCTGTAATTTATATTTTTATATTTTTGTGCATTTGGATTTCTAATATTTATAATTAAAAATGAACTTTTTATCTTTCATTTTGTACAATGAAGTTTATATTTAGTTTTCCTCTTCTAAAATTGATCTGCCTCCCATGAGGGAAGAAGGATTTTATTCTCTAGATGTGCCTGTACATTACATGATCAGGAGGTTGCAAAATTGAAACTACTTCTACTTTTTGTTCTTTAAACATTTAATTACTAGAAAAGCAGCATGGGATGTGAAAGGCTATCTCTCATATACTTTGGGTTAGATAATACACATCAAGTGAGCAGCCCCAGAATATAGCTGGTAGCAACAGGAGTTAATAAGTCACTATCCCAAAACTGGAAGAAAGGATAGGATGTGAAGGGCTTCTTGTGAAGAAAGTTTGAGACCTCCATCCTTATATCTTATAGATTCAGTTGTTTGCTACAGCTTGTGAGATTTCCTTTTTCTAGCTGATATTACCACTTAAACAAAAAAGCTTCTAACCAGCCACAGATGGATTTTTGAAGGGGATCTTTAAACAAAATTCCTATTAGAAAGGTAATTCACAATTTACCCTTAGAATCCAATAACCAGCATTCAGAATGGGTAGAATATTGAACAGAGTACCTGATTAATGAGATGGAATTCCTACGACCAGATTACTCTATGTCCACCCAAATCTTACTTGTTGTACAGTACCAAAAAGTAGATGGCAAATGAACTAGGCGAAATGACTTCTTCCTCTTCAGCCTATTTTCTGATTTATTTATTTACATTTACAAATTACATAGGTAGTTTTTTCAGGATTAAATACAGCAATCCACCTGGAACTGAAAAACATAACTTTTTCAGTTGTAGATGCTACCATAATGGTAGCATTCTGCTTCAGTTTGGCTGAAGTCTGTTCTGCCTTCGTCCTGTTTGGATTTTAAAGCAGATATTGCTGTGTTTTAAATTTTTAAAAAATACCGTCTTGGCAATTAGTGGATTTTTATTGATGAGGTTTTTGAGTCGTTACTTTCATGAGCTGGTATGAACAGATTTGCTACTTATCTCACAAACAAGTACTTTGCTAGAATTTTCACATATAGAAAAAAGATAATGAACATTCATGTTCAAATTAAAAAACAGTTACAGAAATAAACATTTTAGAAATATTTTGCTATCTCTGCAGATTTTACATTTATACTTGGCAAATATCTAATTGGTGGTCAATTGGATAACCATATTAAAAAGACTCTTTATATTGCAACTATTAATACAATTATATTAAAATACATAAAACATTCCTCTCCCCCCCCTCTCAAAATCCTAAAGAAAATGTTCTGACTGTTGAAAGATCGTATTTAAAAAGAATGGGGGAAGAACAATGGAAGATAATGAGTTAAACTTGAATGTTTGAGAGTTATTTTGAAATAATAGTTTCTATGCGGAATTATGAATTTACTTAATTGCTTAATTGTGATTTTATATTTGTGGTTTTCTATTTGTTTCCATAATTACATCCTAACTGGAAAATAATAAAAATTGACATATGACCAAGAATTCCAAGCTTACATATTTTAAAAATTTAAAATAAATTTATACATTTACAAAACTATTTTGTGAAGTTTCCGAAAGATGCCCTAATTAATTCATGAGCCATGAGCCAAACTTCAAAAGAAATACAGTCATTTATTAGAAAAATTCCAGGAAAATACTGGAAATTTTAAATACAATTTCCCTAGCTTAATTTTTCTTTCTTTCTTTCTTTCTTTCTTTTTTTTTTTTTTTTGCAAAAGGAGAGATGATAATCTGTAAGAATTGTATTCTTTATCATCTCTTTTATTTTAAATTCAGTCACCTGCAGATCGATGTAAGAAAATCCATGCTGGCGATGAAGTGATTCAAGTTAATCACCAAACTGTGGTATGTATAATTTAATTCTTTTCATTTGAAGATGAAGATGCATTAGTTTATCAGCAACTCATGTTAACAAATTTGGTTATTATGTTGAGCAGCATCTGCATGAAATATTTAAAAATTAATAATTCTTGTGATGTTTATATGTAGTCACTTCTTCAACAATTTAAAAAAAATATAGCTGGCCAGTTTATAAAAGTTAGATGCTCCCTCTTAAAAAAAAGTTTTGTTTTTCATGATAATTTGCTGCTATTTAATGGGTATATTGAGCCATGGTGGAGCAGTGGTTAGAATTCAGTACTGCTGCAAGCTGCTTCTGCTGACTGCTGATTGTCAGCAGTTCGGCAGTGCAAATCTCACCGGCTCAAGGTTGACTCAATCTTCCATCCTTCTGAGGTCAGTAAAATGAGAACCCAGATTGTTGGGGGCAATATGATGACTCTATAAACTGCTTAGAGAGGGCTGTAAACACTTTGAAGCAGTATATAAGTCTAAGTGCTATTGCCACAGGATATTACTTTCTTAGAAATAGCAGCTGAATATGTCACTCGTATCATGAGAAAAGCACCGGTGAATTTCAGTCACTCCTACGACATTACCTTATGCAATTAAAAGATTTCTCTATTAATACATATTTGCTAATATTCATACAGGAGAATTTGTATAAAGAAACCTCTATCAGGACAAAATCTTAGGGTATTAAACATTTAAACCCTTGGCGGATTTCTTATTTTCATAGTATTGGTATAAATGCTATGGCATAAAAATTGGAATCAGAAGTATTAATTTATTTTGTTTTTGATACTTTAGTTGGATAATATATACTTTATTTCATTCCTTATAATGTGAGGAAAAACATATTTTAGCTATTAGGATGAAATAATATTAATAAACTTTGCAGTGGGCCTCAGCAGTTAGCAAAATCTAGCTGAGCATGGCTATTCTCTGAAGATAAGCAGGATCAGGCTAAATTAGCACTTGTATGAAAGTTGGCCTAGGAAATTCAAGTCTGTTTTCCTGATTGTAAAGTAAAAAAAAAATATATCCTGGAAGAAAACAATGGCAAACATCTGTAACACTGTACAAAACCCCCACTATAATAGATTAAGTATGCAGAAACTGAGGTCAATTTGAGTGAGTTTGTAAATTTATTTAGTCTGGCAATGAAAGCTCTATAACTTGGGATGATGTTAGGATGATGTTGATGCTCCTACATTTCTATAGCAATGTGAAACCTGAGCCATATGAAGTGTCATATGTAAAGGGCAGATGAAGATGTTATGCTATACAGGATTGACCATTTGGCATTGCAGTGGGACGGATATGGGCTAGCAGGGCTCCATGAAACTCAGTGAATACCTGTTTGCCAGGAGACCCTACGGAGCCAAAGCCACCCTGGAGGTATGGTGTCGATTGTGAGGAAATGGCAATTTCCTTGCTTGATCCAAAGAAATCCTCCTGACTGATAGCAGAGACAACAACGATTATGGCCAGACCAAAGCTGTGACAACCAGGACAAGAAGATTATGAGCCGGTGGTTTGTGAACAGAAGATTGGAACTGGGTGATACGATTTTCAAGTTCTATATTAGAAACTTAAACCCAAATAAAATAATTTTTAAAAAAAAGACTCTCCAAAATGCTGAGAAAGTGGCGAGTTAACACACAGAGATAGATTACAGGCCCCAAAGAGAAACACATCTTAATGTAAGACTATGAAATTTTAAAATATAGAAAGACCGGACTGGAACTTGTAATATTGTGAAAATACTGTGGATAATACTGTCTGAGTAATGGAAGAAATCATATAAAGAAAAATGGTTTTTCTCTCTCGATCTTTTGACAATCAGCTGTTATATCTTTGCTTCGTTTAATGCTGGAACTTACTATTACATGGTGGGAAAGGGCCTTGACAGAAAATGAGGATTGATAACAGAAGGAAAACAAGGAGGAGGAGAAAGGAAATAGTGAAAGGCAAACAACACCTGGAAGACCTTTTTATTTTGGTTTCATATCTATTTGCTTTCTGACTGCTTGGAAGTAACCGATGAGCCTTTTAAAGATTTTTAAGGCAGTGAGGACTATAATTAACAAGAATTACCCTTGAAACTGAATACTTGACTTGGTGGATTAATGAGATTTTGGAAATTTGGTGGGCTACTCTGGATTATTAATACCAGAACATTCTACAAGGCAAAAGAAGAAAGAAGAAAAAATAAACAAGACTTATAAATTTGGATAACTTCCACTGCAAATTGGAAAATTCTGAGGACTATAAATTTTGTGGATTTTAAGGAACAGTTCTGGGACTGAGCAAATTTTACTAATATTGGGATTTTTTGTGTGTTTCTGGGCAATTGGGACATTGGGATCTTGGTGGATTATTGAGTAACCTTCAGCTATTAAATTAATGCAAAATGTTTCAACAGGAAAAAACAAATACATTTCAAAAAGAAATACTATTGATGCTTCAATGTATTCAGGAAACTATGACAAGGAATCATAGGGAGATGAGGGAATTGATGCAGGATACAGATGTGAGACTAGAAAACCCTCAGCAAATAACAATGAAAGATGAACAAAAAAATGCAGAAAGTAGGATTTTGACCAGTTGGCATCGCAGCGGGATGGTTAATGGGCCAACAGAGCTCCATGAGGGCTTCACAAAATCTAGTTGATACCTGCCTGCCAAGAGACCCTACGGGGCCAAAGCCACCCTGCAGGGGTGGTGAAGTAAGGAGAGATGCTTTGTAGATCATGAGGAAACAGCAATTTCCTCATTTGATCCAAAGAAAACCCTCCTGATTGGCAGCAGAGACTATGGCCGTTTTTGGCAAGACTGAAGTTGTGACAACTGGGACAAAAAGAATATGTGCTGGAGCGAGTTGGTTTGAAACTGGGTGAGATAACTTTCATCTTCTATATTAAAGACTTAAACCCAAATAAAAAAACTTTCAAAAAAAGATTCTCCAAAAAGTTAAGAAAGCGGTGATTTGTTACATGGAGAAAGATCACAGACCTAAATGTGAAACAAACTATCAAGGGAAGATTGTGAAGTCTTAAAATAAAGAAGGACTGGAACTGTTAGCAGTGTGAAAAGGGATTTAATTTGTGGATAGTATTACTTGATTATTGGAAGAACTCATGCAAAGAAAGAGGGATTTTGCTTCTCATGTCTCCTATTTTTTCCCTGAATTGTATGGTGGTTAAAGCTGGATTTTAGGGTGGGGGCACCATCTACTGGTTAAAGAAGATATTATTATTAGTATTTTGTGGGAATAACTTTGGACTAAGAATTACTTGATATAATACAAGAATAACAAAAAGAGGAGTACTGAAAGACAAACAACACTTGGAAGGCCTTTTTATTTTGGTTCCATATCAACTGGAGTTTTGGCTGCCTGGAAGTATTAGGGAGCCGTTTGAAGATTTTTAAGGCAGGGTGGATTACAATTAACAAGCAACATCTTTGAAACTGCATATCTGACTTTGTGGATTTAAGGCATTTAGGGAAATTTGGTAGGCCAATTTGGAATACTAAGAAGAAAGAAGAAAAATTTAATAAGACTTAAAGTTTGGAAAATTCAGCGGGTACAAATTTGAAGGACTATAAATTTAGGGCAGTTTGAGGAACAGTTCCAGGACCATGTAAATTTTATTAATACTGATGTGTTTGGTGTTTTTGGACAATTAGGATATTGAAATTTTGGTGGAATATTCAGCAATGATTAGTGTAGTATATCAGCACAAAATGTCTCAGCAGGAGAAAACAATGTTGATGTTTCAATGTATTAAGGAAGATATAACAAGGAATCATAAGGAAATGATGGAATTGATGCAAGATACAATAAAATTAGGAAAACCCCAGCAAAGGACAATAAAAAATGAACAAAAAATTCAGAAAATAGAGGAGAAACCAGAAAGTGTTGAGGAAAAAACAGATGAGATCATTCCAAAAATGATACAAATAGACAGAGATGGAAGAGGTAGCAATAATTTTTTTTTTATTGAAAAAGTTTTCAAATACAAATTTTTCCCCCTTTTTTTCCCCTCTCCCTCCCCCTCCCTAACCCCCCCTCCCCACCCATCCCCCCTGTGACTTCTTCATAACAAAAAAAAACCTAATTCATAACAGATTACTTACTCCCTCCTCTAGATATTGACCTTTACTTACTAAAAATATTATTAATATTATAACATCCCCCTTTATCCATACATATCAAAAAAGAGAAAAGAAAGGAAAAAAAAAGACATTATACTATGACATTATAAAATAACTTCTCCACTTTAAAACTATACGATAAGTCCTACTTTAACATTTAATCTTCTATATATATTACTATAACATTTCAAAGCGGCCTTCCCCATAAAATCTAGTTTAACATTTATTCCACTCTATCCATTTCCTCCACTCCCCTAAATATAACACTTAAAAATCCCTTTTCTTAGACTAATCAATCTACTAAATAGCTTATTCACCCACCATCATGCAAAATTGCCATACACAACATTTCTTAACATCTTTGATTCACTGCCCACACTACTTAAAAATATATGTCTATATTTTCCATTATATCTAAATAAAAAAAAAAGAAAAGACAATGACTTTAAATTTATAATCCATATAGTATCTTCTTTGAGGTCTTTCCACTGGATTGGTAGAACCAACATCCATAATCGGGTAACATAGCTTACTGGTGCAACAGTTTATTCAGGATCTTCAATCATATCTGCCCCCATCAGTAGTAGATATCTTCTTATATGTATAAAAGTAAAAACAACCACCCGAGTGACATTATAATTATATTCCATATAGTAATAATTGTGGGTTTCATCAGGATTATTAATTCCCATCATCGTAGTGGGTAACAACCCGATCTTCTGCATGCCCCAGCATAATTCTCTTGCCTTGTGATTCAAGATAATATAATATGTTTATCAACACAAAAAGAAATTCCAAAATGGATAATTCAAATCCATCAGTTTAAGGCTCGTTTCACGTCCCCAGATTACGGCCATGCAGAGATCTGCCACAAACCTCAGGATGATATTAACCAATACGTTGCCTCTTCTGTGTTTACACATAATCGTTCATATTTTAAAATCACTGGCTTCACTGTTGCCTGATTTAGAAATTTCTGTTTTTATGCCACCTATTTCTTTTTTTCTTTTCTTTTTGTGGGTTTGGTTTCCATCCTGGTTCCCTTTCTACAAAATGTGTATCATCTGGTCGGTTTTTATTCTGCTTTGTAGATTGGTCTTGTTGGTTTTGCTTTTGTATCTCATATTTCTTTTTTATCCCTTGTATATCCCCTAATTGGTTTCCATGTTTATCCTTGCCTTGATAAGTCATCACATTAAGATTAGATGCCTCTTCTCTCAAAGAGGTAGCAATAATTTTGAACATAGAACAAATAGAATATTTTTTAACAATTCGAAATAGAAAAGAGAATAAAGAGAAAGATTTTTAAAAAATGATGGGAGAACTGAGGATGGGTACTTTAAAGATCCAACAGCAAGAGACAGATGCTGTGGCAGAGGAAATATCTAGATCTAGATATTTCCTCTGCCACAGAGGATCTAGAACGTATCTAGATCTGGAACGGATCTAGAACGTATCTAGATCCGTTCCAGTCAGGCTTCAGGCCTGGGTACAGCACGGAAACGGCATTGGTCACATTGGTGGATGATCTCTGGAGGGCTCGGGACAGGGGGTGCTCCTCTGTCCTGGTCCTGTTAGATCTCTCAGCGGCTTTTGAAACCATTGACCATGGTATCATGCTGCACCGGTTGGAAGACTTGGGGGTGGGAGGCACCATACTACGGTGGTTCTCCTCCTTTCTCTCCGACCGGTTGCAGTCTGTGTTAACAGGGTGGCAGAGGTCGACCCTGAGGCCCCTTATATGTGGGGTGCCACAAGCATCGGTCCTCTCACCCCTTTTGTTCAACATTTATGTAAAGCCGCTGGGCAAGATCATCCGTGGTTTCGGGGTGAAGTACCACCAGTACGCTGATGACACCCAGCTGTACATCTCTACCCCAGACCACCCCAACGATGCCCTTGAAGTAATGTCCCGGTGCCTGGAGGCTGTACAGATCTGGATGGGGGGAAACAGACTAAGGCTCAACCCATCCAAGACCGAGTGGCTGTGATTTCCGACATCCCGATATAGTCAGTTGGTGTCATCACTGACTATTGGGGGCGAGTCGTTGGCCCCCACGGAGACGGCTCGCAACTTGGGTGTCCTCCTGGACTCACAGCTGTCTTTAGAAGAGCATTTGACGGCTGTGGCCGGGAGGGCATTTTATCAGGTTCGCCTGATTCGCCAGTTGCGTCCCTTTCTGGATCGGGAGTCATTAAATACGGTCACTCATGCCCTTGTCACTTCCCGCCTGGACTACTGCAATGCTCTCTACATGGGGCTCCCCTTGAGGAGCACCCGGATGCTCCAGCTGGTCCAGAATGCGGCCACGCGGGTGGTTATGGGAGCGACGTGGCACTCCCATGTGACCCGCCCCCCTTGCACGAGCAGCACTGGCTCCTGGTGGTCTTCCGGGTGCCCTTCAAGGTTTTGGTTACCACCTTTAGAGCACTCCATGACCTAGAACCGGGGTATCTACGTGACTGCCTTCTGCCACCAGTAGCCTCTCACCAACCAGTACGCTCCCTGGAGGCCATACGGATCTGGATGGGGAGAAACAGGCTCAGACTCAACCCATCCAAGACCGGGTGGCTGTGGTTTCCGACATCCCGATATAGTCAGCTGGTGCCATCGCTGACTATTGGGGGCGAATCATTGGCCCCCATGGAAAGGACACGCAACTTGGGTGTCCACCTGGATTCACGGCTGTCTTTAGAAGAGCACTTGACAGCCGTGACCGGGAGGATTTTTCATCAGGTTTGCCTGATCCGCCAGTTGTGTCCCTTTCTAGATTGGGACTCCTTACGCATGGTCACTCATGCCCTCGTCACCTCCCATCTGGACTATTGTAACGCTCTCTACATGGGGCTCCCTTGAGGAGCACTCGGAGGCTCCAACTGGTGCAGAATGCGGCCGCGCGGGTGGTGATGGGAGCGACGTGGCGCTCCCATGTAACACCTCTCCTGCGCGAGCTGCACTGGCTCCCGGTGGTCTTCCGAGTGCGCTTCAAGGTTTTGGTTATCACCTTTAGAGCGCTCCATGGCTTAGGACCTGGTTATCTACAGGACTACCTGCTACCACCAATACCCTCCCGCCGACCAGTATGCTCCCATAGAGAGGGGCTCCTCCGGGTGCCGTCGGCCAAACAATGTCAACTGGCGGCCCCCAGGAGGAGAGCCTTCTTTGTGGGGGCACCTACTATCTGGAACAAGCTCCCCCGGGAGATACGGAGGATCCCGGATCTACATACCTTCCGTCGCGCGCTCAAGACTTTCTTATTTCATCAAGCTGGCCTGACCTAAGTCTTTCCCCTTTTTAAATGGAAATTTTAATTTTGTTTTTAAATTATTGGGGTTTTAAATTTGTTCAGCCAAATTATTTAATTCATTTTATTTTATTTTAAATTTTGAATTTATATGTTTTATTCTATGGCTGTTCACCGCCCTGAGTCCTTCGGGAATAGGGCGGTATATAAATTCAATTAAAAAAATATATTTAGATTAAGTAAAAAGATACCAGAGGAGAAGCAGGACAGATTCACCAAAAATTTAATAGGAGTTGAAATTCTAAAAAGGGCAAGAGTTGATGGATAGACATAGAATATTTTTTAACATTGTGGTTCTATTGTGTTAGAAAAAAGAAGTAGAAGGTAGAAATTGGGAAAATAATATTATGTATACTGAAATATAATAGAACATATTATGATTACTATGTATACACAAATGTTAGAAGTTGAAAAAGTATGATTATGTATATTTAAATGGTAATATCACTATTTAAATGGTAATATCACTATTTAAATGGTAATATCACTATTAGAATTGTATGCAGGTAATACACTGTTCACTAAGCTCTGTTGAGCTATCCAGGAGCCTGGATAGCTCAACAGACAGAAGCACTGTAATTTAACACCAGCTGTCTGCAATTAAAGTAAGATCGAATCTCGCCAGGCTCAAGGTTGACTCAGCCTTCCATCCTTTCTAAGGTAGGTAAATTAAGGACCCAGTTTGTAGGGGCAATAAGCTGACTTTGTATAAATATACAAAAGTATGAAGGCTATTGCTTAATGCACTGTAAGCCGCCCTGAGTCTCCGGAGAAGGGTGGCATATAAATCAAATTAAAAAAGAAAAAAGAAAAAAATATAAATAAAATTATAAGAAGTTTGCAAAGGGTGATCAGATGAGCCCAGGACACTGCAACCATCATAAATATCAATCAGTTGCCAAGCTCTGAATTTTGATCACGTGACCAAGGGGATGCTGCAGCAGTCAAAAGTGTGAAAAATAGTCATACGTTACTTTTTTCAGTTGTAAATTGAGGATTACTGTATGGTATCTAGTTTAGTACTAGATTTTATAGTTTTGGAAATAGGATCTGGTGTGGGTTGCTGTGGAGATGATTTGATCCACTTTGCTGCTGAGATTCAGAGTAAGATTGGGGAAAACTGTGTTTTATAATCCTGGTATAGCTTAATGAAGGGAGGGAATATCTAAGGAAATAAGTGAGGTTTGGGTTCTTTTCTTTTTTTCTTTTTGGTTGTAAATTCTGATTTATAAAAAAAAACCCTTATAACTCAAAATTTAGATTAATCCTACACTTTTAACATTTTAACAAATGTTAGAAATCTGGTTTTCTGTAGAGCATTTGAGGTTTAATATTTTTACTGTGCTGGACCATTTTTCATTTTTAACATTGATTTGTGATTTAAATTTTAATTCAATTTTAGTTTGTTAAAGTTATTGTTGATTTCAATTTATTGTGAAGATGTTATACTATATTAGGTGTCTAGGGTTTGGCTATAATTTCATAAATAATAACTTGTATACGTTTTGGGACAGATTGTGATAGTAGCCTGTGCAAAGGGAGCATTCAACTGTAGAAAGATAGACTTAAATATTGCTGTACAAAAAAGGGGTTTGTGTGGAATGGGAGCTCATTTCCTGAATATGGTGAAAAATTTTTTTCATAAAATTTCATATAAATATAAAAATATGTTTTTTTTTAATAAAAATGCAGAAAGTGGAGGAGTAATTAGAAGGAGCTGAGGAAAGAATAGAGGAGATAAATCAACAAATGACCCAAGCAGATTAAGACACTGAAGAGATTTCCTAAAATGGAACAGGTAGATTACTCTTTAAGAGGTCAAAATATAGAAGAGAATAAAGAGAAAGATCTCCCAGAAGTAATGAAAGAGTTACTGACGGGAGCTCTAGAGATTCAACAGCAAGAGAGAGGTGTTGAGGCAGATGAAATACTTTGACTAAATATGAGTGAGATAAGGAGATACAAGATCCCAAGAGAGGAGCATGGGAGATTTGTCAAAAAGTCAATAAGAGTTGAAATACTAAAAAGGGCAAGAGATGATGGATAGATATAGTACTTCTTAATATAGTAATTGCTTCATTAAGGGTTAGAAGATAGAGGTAGAAAGTAGAAAATGGGAGACTTCCGGTAGTGATGTCAGCGTGTTTGGAGTTAGAGAACGGGGCTCCGTTCTTGAAACTCGAAGATTCCCATCTAGGAAGCCGTTCCAGGCGCTATTGATCTTGGAGAGATCAATAGAAAAAGGAGGAACCTCCAAGGACCTCGGGGGGAAGGCAACCATCCCGAAGGTTCAGGAGAAACCCCCTAATTCCGGAGGGGAAAAAACCAGCCATTTTGTCTTGCCCAAAGCGTTGAAACCGCATAGTAGGAAGAGAAAATCAAACCGAAAGATCGCAACTGTATCCAGTTTAAATTGAAAGTGGATCGAGATAATAAGCGGAGTAAGCAAAGCACAGCGATAAAGTGAAGTAGAGAGTGGAGACCTGAGAAATTGAGACCCCAGAAGACCGCGGAACAGCAGCCAGAGAAAGCGGTGACAAAAGACAAGGGCGGAAAAAGAACTGACAGGTGGTGACTGCGTGAAAAAGAGAGACTGCTTGGAACAAGAAATTTCAAAAGGATTTACGTGGTGGTGATTCGACCAGACTTTGGATTTGGATTTAATGGAGGAGAAGGGTTTTTGGACTTGAATAGAGAGCCATAGCAAACCAGACGGAAGTATCCAGAGATCATATAACAGGAAGACAGCGAAATGGTGAGAGTGAGAGTGAAAGTGACGGAGGCCATTGAAGCCGGGAGAGCGAGTGAGAGCGGTGCAACAGATCGGCAAGTGGAGAAGCGGTGGCTTGGGAAAATAACTGAGAAGCCAGTACGAAAATTAATTAACTGATAATGGCGAACGGGCTATATTAAAGTGCGGAACTTTGGACAATTGGACTCTTGGCTATTGGATACTTCCGGAGAGAGAGATATTAAAGACTATAATATACAAGAACTTGGACACAAGAACTTCACATGTAAGAGTGAAAGAGAACTGTATATTAAGTGCAAAATAATCTTATATATATACCTGATTATCCCTTGTAAAACAGTATAATCATTTATTAATACTTTTTGATTGTGAGATTACAATCAAAATTGATCAACTGATATTTAATCAACTATATGGATAATTAATTAAGAGCTAATTAGAAACAAATAGTTTAAGTGGATATTAATTTAAACAATATTTAATTCTTATATATTTACTTTAATGAGATTTGATTGGATAGATTTGATTTGATAGACTGACTATTATATTGTATTAACTATATTAAGATCTAATGAAGTGTTAGAATTTTAAGTTTTTCTTCCATCTCCTCCATCCTTTCTTCTCCCTCACTTGAGTATATATCTATATATCAAATTAATTATTAGAGTGTTAAGGACATCTATAGAAGTAATTTACAATCTAACAAGATTAACTATTATTTGAAGATCTACACTACATAGACTCTAGACACTACCACTGACAAAATACTACTATAGATAACAAAATTGAAACATAATAAGAGTAGTTCAGTGCATGAAATTCTGGGACTTCCAGCAGTGACGTAAGGTCGTGGCGGCATGGGAGAGAAGCGCTCTCTCTCTCTCTAGTGTCGGATTTCTAAGTTTTGGTGCCTTTTTCGCTGAAGACCGGTCCCGGAGAGATCGGGAATAAGGAGGGGAAGCTTCGGGGGAGGCGAAGAGAGGTGCAATCTCCCGCCGTACCGAGAAGATCCCTTAATCCAGGCTTGGAAGAAGCCAGCTGGCGCGGCGAGTGCAGCTGGCCCGGAGGCCCGACGAGCCGAATGAGATCATTGGGAGCAGAGGAGTGAGTACAGTGCAAGATCGCTGAGGGTGAGCAGAAAGTGAGAATCGATTTGGATTATTTTGGCGCAAAATCGAGGAGAAAGTATTTTTTCGGAGGGGCAGCGTGAAAAAAGAAGAGCTCAGAGCATAAATGGGCGGCAACTGAAGAGGCGAGCAAAAAGGAAGGGGATGGAATACAGAGCAGTGAAGAAAGACTAAAAAACATTAAAACAGTGAAGACGAAGATGAGGAGAAACGGATTTAAACTGCGGAGATTAAAAGAAGAACGGACATCTCTTGTACCCTCTTTTTAGCTGCCCTAACAGAAGGAGAGAGGAAGTTTGGCAAAGTAAGAACTGCATACTGTGACTGTGCAGATTAGAGATTGCCATATTGAAACCGGAAAAGATTCCAGCGGTAATAAAACGAACTTGTCTTTTCCTTCACTGAAAATATAACAAACAAGGCTTATAGAACACTGAAAATATACTGCTCCTATTTGTCCTTTTTATTTAGACATAGAAAAATTGTTACTGGCATTTATTGGAATTAATTAAGAACTATAATGATACTTATTTATTTATTTATATTTATTTATTAGGAAATAAAGTAGTATTTAACAATCTAGAAAAATATTTAAAATTTATAATATACATAGAGATTTAGAAGTAATTATTGGGATATTTCTTTTTTTGTTTTTATATAACTTAAGTATTATAGTTACTAATTACTGAATAATCAAATATTAAGTATTAAGACTTGACTGATTAAGTCTTTGATTACTTAAGCCATATATTTATATATATTTATATTTATATTTCTGCTACATTTTTACGGAGTATTTTATAGAGATAATTAATTATTTAAAGGAATTTATTTAAAGAAAAATGACCAAGTGAATGAGAGGTTATTGAATTGAACTTTCACGAGAGAAAAGAAAAGGAAGAGAAAGAAATTATATAGAATTTGGATGGTGATTTGGGAGAAAGTTGATAAAATATTGGTGGAACAATATAGAATTTTGAAAAAAATGACTAGCACCACCACAACAACGTTGAAGACAGGCAAGAAAACAACATCAATCCTAGCGGGAACGTCGGCCTCCCCAGTGAGACAGAAAACCTTGGAGGGAATGTTTGCATCAGAGAAGCAACCTAGCCCACCCAATATGCCAACAATGCAGGCCACGCTTATAACAATCCAAGAGACCATGGCCAAAATGCAAGAATGCATGACTAGAAATCACGAACAATCTAGAAAAGACATGGATGAGGTAAAGAGAGAAGTTAAGAACGACATCCAAAAGATAGATGAAAAAATGGATCTGATATAAGAAATCATCCAAAAAAACCGATCAAAGGATAAAAGAAATAGAACAAAAAACCGAATTGACAGAAGAAAAATTGGAAGCATTGGATACAAAAATGACAGGACTAAATAAGGAACTTGAGAATACCGTGGCACAATTGGAAATGGAAAAAGCGGCATTTTATCTGTGTTTCCAAAATGTAGCTGAAGACAGGGAGGAAGATCTGACGATGGTGATGGCGGAGATGATAGCAGAGGCACTCCAAAGAGAAAAGGACGAAATAATAAATGAATTAGATGAAGTTTACCGGGTTCATACAAATTATCCCTGACAAAACAAACTTCCCTGGGATGTACATTTGTAAGAAAGAAGGTGAGGGATATTGTATACAAGATAACAAAGGATGAATCTATGTTCTATAGGAACAAAGAAATAATTACTTTAAAGCAAATACCCAAAAGAATAAGAGTCTTGCGAAAAGATTATTGGTTCCTGGCCACGTTACTAAACAAAAGATATATACCCTTTAGATGGACAACGCCAGAAGGAATGTTGGTAACGTGGCAGGGAAAGAAAATAAAGGTGGATTCGCAGAGTAAAGCAAGGGAACTATATGATCAAATGATGGGCATCGAGACAACAAGTGGCAGTAAAGAAGAGGGAGGACGGAACACCAAAGGAAAACAGAGACGAGAACGTGGAAGAACCCCACAACAAGCAGGAAAAGAAGACGAAGGAGACATCCAGGAAGAAGAAGGAGTGCAAACAAGAGGCAAAAAAAAAAAGGGAACAGGAAGAAACAAAGAAGAAACAACAGGAAAGTCAGTAAGAAATGGAACAAACCCTAAAAATTCTATTGGTAAATGTTAATGGCCTCAACTCACCATCCAAACGACACCAAATTTATAAAAAAAATCTGAAACAAAAATCAGATATTGTGTGCCTCCAGGAGGTACACATAAGAAAACAAGATATAAAATATATACAATATAAGAAATTAGGTAAAGAATATTCATCATTGGCAGAAGAAAAAAAAAGAGGAGTAGTGGTATATATCAAGGAAGGAATAGATAGCAATATAAGATATGTGGATACAGAAGGTAGAATAGTGATGATAAAGCTAAAATTTGATTTCAAAAATATATTATTGGTAGTAATATATGCTCCAAACAGTCAACAATTAGAATTCTATAAAAAAGTGCATGAGAAAATTATGGAACCAAAAAATGGAAAATGTATGTCTGATTGGAGATTTCAATGCTATTTTAGATGTAAGAAAAGATTATAAATGTGGTCAGCAAAATAAAAATAAGAAAAATGTACTGCCCAGAATTTTTACAGATATGGTGGAAGAGTTAAATATGGTAGATAGTTGGAGATTCTATAACCCTGAAATTAAAAACTTTACATATTATTCGAATCCACACAAGTCCTGGTGTAGGTTGGATATGGCTTGGGTAACCAATATGTTAATGATGGAAATTGAAACGGTAGAAATTTTATCAAATAATTGGGCTGATCACAATCCAATAATGATGACGTGGAAGGGGCAGCAGAGAAAGAAAAATAGATGGACAATGAATACACAGCTATTAAAAGAAAAAGAATATAAGAAATATGTGGAAAAGGAGTTAGAATTGTTCTACAAGGAAAATACAAAACAACACACCTCCCTACAAAACTTATGGGACACAACTAAGGCATATGTAAGAGGCCTCACAATAGCTTATAATGCAAAATGGAGAAAAGAGAGAGAAAAAGAATGTAATAAATTATGAGAAGAAATTCAAAATTGGGAATGTAAATTGCAAGGAAACCCAGGGGATGAAAAAATAAGGGTAAATTGGATAGCAGCAAAACATAAACTGAATATATTAGAACAAGGGAAATATGCAATGACTTTGAAATATATAAGGCAGAATTACTTTGAACACGCAAATAAACCAGGGAGGTGGTTGGCGTATAGGCTGAGGAAGGAAAGGGAAAAAAGAACAATTCAGAAGCTACAAGACGATGAGGGAAGGATCCAACAGGGGTTAGAAAAGAAAAAGGAGATAATAGTTCAATATTATCAAAAACTTTATGAGGACATAGTAACAGCAGAGGAAATTGAACATTACTTAAAAGGAGAGGGATTGCAAACACTAACAGAGGAAGAAAAAGAATTATTAGATAAGGAGATTACGTTAGGGGAACTAAAAGAAGCGCTGAAGAGACAGAAAAATAAAACTCTGGGGACTGATGGTCTACCAACGGAATTTTATAAAACATTTGGAGAATCATTAAATGGAATATTATTAGAAGTATATAAAGAAGCTTTGATGGAGGCAAACTTACCAAACACATAGAAGGAAGCATATATTTCCCTAATACCTAAAGAGGGGGCAGATACCACATTAATAAAAAATTATAGGCCGATTTCTTTATTGAATACCGACTACAAAGTCTTCATGAGTATAATTGCCAATAGGATGAAAAAATTATTACACAACAAAATACATCAGGATCAAAATGGTTTTTTGCCCACAAGACAAATAAAAAATAATCTAAGGATGGTAATGGATGTTTTAGAATATTATGAGGTGCATCCAGAGAGACAAGTGGCTCTGATCTTTCTGGATGCACAAAAAGCATTTGATCAAGTAAATTGGCAATTCATGAAACAGCAAATTAAAAGTATGAACTTTGGAGAGAGATTCACAAAAATGATAATATCAATATATCAGAACCAAAAAGCATGTATTTTGGTGAATGGGGATCCAACAATTTTTTTTGGAATAAATAAAGGAGTAAGGCAGGGATGCCTGCTGTCACCCCTACTTTTTATTTTAACTATGGAAAGCCTGTTAATTAGAATTAGGGCAAATAAAGAAATACAAGGATTAAAGATTAAGAGAGAAGCTTACAAGGTCCAAGCTTTTGCAGACAACCTTGTTTTTTTTCATAGAAGACCCAATAGAAACAACCCCGAAATTAATAAAAGAGATTGAAAAATTTGGAAAGGCAGCAGGCCTAAAAATTAATAAAGAAAAGACAAAAATGATAACAAAAAATATGACAACAAAACAAGTAGAGAAATTAGTAAAATATTCAGGATTACAGGCAGTTAAAAAAGTGAAATATCTAGGGATAAATTTGACGGCTAGAACTGCAACAATAAAAGAAGATAATTATGAACCTTTAGTCCAGAAAATAAAAGAAGACTTAGATAAATGGGGGAAATTAAAACTATCCTTGTTGGGGAGAATAGCAGTGATAAAATCAAACATACTTCCAAGACTCCTTTATTTATTCCAAACAATTCCAATAAAATTAGATAAGAATTTTTTTTTATAATTTGGACAAAATAACTACAAAATTTGTGTGGGAGGGGAAAAAATCAAGAATAAAATGAAATATATTACAAGATGACAAAATTAGGGGCAGATTTGGGTTCCTGGCATGGGAAAAATACTATAAGGCTGCAAGCCTATTATGGATCAAAGAATGGATAACCCTGGATAACCAAAGACTGTTAAATCTGGAAGGGCATGACTTAATGAAGGGATGGCATGCTTTTATATGGAGTTCTGGAAATAAAATATACAAACATTTCAACAACCACACTATTAGGAAATCTTTAATCAACACATGGCAACAAATTAAATGCAAACATTACATGAAAATTCCCGGCTGGCTATCAATGATAGAAGCAATAACTCACCCCAATATATTATCAAAACAAAAAATGTTAAGATACAGAGAAATAGTAGATGCACAGGGAAAACTGAAAACTAGGGAAGAACTCAAAGAACAAGGAATAGTAATAGACTGGTGGCCCTACTCACAAATAAAGATAAGATATAGAAAGGACCAAGAGGAGGGAGGAATAGACTTAAAACAAAATCGATTGGACAAATTACTGGAATCTAAAGAAGGGAAATTAATTTCGAAAATTTATAAATACTTATTTGAATATGATTTGGCAGAAGAATTGGTTAAAGGACAGATGATGGCATGGGCGAGGAACATCGGGCACAGTATACAGTTAGAAGAATGGGAAAGAGCATGGGAAAACAATAACAGCATGACAAAATCGGTAGCTTATAAAGAAAATCACTATAAGATGTGGTACTGATGGTATCTGGCCCCCGCAAGGTTAGCAAAAATGTACCCGAATGTAAATCCAACCTGTTGGAAATGTAAAAAGACACAGGGAACTTTTTACCATGCTTGCTGGCTTTGCCCAGAAATTAAGAAATATTGGAACAAAATAAAAACATGGATAGTAGAAATAACAGATTACAAAATTGAATTAGAACCCGAAGTCTTTTTATTAGGCATGATTAAAAAGAATATTAGAAACGATATAAAATATTTAATACTTCACATAATTACGGTGGCTAGACTAGCGTTAACACAACTCTGGAAAATAGATCGTTTGCCAACCGACCAGGAGCTAATACAAAAAATCTATATATGTGCAGAAATGGATAAATTAAATTTAGAGTTACAGGACAAGGAAGACTCAAAATATTTTACAATATGGAATAGATGGTACCAGCGGATAAACCAGAGGAGGGGGAATGGGTAAAGATGAAATTCAGAAGAAATCAATACAATTAAAAACAGCACTGTCAGATGGATAGAAAAGGAAATAAGTCACTGTGTGTATGTATATATGTATATATAATAATAGAAATTAGTCAATAGACGAAATTGTGTACTGTATATGTAAATTTGTTTCTGATTAAGAGAAACTTATATGTTTTAAATGTTTTTTTTAAGAATGAATAAAGTTTTGTTTTAAAATTTAAAAAAAAAGGAAGAAAGAAATTCTGGGAGAACCTACAAAAAAGAGTTAAGATGACAAGTACCAGAACAACCACCATAACTAAAGCGAATAAGAAAATAACTTCAAACCAAGCCTCCCTTACAGCATCCCCTGCTCAACAGAGATCTATAGAAACCATGCTTGGAACTAAAAAAGAAAAGATGGGTTCCATTTCCAGCTTACAAAATATTCAGTCAGTCTTGGCAATGATACAGGAAGCGATGAATAAGACCCTGGAAACGATTACTAATAATCATGAGGAGACAAAAAGAAATCACAACGATTTGAAATCCGATGTGGGAGAGATAAATGATAACATAAAGAAAATGGATAACAAGATAGAAAGGATTCAACAGAACATTGCCAAAGTGAACAAAGGATTCAAAAGACAGAACTCAAAATGGAACAGACGGTCAAGAAAGTAGAAATGCTGGAACAACAACAGATGGCAAGTAATCGAGAGCTCGAAGACTCACTTACCTACTTGGAAATGGAAAAGGCATCATTTTACTTAAGGTTCTAGAACATAGCAGAAACCAAAGAGGAAGACCTGGGAGAGATTATGACGGAGATTTTCGCTGAAACAACACAGAGAGACAAAGATGATATACGAAAGGATATTGATGAAGTTTACAGGGTGCACACCAATTATGCATGTAGGAACAAACTGCCAAAGAAAGTGCATGTCCGATTCACAAAGAAAACAATAGAAGAGGAGATACATAGAAAAATAAGAGAGGAAGCAATCTTTTACAAAGGGAAGGAAATAATAACATTGAAACAAATTCCGAGACACGTAAGGGACCAGAGGAAAAACTACAACTTCCTCACAACACAACTAAATAAACACAAAGTGATGTTCCATTGGCTACTACCAGAGGGCATCTTACTCTCATGGCAGGACAAGAAATTTAAGATAGATAGTCTGGAAAGAGCCCAGGAGTTTTTCGACCAACACTTTGTCCTTGAGGAAGATCAAGAATCCAGAGAGGAATCGGAGAATGAGAGCCAAGAGGAACAACCCATCGAAGAAACAGAAGAGGAACAAGAGGAGAAGAGAAGACTGGAGAGAGAAAGAATGGAGAGAGAAGGAGCAAGGGGAAAAATGCAAAGAATAACAAGAAAGAAAGACAACAAGAAACTAAAGACAACAAATAGATAGGAAGAAAAATGGAACAGGAAATATGATTTCGATTAATATAAATGGGTTAAATGCTTCAACTAAAAGAATCTGGACATTTACCAAATTACAAAAATTGGAGATGGATATTATAAACTTACAGGAAGTTCATATCAAAAAACAACACCAACAGATATTTTAATTTAATTTAATTTAATTTCCAATTTATATACCGCCCTTCTCCCTGAGGACTCAGGGTGGTGTACAGCCAAGATAAAAAACATAGAATACAAATATTAAAAAACATTTAAAGATATTAGAAAATACAAGATTAGGAAACCTTTACACCTCACTAGCAGAACAAAAAAAGAGAGGCATTGCAGTTTACATCAGGAAACACTTAAAATCAAAACAGGTATATGCAGATGATGAGGGAAGAGTTCTAATGATCGAATTACAAACAGAATTAAAAACAATATTATTGATTTCAATTTATGCACCAAATGAGAACCAACGTGCCTTCTTTAAAAACATACATAACAAAGTAAAAGACTTGGATTATGAAAATATTTGCATTGTAGGTGACTTCAATGCAATTTCAGACACGGAAAAAGACTATTGGAGTACTAGAAAAAATAAAACTAGGAAAAAGACCCTCCCAGACACTTTTAAGGAAATGGCGCAAGAACTATGCCTACAGGACGCTTGGAGGGAGATAAACAAAGAAAAAAAACAGTATATGTTCTATTCCAATCCACATTTATCCTGGTCCAGAATAGATATGGCCTGGATGACAACAGATCTTAGGAAAGACTTAGAAAAAATAGAAATAATGACAAACATATGGGCAGACCATAGTATGGTAAAAATAACTTGGAAAGGCTATCGGAAGAAGAAGAGATGGATGATGAACACCGAAATCTTAAAAGACAAAGACTATGTACAAAGATAGAAAAAGAAATGAAAATATTTTTTGAGATCAACAACAAAGAGCAAACCTCCCTCCAGAACTTATGGGACACGGTGAAAGCCTATATAAGAGGCCTGACAATAGCATACTTGGTGAAGAAAAACAAAGAAAAACAACAGAAAAAAGACAATTTATTGAAGGAACTCAAAGAGTATGAATCTGAGCTACAGAATGAACCTCAAAACAAAAGGATCAAAGAAAAAATAAATTTGACAAAACACAAAATAAATTTGATCACACAAACAGAAATAGCCAGGAAAATTAAATTAGTAAAACAAAATCATTTTGAACACGCAAATAAGACAGGACGAAGGTTGGCGTACAAATTGAAGAAAGAAAAAGAGAGAAGGACAATATATCAATTATAGGATGACACAGGAGAGATATATTACAGGAACAAGGATAAAAAGAACATAGCAAAAACATTTTTCCAAAAATTATATGAACAGGAAGAGTCCTCAGAAGAAGACATCAAACAATACCTAAACGAAGCCAACATCAAAGAATTAGAAGAAACACACAGGGATCTACTGGACAGGCCAATCACGATGACAGAATTAATAGAGACGAGGAAAAAAAAGAAAACAAACAAAACCCCGGGACCGGATGGTATACCTGCAGAGTTTTACAAAACTTGCCAACATGCAATAGACGAAATTTTACTCGGAGTACTGAATAATGCACTTCTGGGAGCTACAATTCCTAATTCCTGGACAGAGGCCATTATTACACTGATACCAAAAGAAGAGACAGATCATACACATATTAAAAATTACAGACCGATATCACTTTTAAATGTGGACTACAAATTATTTACATCGATTATCACAGAAAGAATTAAGAAAATAATTAATGAATACATTCATTTGGATCAAAATGGTTTTATCCCAAAGAGACAGATAAAAAACAATATGAGATTAATAATGGACGTATTAGAATATTATGAAACAAATTCAGACAAACAAGCGGCCTTAATTTTTTTAGACGCACAGAAGGCATTCGACAATCTAAACTGGAAATTTCTTACACTACAACTGGAAGCTATGAAATTCGGTGATAAATGTACAAGTATGATAAAGAAAATTTACTCCTCCCAAACGGCAAAAATAACAATAAATGGCGACCTGACAGAACAATTTCCAGTATCAAAAGGAGTGAGACGGGGTGCCCTCTGTCTCCTCTGTTATTCATATTAGCTTTAGAAACTCTCTTAAAGGAAATTAGAAGAGATAAGGAAGTAAAAGGTCTGAAAATTAAAAGGGAGGAATACAGACTCCAAGCCTTCGCCGATGACATTGTATTAATTATAGAACAACCAATAACAACCGGCACTAAATTATTAGATAAAATAGAAAAATATGGCAGTGTAGCCGGACTCAAAATTAACAAACAAAAAACAAAGGTACTAATGAAAAATCTCACTAATCAACAAGAAAAGGAATTAGAAGGCCAATTAGGTATACAAACGACAAAGAAGGTAAAATAGCTAGGAATATGGCTCACCAATAAAAGCTTATCAATTAGAGAAGACAATTATGATAAATTGACAAGACAAATTAAAAAAGATTTAGAAATTTGGAAAAAACTACAACTATCTCTTTTGGGAAAGATCGCCTCAATTAAAATGAACGTCCTACCTAGAATTCTATACCTATTCCAAGTGATCCCAATAAAACCGGGGAAGAATTTCTTCAAGGATTTCAATAAATTAATAGCAGATTACATATGGCAAGGGAAGAAAGCAAGAATTAAAATAAAACACCTACAAGATACAAGAGAAAGAGGAGGACTGGCACTACCGGACTGGGAGATATACTATAAAGCATCAGCACTAATTTGGATCAAGGAATGGATGGAACTCAAAAATATAAGATTATTGAATTTGGAAGGATTCGATCTACAACGAGGATGGCACGCATTTCTATGGGAGGGCACCGATAAACAACATGGATATTTTCAGAGGCACATTGTCAGACAAGCATTATATCAGACATGGCAGGGCATTAAAAAAACACACTACAATAAAATTCCGGAATGGCTATTGACCATGGAAGCCCAGATCTACCCAAATGCCAGGGATATTACCAAAATGAGAACTATAAAGATTTTCTAGAAATCTTAAACTAAAATCTGTTTTTCCTATTTTATTTGTCTCTACTGTCATGCACTGAGTGTTTTCTAAGTTCTTTCAAGTCTGATTCATATATTGCTGTTTTGATAATAAAGCTAGATCCTTCCCATTTTGACTAATGCCAGAGATTCTTAATATTTCTAATATTTTAAAGTCATCTTAACATTATTGAATAAGCTGAATCTAATTTATTATCAAATTTATTTAATTATTTGTGGCAATATCTGGATGGCAGTAGCTTCTTATATCTGTTCTCAAACTATGCTCTTTTGAATGAAGACTCAATCATTTTTGTTACCAAATTTCTTATATGCTAATTATGCATGATATGTGGTTAAGATGTGATATATCACTGAAGAGCTATGGTGGAGTACAGAGTTAGTTGACATTGTAGATTTCATTCTGTTCTCTCTCATACATTCAAAAAGAGTATTTTTTTAGTTACTATCTCCTTTTTTGTTAAAAGGACAAAACATCAACTTAACAGACTCATAACCGAAGTCTGAGACTGAGATTTAGGCTAACATTATTTGTGCTGTTCATTTTCAGTTGAGTGATGTAGATATAATACTTTGCTAGCATATTCCTGGGAATCTGAATATATTCTTGTCAATAATACATATTCAACATACGTTAATGCAGAGTTTTAAACTACTTTAAAAGCTGCTGAGCTGATGCACTTGTAAATAATATTACTATTATAAACAAGAATTTCCCAGTTTTACTCTTAAGTGTTCTGATATATTTGCTATTTATTCAAGTTCTAACCAGTGAAATAGCAACTTTTCCCTGGTTGCTGTACAACTTTCCTCAGTCATACATATTCCACTTCCATAAAATAAATAAACTTAAAACCATCTCACCAAAGAAAAGATATGAAGTATACTAGGTAGCCCTAGAGCTATCTATTGTACTGGTAGCATCACATGCTTAGGGAAATAATTTCAATATATTTCCTAGGGCGTACTACATTATGGCATCTTAGTTATCCGGAAAGCAAGGTCATGTTTCCATCTGACTTAAGTTTGAAAAATGTTGAACTGCAGTTTTATAGTTAATATTTTCTGATAACATAGATACATCTTTGAAATGTGAATTGATTTTAATGAGAAAGAAGTCCTGAATATCAGGCACTGTTATTTAATCTTAGATGATACTGATATAAAATATAAAGTTTGTGCCTAGGAATGCTGCTTGAGTTGTAAACTCAGGTTTTCTTTATTACTCACCATTGGCTCTAGGTTTAACAAAAGCAATTTAAAAGTATAGAATGAGGGGCAGACAAAAATAAAATAATTATGTTCCTTGCTAAAGTCCTGAAGTCCTAAACAAATCCATTTCTGAGTCTAGAGAAATGCAAACTTAAAGTCATCTGCTGTAGTTCTGTTTCTCAGGAATTTATTGCATTATTGAGTTAAGGTATGTATAGAAAATGATATAAAGGATAATTCTAACTCTAATTTGTCAATATTCATTTAAAGCACAATTATATGTTCAGTAGATCGAGCAGACTCAGCCAGTGGTGGGATTCAAATTTTTTAACAACTGGTTCTGTGGGCATGGCTTGGTGGGTGTAGCTGGGTTGTCGCAGAAAAATAAAAGAGATGAATTTCGAAATCAGGAAAAGCTTTATTTTGGCCAAAAGGTTCAGATAGCTTAATATAAATTCTAACATCTGAACAAAGATCTTGTTTAAGACATGTATCTTTATAGAACAAAAACAGGAAGTATCTTAGATGTGCCTCTTTAGTTAGCCCCCCTCCCCTATTGCTTTAGGCAGGAAGCTCCATGTAGTTTAGTTCTGCATTTTAACATAGTACCAGGAAGTTAGCTAATACTTGTAATCTGACTTTTTGAACCCAGCAACTGTCTCTTTACCTGCAGTTTGACTTCTTGAACTCTGCAACTTTCTCAAGTCAAAAGGGTCCTTCAGAGATCATGCAGGCTGACCCCGTATTATTTCACTCTTATATCCAATTTCATTTTACGTTCTGCCTTATCCCCCCTTTAAGACTCTATTTTACTTGTTTACAATTGAGTCTTACCTATTACAGAGCTTAATTCAACAATGCAAACATATAACATTTGACATAACATAATCAATTCAGGATAAGATACATAATAATGCAAAGGAAAAGACAAATAATACATATGATTTTCAATTCTTATTCTCTGAAGCACTTTCTCTAAGTACCCGGTTGAGAGTTGTACATATGTTCCTGCATTAGAAACTTCATTTTCATTAAAGAGATCAGAGTCCATTTTACAGTCTATAAGGCTTTCCATCAAAATCAACTCTTTTTTCAACTCTTAACTCTTTCACTGCTCTCATAGCTAGTTGTCTGAACAAGGAATAAAAGCCAGGCCTGTCACAACAGGAATAACATCTGTCTAATCCAGTCAGGCCCAGACAACTAAGAGAACCACATTTCTGTTGCTTGTAACTTCTGACCCATTTTGAATGCCCGGTCCTGCAAATCTTTGGCAATTTCTCTGACCACTCCTGACTTACTCATGTAAAACAACAGTCTTCTCCCAAGAATACACACAACCCTTCTTTCTCTGCGGTTAAAAGGTCTATGGCACGCTGATTTTGTAAGACCACTGCTGCCAAAGAATCTATTTGGTCTTGGACTTCGACCAAGTTTCCAGCAATTTGATTCAGGCTTTCTTGGAACTCCTCTGACAATTGCTTAAACTGTGTTATGGAGTGTGCAATTCTACCTATTCCTGTTCCAACAGCGGTCCCTATCCCCAGATTGCTAATAGTGGGACCAAGAGTGGCACCCTATTTTGAACATGCCCTATAAGGGGAACAGGGATAGTGTGCTTTCCACTGACAACACCTATTTTTGGGGAAGATGTACATGTTCCAGTCCAGTTTGTAGGTAAACAGAATTGCACATTTTTCCATATAAGAAGAAAACTTTCCTTACATACACACCTATATTCATGGAAAATGCATGGGCTTATTGGTTTTTTCTCATTAGTCCAGAGCTCTAAAGTCCCTGCCACTAGCATGCCTGTCAGAGGCTGCAATGGGACTTCTAGTGTAGGGTCCTTTTGCTTTTCTCTAAGAATTATGCCTTCAAAAAGATAACGGGAGTTTGCATTTCCAAAGGGAAGTAGGACACATAAGCCTGTGTTGGATCTAATGGAGACATGTGGTGGTATTGAGATGTGACCTTCTGTTGAAATAAATAGTGGGCATAAGGAGAAATGCCACTAGTTAGTTAAGTGTCATTCTAGGGTCAAAGTGTATTTCTCATGGACATTGATCTCCCATCAGGGATCCTACAGGAATACCTGGTTGCTGATGTCGCTTTATACACAAGAAGGGTAACCCTAGGATTTCCACACTAACAGCTATAGGGCTAACAATGGGGAACAGTTCATCCCCAGCCTTTTGATGGCGTTATAAAAGTCTCCTTGCAATTTGGCTACTGCTACTTGGTTCTCCATTTAATATCTTTCTCAAGGACTATTGTGGCCCTGGTCCTGACCCAAAGATCTGGCTCAATTGGAACAGCATTGTAAGATGAAGGACCAGCAGACAAACAGAACCAACATTTTTGGCTTAGGGTAGGGTCAGACTGATTAACTAGGCTTTAACTCAATTCCAGTATTCTTAACATGTAGTTCCCTTTTCTCAATTGTTACAGGGGACCATTCTCCCTTTGTTCTACCCCACTCTGTTCTGGGATTGTCAGATGCTTGTCTTTAGGTTTTGGGGTTGGCTTAGGTCCAGGGTACCGACCCCACCTATTGATGATATGTCGTTGGCAGGAGTGGACCTGGTCCAAAGAATTCACACCTTGTAACCTGTTCCTGCCCTGTTCTTTGGGGTTTTTCAGCTTCCCCAGATAAGAGCAAAGGGGGTCACTCGGGCATTCTCACAACATTGGGAACTACTGTTCAGGGTGTTATTACTCATTAGGCCCTTTGCCAACAATAGCCAAAGCCACAGAAAACTCATAATTGTCCTCCACACAGAACCTATCCAATCACAATTCCCTTAATCTACAAAATCACCACATCAGGAAGAAGGTTAGGGTTATACAGTATGTGACTTGGGAAAAGGCAATATTAGTTTTAGATATCCCACAGAACCACCTCTTATTTGTTAATACAGTATCCACATTCCTAGAGCTAAAGCAGCTCCACAGAGAGCCCACTCCCTGACTTCTTCAAACATAAGTATCTACAGGAGTTTTGTACTGCTCTCTTTCACAGTCAATGATTTTTAGGTTCAGCGCCTGGGAAGAGGTGATTCCAGCATACTATATACAGCAAATCACAACTAATCACAATAACAGCAAGCACGCTTATTAAAATAAGAGATAGTGTACCTATGGCTATATATGTTGACTTTCCATTCCAAATCTTCAGCCGTACGTGGAGGGTCAGCTTCCGGTGTGACACCAGTAAGGCCTCTTCTGCCCCGTATGTTGCCTGCCCATTGCCGGTAGGACAGTTATAGGGGGCGCTTCTTCAAGCATACTACTAGGGGTCAGGCCTGGGTCTGGTCTGCCTCCCAATATTCCTAAACTGCGTACTTAACTCGAGTCCAGTGAATCCAAGACTTGGATTCCAACATTTTTACTGCAAGTGGGAACACATGACCACAGTATACGGGCCCTTCCACCTAGGCATTAAACTTTTTCCTTTCCAGTGTTTTACCCATACAATCACAAATTGTGATTAAATCACAATTTAATCATCTTTTTACTTTCATCACAATATAAACTTTAAAAGTATTTTAATCATTACAATTTCCCTAATTAAATTTAGAAATTTCTAGCTGTTATCCAAGTTACAACTTAAACCTTTTTTTACCTTCACCACCATATACCATTAAAGTATTTCAATTGTCACAGTTTATACTTATTCATTTTTCTAGAAAAAGATTAAAAAAGAAAACTTATCATTGTCTAGATTTCAAAAATACAAAGACAAATATTCCAATTATTATTCATTTCATTTTTACAATCATGTTTTCCCATTTATTTCTTACTACTATTTGAATATTATAACTAGAGTTGGTCAAAAATGGTGGGCTAAGGGACACCCAATATTGTTGGATTTCTTGTATTTGCTTATTTAATTCTCCCACCATCTGATTTACCCACTTAGTTTCTATCTGGCTTAGGTCTCCTATATGATTTTCAAGTATTTCAAAAGGAAATAATCTAATTCCTTTACGTGGAGAATATTACACAGATCAAAGTACTAGTGGTAATGCATTTACTTACTTAGGTGATTTTCAAGGCACACCTTTGTCACCTTTTCTCTTATAGTCCTGGTCAGGCTGGTCATTCAGGCTTGGGAAGGTCTGCTCCACTCTGGTTGCTGTGTTGACCTGCATACATTGTTTCCATTTCATGACCCGATGCTTGCAAAAGAGTAGCTGGGTTAAATCATTTGTTTGTTTCAGGATCACTCGTGGTTTCTGAGTGAGGAGAGCTTGATGCTTGTAATTTCTGGGGTTTGTCAGCCATAAATAGCCCTTTATCTCTAAAACTCCTTGAATCGCATGGCTGGTGTAAATGGTAGTTGGCTGCCTAAGGGTTAATTTGACAGACAACTTTCTTCCTCATATGCTCCATCGCTCTCTGCCTTTGGCTTATTGTAATGGGTGGGGTTAGCTTTTCTACCTGAGAGGAACAAGCACTGCTAAAGGCTTCAGCATGCTGTGCAGCATGTCCTGGTAGGTTATCTTCTGCCCATAACTTCAGTACTTCAAACTCCTGCCAGGTTTTGGGGATTTGACCCTCTTGAGCCATATTTCTCGCATCACGACCAGGAGGGAAACTGGACACGCAGGCATATCTATATTTCTTCCATCTAAGGAACATTTCAGGGTTTTCAGGATAGGGCGACGATTTATGAAGCCATTAACCCCTTGGATATTTATTACATCATTAGAAAAGGGAGCCAGCAGCTTTGTAATTACAGATTTAGATGCCCCTGTGTCTCAGTCTTCAGGCCTCTCATCTACTGCAGCCAGGCCTATGGCTTCCTTCCTTTCTTGGAAACGACTTTGCCCTCTGCCTTGGAACCCACGGGGACGCACTCCTCTCCCTCTTCTTCTTCTCTGAATTCATAGATTTTGACCTCTCAAGTCAATTGACCACATCCTCTTCCTCTATTTGGGCCACGTTCTCCTTTTAATTCGACCTCAAGTCTTTTGGGACATTCTTGTTGCCAGTGGCCCTTTTCCTTATACCAAGTACACCTGTCTCTTTCCCAGGCTTTGGAATTGTTTGATAAAGCAACTGCCAACAATTCAGCCTTGCGTTGCATACTCACTTCCTTCTTCTTTTCCTCTACGTTGTCTCTATTCACATAGACTTTTCGTGCTATTTCCATTAATTGACTAATGCTCATTCCCAAAGCTCCCTCTTGCCACTGGAGTTTCCGCTTTATGTCCGGGGCACTCTGGGATATGAAGGCTAGAGCTAACATGCGGGCATTCTCGGGATCCAGGGGATTGATTGGAGTGTATGCTTTCTAAGTCTCAACAAGCCTTTGAAAGAAAGCTTCAGGGCTTTCCTCAGTCCTTTGTATTACCAAAGAAGGCATGGAAATATTCACTGGAGGTTTAGCAGCCTGTTCTAAACCTTGTAGGATTAATGCTTGATAATCTTGGAGGTGAACCATGTCATTATAGGGGTCCCACTGTGGGTCTTGTCTTGGAAACTGTTGGTCTAATATAGCCTGGAGTTTTCCCCCATCTGTGGGTTTTAAAATCTTACCAATGGCACTACTGTTCCAAGTTCTGCCAGGTAGGATTGTGGGTCTTTATAATGACTTGTTGGAAGGAAAAAAGAAGTCTTTCCCTTTAAGGATTGTTGGAAGGCAGTGCTTCTTTTTTTTTTCTTGCTTGAGAGTAGAATTAGTTTATTGTTTATAGGAAGGCAGGCAAGAACAGCGTTCCGAGGCTACTGTGAGCAACTGTACTTTGTTGAATCTTTTCCATCAAAGCCTGGAGTTTAGTTTTATTCTTGCCCTTGCTTTCTTCTAATCCAATTTTTACTTTTAAAAGAGAAATATAATTTTCTTGGAGTTCTTGGTAATTATGATTAAAATTTATTTCAGCAAGTGAAAAGGAGTTTTTGTTTTCTCTTCTTTTTGTTTGATGTCTTGTTGTACAAGTTTTTCATTTTCAGCTATTAATTTGTCTAAGAACTTCTATCTCTTCCTTGAAGTTATTTACCAGAAGCATCATTTCTTCAGAGATAGTAATTACTGTAGGTAAATCTTTTAGTCTTGCTATTTCTAATGTAAGTTGATTCTGATTTTATTATTATTATTATTTTTAATTAAGCTATCATTTTCGAATTGCATAGCTTCTAATTTTTCTTGTTCATTTCATTTTGCAAATCATCTAATTGCTGTTTAGCTTGCATAATCATATTATCTTTAAGATTTTCAATATTTATTTTGTGTCCTATTTGTAAATCATCTTTCACTTTTGATAATTCTTCATGCCTGAATAAGTCCTTAATCTCTCTAGTTCTTCTTTTACAGATTTGAGTCAACCTTGCAGGGCTAAAAGACATGAGAACGAGATCCCCTCCCCCCTTTGTGGGTGAGGAAAGGCATTGCAGAAGTAGAAGAAAGGGAGTTTGAAGGATAGCAACTACACATCAGTATTGTAGTGAACTTAAAACTTTTACTTATAAACTCGAGTTTATCTTGAAGCATAGAGAAGAAGGAAAGTTGAATTTTGTTCTTCACTCCATCTAGTTGGCCAGACCAAACTGGATGAGATATTTTCCTTCCTCTCAATACCTTCAATTCTTTTCTAACAATTTAAAATTCAGGCAGTTGCAGTTACCTTGAAGGTACACAAAGACTTTAGACATACACACTAGTCATTCCCCCCTTAAATTTTAGTTGAATTAGGGAATGCACAGATCTTAACAAACTAATTTTTAACAGAAATCATATAAAATTAATCAATTATCTGAGTCTTCCCATTTAGACAGGCTTTTCTTTTTATTACCTGCTAAACCCCGGGTGAGAAGAACAATAACAATTTTCTTCTCTATTTTTAGTTCTTTCAGAGTTCTCTGGCTCTTTTTAAGAATGGTAATTTATCAGAATCTTTATAACACTGCAGTATTTCTCTTTTAAGGACTAGTCAGGTCTATTTGCAGTTTGGGATTCTTTCTAATTGTTTTAGTGAACTTCTCACTTTTTACTCAAGGTTTCATCCATTGTTCCATCTCCTCAAGCACTGGATTGTCCCTGCCCTGGTGATGCTCTGTCTAGCTCTTTCTAGTTTGGATCTCCCAGCAGGCGCTGGCTTAATTTTAAAGTTCCAAAATGTATAGAGACCTTTATTCACACATCATTGCACTTAGCCAGGGCTCTCATGAGCAAGTTTGAACCCCACTTTTCTTTTAAGGACCTTTCTTAAAATTCTTCAACCTACATTGAAGAGATGTTCATGGAACACTCTCTTTTCCACCCATTTTCTAAAACACTGCCATTGAGCTGCGGTGCTAGACCTTTTCCAACAGTCACCAACAGGAACTGCAATGGCTTAACCACCCACACAGTTCTAGAGGCTCATTAGGATACGCCAATTCCGTTAGGAAGGGACATTTTCCTGGACCCAGGGAGGTGATCAGGCTCCCTCTTCCACTCTCAAGGAGTGGGCCTACAATTCCCCAATACTTGCCTGCAAGTGTCTTCTTTTTTTTCTTTCTCAACCAGCGTTTATCTATTAGCTTGTTCTGATTTTGTAAGGTTCTTGGGTCGGTTGGAGCCATCGAGTACCCAGAGGGGCCGTCTGCCTCCTTCCAGAGAAAAACTCTCAGTGGCGCCTGAAGTTTGGCAAGACGATCCCATCTGGCACTGACTGGTCCGTTCCGTCCCATAGTGAAATCTCGCTTCATCTCCTGGCTGGCTCGCCAAAATGTCGCAGAAAAATAAGAGATGAATTTCCAAATCAGGAAAAGCTTTATTTTGGCCAAAAGGTTCAGATAGCTTAATATAAATTCTAACATCTGAACAGAGATCTTGTTTAAGACATGTATCTTTACAGAACAAAAACAGGAAGTATCTTGGATCTGCCTCTTTAGCTAGCCCCACTCCCCTATTGCTTTAGGCAGGAAGCTCCATGTGGTTTAGTTCTGCATTTTAACATAGTACCAGGAAGTTACCTAATACTTGTAGTTTGACTTTTTGAACCCAGCAACTGTCTCTTTGCCTGCAGTTTGACTTCTTGAACTCTGCAACTTTCTCAAGTCAAAAGGGTCCTTCAGAGATCATGCAGGCTGACCCCGTATTATTTCACTCTTATATCCAATTTCATTTTACATTCTGCCTTAGGGTGGTCATGTGACTGGGTGGCTGTGGCCGGGTGGCCATGGCTGGGTGGTCATGTGACTGGGTGGGCATGGCCAACTTGACATCACTCATGTCAAGGGGCACTTTGCCCAGCCCCTCCCCTCCCAGCCACTCCTTGTCACCCCCAGCCTCAACGTATTTATTGGACTAGAACAGAGGTCTTCAAACTTGGCAGCTTTAAGACTTGTGGACTTTAACTCCCAGAATTCTCCAGCCAGCTGGCTGGAGAATTCTGGGAATTGAAGTCCACAAGTCTTAAAGCTGCCAAGTTTGGGATCCACTGGACTAGAAGACCTCCGAAGTCCCTTTCAGCTCTGTTATTCTGTTATTCCTAAACTAAATAGCTAAGACCCTCATTGGGACCCTATCTCTTTTGCTCCCTCTGGACTAATGAGTTAAAGAGCTGCCTCTAGACATTACTTTTAATAAGATTTTTAGAAACCTGCAGTTGAAAGTTCTTCATGTCTCCATACCCTGAAGACCCAATTTCATTTGGAATTTAATCCCAAACTGATTGCCCTTTTAGCATTTCTCTTGACACTTCTCCAAAATGCACCCCCAAGAAGCCACATCTCTCTCTGTCTCCCTCCCTCCCTCCCCCCTCTCTCTCTGACATACACACACACACACACACAGAGAGAGAGAGAGAGGTTGGATTAGATATCTCTCTCCCACCCTCCTTCCCTCTCTGCTTTAGGCTTAGAGCCTTAGAAAGTCTGCCAGTGCTGCTCCTCATTTGGCAATGTTTAAGGAGAATTAGGGGCTAGAGACAGTTGACATTCTCATCTCTGCTACAGGTGAGGTTGTCAGAAAGACCTTTTGGCAAGCACGCAATGCCTTCTCCTCAGCCTCTCAGCACTAATGAAAGATGTGTCTCTTATCTTTGCATGTAAGTGATGCAACCTTACTGACATGCTATTTGTCAGAATCAGACATTTGGGTTAGTATTTCTAATTTCTAATAGAGCATCTTTTTTTTATTAGAATACATTCAGAAAAATCCTTTTAATGTTGCAAATTGAGTACTTTTTAATTTTAAAAAAAAATCAGATGATTTTGATGAAATCTTTTGAATGAGAATTTATTCTCCCAAATCTCCCAAAAGGAGATTAAGAATATTTTGGTTTTAGCAGCAGTAGTAAGCTGACATCAGGACCAACTCTTTGACCAACTCATAACATCCAATTCCTGGGAAGGCCACTGTTTCTAGTTAGAGTCAAGAGCAACAAAGTGGGTAATTGACTTACAGAAAGGTCAATTTGGAAGTATCCTGGAGCTAATGTATTCTGGCAAAGAGAGACTTTGGGTTCTTGTATTTAAGGTGCCACATGAATGATGGAGTAACTTTCCGTGAGAATCTATTACTATATTTGTGCTTCACTTAATTATAGTGTCCACCTGTTACTGTGTCCACCTGTTACTGTGAAGTTTTGTCAGAATTTTTTACCTTCAGCAACAAACCTTACTCTGACTATCAGCAGAAATCTATTTCGATTTGGGTCAGATTTTTGATACTTAAAACTGCTAGTTAAATTGATTTCAGATTTTGAGAAGAGCTGGGGAGAGTACATAAATGTTAAACTCAAATTTGCATATTTGATGTCCAGATGAGGTCGAAAAAATAATATATACTGTAAAATATATGAGGCTTCAGTGAACCGTAATAATAAAAAAATCTGATTTGATATAATTGAATCTATAAACTAAGCTTTCTCAAATTCTGGAAGCTGTAGTAGTCCAATATATTTGAAGGACACAGGGTTGGAGAAATTTTGCCTAGATATTCAAGTATGTTTCTATTGTTTAGATCACTATCCCATTATTAGATGTATTGAGTTCCTTTATGCTGGTTCTTCATCAAATGATTGGGGAAAATTAATGATAAGGGTTTTAAGAAAAATCATATAGTTCTCTGTTCTACAGTTTTCAAGAGTATACGTCTGTTCATTATAGGGATTCAATAGGAAATAGTATAAGTGATCTTCACTGTAGTATAAGCATTCCACTGATTTCACAATTATCTTTTGAAAATGTTTGAAAATTTTGCTGTAAGCTGCCAGTTGATTGTAGTTTGCAAAGTTATTTTGTATTCAATTCAGCAAGCTGAAGTAGAAACTAAGGGGAAAGCATTCCCTTGTCTAGTCACCTCCTAAAGAGTTATTGGGAAAGTTGTTGGGTGTGTCATGTGATCACTTTTTGTTACCTCCTGACAAGCAAAATCAATAGGGAAGCCAGATTCATTTAACAACCATATTACTAAGTTACAAGCTGTGGCAAGATTGGGGCAAAATTCACTTACCAGTAATAACTGTCTTGCTTAGCATTGGAAATTTTGGGCTCAATTGTGGTCATAAGTCTAGGACTTCCTGTACTGTATCTGTAATACTACAATGTCTGCATAATCAAAGCTAATTTATATATGTGTGTGTTTGTGTGCACTTATTAATACATTTTGAACAATTTGAAAGTTAGATTTTTGTTACAAAAAGACGGGCATTTTAGTGTTTGTTTTTTCCTTTCCTTTGGTCAGTCTGAAAGAATAATGATTAATTTTATAAAATTAATGCCCACTGAAATGATGGATTAATAGCATGGTTAATTTTAGAGCACAATTAAATGTGACTGTGCAGCTAAAATAATGCTAGCTAAGTTGTAGGGAAATATTTATTTTTAGCTCTATCTGGGAGTGTTTCACTGCTCAACTCTAACTAGTTTGAACTAATTATTGAAATAACTCAGAAAAATAAGAATAAATTCCCCAGTTTGAACCAGTGATATATTCTCTAATTTTAAAAATCAGATAACCCATTCTAATGCATTCCAGTAATCCTGATTTTAAACAGCATGCTTTAGTGATGACAACTGTGAAATTTTAAACAGCAGTCTGCAAAATCTAATGATTTTACTAATCTTATTAAAAAGAGAGGATTACGCTGTGAATAATTTATCTCAACTTTATTGTAATAATTTTGCTGGTTACCAGGTGGGGTGGCAGTTGAAAAATTTGGTGAATGCACTACGAGAGGATCCGAGTGGTGTTATCTTAACTTTGAAAAAGCGACCTCAGAGCATGCTTACCTCAGCACCAGCTTTACTGAAAAATATGAGATGGAAGCCCCTTGCTCTGCAGGTAACAATGCTTAATCATAAATCATACACCATCATTTTAGCTTTAGATTATCTCAGTGCTGCTTTATTGTGCTTCATTTCAGCAGCATATGTGGATTTAATCTTGTATGCTTTGAAAATGCTTTGTGAAATATCTTCAGATTTATTTGCTATCTTAAATTAATATTTAAATCCATAACTTGCAAACTTGAGGGAATCTTTTATTCCTCAGTTTTAAATGTATATATAACCGGAATTCTACATGTCCTTTTTAAAATGCATAAAATTATATGCTTTATTAAATAAATAATTCAATATTAAGTAAAAAATAAAATACTAATCTCATGCTTGTGTCTTTTGGTTTGTTCATTTTTTAATTGTGAATCTCCTTCCTCTGTTTAGCAATCAAGTGATACTTTGCAGAATAGAAGGAAATCAGTGGGTGCAAACCAAATTTCAAGTTGCTTGAGTTCAAGATGAGTTGTCCCAATTTTGGTAGAAGTGTTTGATGCTGTTTTCAACATTTTAGGAATGTTCTGTGCTTAAGCGGTCCTAAAATTGAAATACATTGTTTTAGCTTGAATGATTCAGATTTTAAATTGTTGCTATATCACTAGAAGGAAGGTGTCTTAGGTACATGGATTATTTCAGTTTTCCAGGCAAAAGAAAATAATCTTTCTTTGTACATTGGCTCCAAGCCAAGTGACATTTACGCTTTCCACCATGTTGTAGATACCATGTGTAGATTTTTGGAGAAGTTGCTTAAAAGAGTAAGGGTTAGGGTTAGAGTTAAAAAAAAATTACTTTTATTTTTGAAGACCATTTAGTAGGTTGTTGCCATATATTGAAATATTGTTGCTCTTATAAACAACACTTGTATACTATGTTTGTATATTTCCAGAAACAAAAATAATAAAATGGAATATGAATTAAGAAAATTGTACTTTTGCAGTATAGGTCCACACAATGTATTACATTAATAATAATTTGACATGGAAATAGAGCTATTGTGTAATTTAAGTTTGAGGTGTGGCATTGCTAAACTGTTCTGGAATATATTTGTAAATGCTTCTACTTAATGTATAAACACATAAAAACAATTTCAATAATAACAGATTCCATTACATAATATTTATGTCATAGTTTTTCCTTAGAATATTTTACCCTCAACTTTATTTAATGCATTTGAAGGAATGAATAAGAAAAGTGTTCCTAGCTTTGTATGGAAAATTGGATGGGCAGAATTTCGTTAATTAGTGCAATTATTTGGTACTATCCAATAATTCTGATATTAGATAGATCCCACATTCAAATAGTGTACCTTGAAACTGAGAAGCTAGAGAGCGAATGACAAAATGTTGGCATGCATGCTGTGATGTCATAAAGCAAATTGCACTCTTAAGTATGTGTGGTAGTGCTATCACAATACTCATTTTTTCATTTGCTCTCTCTTCCTCTCTATTAGAAACTGGGATGGTAGCGGTGAAATTGGTTTTACATCTTAAAAAATACTCTGATATGTAAGTGAAATAAATAAATCTTTGTGACTCTCCTATATAATCCCTGAAAGTTATGAAAAGATCAATATGTATGCCAGTCATTATACTATTGTACAGGTAGTCCTCAATTTACAATTATTTATTTAGTGGCCATTTGAAATTACAATGGCACTGAAAAAAATGAGTTATAATCAGTTTTCACACTTATGAACATTACAGTATCCCCATAGTCACATGATCAAAATTCAGACACTTGACAGTTGGCATGTACCCTGTTTCCCAAAAAATAAGATCTATCTTGAAAATAAGACCTAGCATGTTTTTATGAGTGTGCCTAATATAAGCCCTATTGTTGTGGCCCACCAGCAGTCTGCACGGATCGTGGCTGATCCCGATGACCAGGAGGCTGGTGGGTCGCGCCAGCAGCCTGTGCAGCCGGCACTCACGTCGGACAACGAGGAGGCTGAAGAGGATGTGACAGAGGCAGAGACTCAGCTAGGGCCTTCAGAACCTCCAGAAGCTCCTTCAAGTGGAGAGAGTGAAGTGGAGGAGCCTCTCCTCAATGCTCGAGCACGCAGGGCTGCCAAAAGGCAGGAGTGGCTACTCAGGAGAAGGAGGTCTCCTCGAGAGTAAGGTTTGAGGATAATTGGCCACTCCCTTAGCCTATTTAAGTTGCATGCATTTAGTAATTTCTTGCTGGAAACAACGTGTAATTATTACTGAGCATTTTGGAGAATGAGTGTCTTACCGTATCTTGTTTTCTGGGCTGGTTGCCAACCTTTGCTGGACTTTGTTTATTCTTGGTACATTATAACTTTGATAAGGACCGTTGGTGTGCATCACAATCCTTGGGAATCCGGAGCTGGGGCAGAACACCTACTCCCAAAATAAGCCCGATGTCAGGTTCTGGGTGGAAAGTAAGGATGCCAAACACAAATGATGGTTAGAATCCTCTTTATCCAAACTGGCATGTACTGACCACCACAATTAATCAAATGAAGATATTGTTAGATCTGCTGCTCTGTGCTCCCTGCCACCTTTTAAAGCATCTAACATTGCCCCATCCACTCATGCGGTCCCAGCCCTCATGACCCGCTTCTCCGCGGCTCAGCTGTGGCTGCGGCATTCCACCTCTCAGCTGTTTGAGAACACTTTCGCTGCTTGTTTCAAGATGCTGGCTGAAGAGGCAGTCCATTCCAAGTCATTGTGCTGGAGATTGATTACAGCTGCCCTGGACGCCAACAGGTGGTCATGGTTCATATTCCCCCCTGGTGGGCCCATCGCTACTCATGCTGTGTTCCCCATCGTGGTCCCTGCCGGAATGGCAGCCCCAGGCTGCTGAGTGCGCCAGAACTGATATGCTGACATGTGGCCCTCCTACCACGGGGACAGCACCTGGAACACAAAGATTACGGTGAGTGGCCTCACGATTTAGCCCCCCTGGTTTCATTGGGTGCTGCCGGTGAAACCTGGCAACCAGCCAAGGAACCCTTACATCGTGGCTAGGTACCCACGAGGCCTCTGATAAAGGGTATGCCTTCCACAATACCAGATATTGGAGCCATCCCCTATGCCACCGGGTGTCTAGTATCTTCTTCACCTTGTAGTGTTGGTCCCCTACCATGATGGGAGGCGGTGACTTAGCAAGGGATCCTCTGATTTGAGCTGCCTGGGTCAGATGGAGCAGGCTGCAATGGAAGACCAGGTGGGTTTTACCCAACAGGGGTAGACAGATTTGTACCATAACAGGATTAATAACCCGTACGATGGGACATGGGCCGATGTATTTAGGACCAAGTTTTCTACAGGGCATGTTCAATTTTAGATATTTTGTAGAAAGGTATACTAGCTGTCATATACAGAAGGGGGGGTTGTAGTCTCCATCTTTTGTCCGCTTGCTGTTTATATTCCATGGCTGACTGTTGTAACGCCATTCGTACCACCCTCAACACATGCTGCATCTGTTCCACCCACCCTTGGACTCCCATGTCCTCTGGGCTCACCCAGGAACACTCAGGTATTGCAACAAATTCCCTGCCAGTAGCCATCTGGAGTGGAGTAAACCCCATACTGCTGTGGATTGCGTTATTATACACTACTTCAGCAAACAGGAGTAAATCAGACCAATCAGTTTGCTGATGTTTAACATAGCAATGCAAATAACGTTCCACCATCGCATTTGCTTTTTCAACAGCTCTATTGGTCGTGGGGTGGAATGCTGAACACAGGCTCTGTCATCACACCCTGGTCAGGAACTCCCGCCAGAACCTGGTGGTAAATTGTACCCCTCAATTGGAGATCACCCTCTGAGGAATGCCATGGAGTCAATATATATGGATGATAAATAATTTGGCCAGCTTTCTGGCAGAGGGGAGGCTGGAGCAGGCTATGAAATGGGCCTTCTCCATTGAGAATAGATCTATCACTATCCAGATTACTTTATGGCCCTGGCTTTCTGGTAGGCCCATGATAAAATCCATGGCTATCTGTTCCCAGGGTCCCACTGGGGCTGCCGCTGTTTGTAACAGGCTGGAAGGTTTTCTGGGGCAAATCTTCATGGTAGTACATACAACACAACTTCTCACATACTCCTCTATATCTTTTTTCATATGAGGCCACCAGAATTGTCAGTTAGTTAGATGCAAGGTTTTAAGAAACCCGAAATGGCCAGCTGAGCGATCATCATGGCAGTGATGGAGCACTTCTAATCAGACAGCCTGGGGCACATACAGTTTAGAACCCTTCCAAGCAAAGCCATCTCTCTGGGTAAGCAGGGATCGGTTCTCCTTGTACACTGGTTTGGATGGAAAGTAAGGATGCCAAACACAAATGATGGTTAAAATCCTGCTTATCCAAACTGGCATGTACTGATCACCACAATTAATCAAATGAAGATATTGTTAGAACTATTGCTCTGTGCTCCCTGCCACCTTTTAAAGCATCTAACACCGCTCCATCCACACACGTGGTCCCAGCCCTTGTGCCCCGGAAGTTTCTTGTGCCCGCCTCCCAGCTGGGCACGCTGCTGCGTCTTTGCTTCTCCGCAGCTCAGATGTGGCTGCGGCATTCTGCCTCTCAGCTGTTTGAGAACACTTTCGCCGCTCGCTCCAAGATGCTGGCTGAAGAGGCAGTCAGTTCCAGCTCATTGTGTTGGAGATTGATTGCAACTGTCCTGGAGGCTAACGGGTGGTCGCAGTTCGTATTCCCCCCCGGTGGGCCCGTTGCTACTCATGCCGTGTTCCCCATCATGATCCCTGCTGGAATGGCAGCCCTGGGCCACCTGGCATGCCGGAACTGACACCCTGCTTAAGAGCCTGCACAGCCGGCCACCAACCCATTCCATCTGGTTGCTCACGTTGCCACTGCCACAAGGTGAGGTGGCAGGGTGGAACTGCTCCATGTGCCCTGCACCAGCTTACCTGAGGACCCCCACAGCCAGGCCATCTATGCCCCAACACCTACCTCACAGTGGCAGCACTGGAAGCCATGTGCAGCAGGAGCCCACATGGCCACCAGCCCACTTCTACTTGCTTGTGGCTGCAATGGAGCAGAAGGCCAAGCAGTTGGTGCTATAGCTGCCAGGCGAGGCAGGTATCGGGGCATGGATGGCCTTGCTCCAGGGGCCCTGAAGTAAGCCAGTGTAGGGTACATGGGGCAGTTCCATCCCCCCTACCTCATGGCAGTGGCAGTGGCAAGCTGCGCAGCCTCCTACCCCACCATGAGCAAGCAGAAGATGTGAGCTTCCTGTACATGGGGAAAAAAGTAAGACCCACAGAAATTAAGCCCTAGTGTCAAGGTTCCAAATAACAACCCCAATGGAATCAAACTCTGAGACTTGAGTTTCCTCAAAGCTAATTTTTATTAGAGATATCATATTGGCACATCTGGGAAAACCCGAATCTGAGAGCTTCCAGGTTTTCCTCATCCAAAAGAAAATTGATGTCAACTTGCAAAAGCATTTCTAGTCTGCTCTAGGGGGGAGCACATTCCACGCATACCTTCTTCCAACGGTGAATTTCTGATTACCAAAGCTGGGGTGTGAGGCGTGTCTCTACAGCTCGCGGGAGTGCCTCGTTGGAGAATGTGATTTATGACACAGAATGAAAGGAGGGGGGAACAGAGTCAAAGGTGGGCTGTAATTTACATGCGGCAGAGCAAACCTCACTCGAGTAGATGCCGGCATGCTGCTCCTAATAAATCATTGGATTCCTTTTGAAACTTGGCTTGAGACTCATGATTTAATTAGGGCCGTGATGGCGAAACTATGGCACACGTGCCACAGGTGGCACGGGTAGCCATATCAGTCGGCACACCAGCTCAGCTCTGGCGCACATGCGCGCGCTGGCCAGCTGATTTTCGGGAAACAGATTGTTTCCTGCCTCCGGAGGGCCTGAGGGGATGGGAAGGCCCATTTTTCTTTCTTACCTGGTTCCAGATCCTCTCTATGCATCTGTGGAGGGCGAAAACAGCCTTTCCCACTCCCTCGGAGGCCCTCCGGATGCCTGAAACAGCCCATTTCCAAACTCCCGGTGAGACAGGAAGTGACTTTTTTTGCTGTCCCCAGCCTCCAGAGCCTCTCTAGGAGTCTCTGGAGGCTGGGGACAGCAAAAAAGTCACTTCCTGTACCACTGGGAGTTGGGAAATGGGCCCTTTCAGGCCTCTGAGGGAGTGGGAAAGGCTCTTTTCACCCTTCCCAGATGCATAGAGAAGATCTGGAGCCAGGTAAGAAAGAAAAACGGGCCTACCAGGCCATCACGTGCCAGGAGCGGGATGGTGGAGAGGGGGGGTTGTGTGCACATGTGCAGGGCAGGGCACATAGAATTATGGGTAGGGGCACACGCATGTGCGAATCTCCCCCGCCCCCCCTTCCTGGCATGCGATGGCAAAAAGGTTAGCCATCACTGAATTAGGGCATCTGCTGGAACCTTCACATCAAGTCCTTGTCCTTCACCCACATGTCCATTACATGAACCAATCAGAACAGAAGATACCTCCTCATTCTTCTCAGCACAGCTGCAGGGCACAACAACCTTGACTTTCTGGAAAGAATGTTATTTTGACTACATATCATCTTCACTCCATACAATCCCCCCTCCCATTTTTCTACAATAGAATTTGTGGCAGGCCTGAAAGTTCAACGGTAAAAGATGGCTTCCAGATCTGTCAGGCTTCCCCCCCTCAGAAGAGAATAGTGTCTTGGAAAGAGAATAATACAGGGGGTTAATCATGCTCCTAACCACCTGTCCCCTCACAGGGGGACCCTTTGGCTTATCAAGGTATTGCGGAATTGTTTGACTAGCCTATCTGCCTTTACATTCCAACTCTTGACCCATGTAGCTTCAGACAAAATATTGTAATTGACCCCTATATAGCCTAGAATCCAAAATTTTCTTGACTACATAATGGGTTTCTCCTTGTACAACTATAGGAGGAGGAGGTGGTTGGGTTTGAGGTCTTATACTGGACCCAACTGCTGGTTTCAGCAGGCAACAGTGAAATACAGGGTGTATTTTCCCTAGGTTGCGGGGGAGGCTAAGCTGAACTGTCATTGGGTTAATTATTTTAACTATTGGGAAAGGACCTAGGAATTTTGGCCCTAATTTCTTGCTAGGCAGACTCAACCATATGTATTTGGTTGATAGAAAAACCTTATCTTCTGCACAGGAGGTGGGTTGGAGAGAATAGTGATTTTCTGCCTGTTTTTTATATTCTTCTGCCACTTCTGACAGTGCTTTTTTGGTATTTTCCCATCCCTTTTTTAAAGATTCCATCCATTCTGCCTAAGACATGGAAGAAGGGGGTTCTCTGGGTAGTTCAGGCACGGGGACAAACTCCATGCCACTGGTGACCTGGAAAGGGGTCAGTCCAGTGCTGCTGTGCACTGCACTGTTGTAAGCCATCTCTGCAAACATAACAGATCTGTCCAGTTCTCTTGTTGGTAATCCACATAGCATTTTATGTACTGCTCCACCATCGCATTCACGCATTCCGCTGCTCTGTTCGTGCTTGGATGGAAAGCTGAGCTAAGACTTTGTATGGACCCGACAGACCTTAAGAATTATCTCCAGAACTTGGCTGTAAACTGGACTCCTTGGTTTGAGATGATGCGGTGGAGTATTCCATGTAGGCGGTAGATATGTTTGATGAATAGCTTAGTGAGTTTCTTTGCGGATGGTAGTCCAGAGCAAGCAGTGATATGAACTTGTTTAGAGAACAAATCAATAACTGTCCAAATTACTGTGTTTCCCCCTCTTTCTGGGAGTTTGACTATGAAGTCCATTGCAATTTCTTCCCAAGGTCTGCTGGGGCTTGCCACTTGTTGTAGGAGGCCAGGTGGTTTTTCAGGTCTCGTTTTCATTGCTGCACATGTAGCACAGCTCCTTATGTAGTCTTCCACTTCTGCTTTCATTTTTGGCCACCAGAATGGCCTCCTAGTGAGGTGTAGGCTCTTCAGGAATCCAAAGTAGCCAGCCAGTTTGGAGTCGTCGCTACGCTGGAATACTTCGAGCCTCAGACTTGCAGGGGCATACAATTTGGATCCCTTCCATGTTAGTCCCTCCTTCATGGTCAAGACGACTTTATTGTCCGTGAGCCAAGGGTTAGCTGGTAGGACCGCTTTCAACTTAGCTGTCAATCCATCCCGGTTTGGGTTGGATGGTCGCCTGGCTTGGCTCCTGGTGATGACTTGTGCAGCAGATTGTGTGGGATGAATAGTGGCATGGACTACTTCCTCCCAGCAGCTGTCAAATTGAGGTTTTCTCGATAAGGCGTCTGCCAACAGGTTTCTTCCTGCTGGTATATATTTCAGCTCAAATTTGAAGTGCCTGAAGTATTGAGCCCAGCAGACTTGTTCGTGTGTATGCCTAACTGTTCAACTATGGGGAGACTGATTAGGCATCATGTGCAACCAGGATCTATTTTGGCTTCTACTTCCCCTTGGACCCCTGTCTTTGGGACTACTAACTTGATTTTGAGGGCAAAGGGGTGGATGGCTTCATTTACCATCAGGTTGTCATCGTCACTGCTCTCCCCCACGGAGACTGGAGGAGATTCGTTGGCTGGAGTTCCCTCTGCTTCATTGGGAAGGAGCAGGACTTCTACAGCCTGTTTGACACCCCATCCTTTGCCTAGCGGTTTCCGTGGCGTTTTCTTTGGCGGGAGACTGGGTTTAGGGAATGGGAGTTGGAGCTAGGCAGGATCCCATGCTGTTACATTCGGTGGATTATTAACTATGTCCCACAGTCCTTCTCTACGCAAAAGTAGATTACATTTTGTAGACCAGGATACATAATTTGTTCCATCCAGCCGGGTTATCATGGAAAAATTTGCTGCTTGTTCTAGTGCCATCTTCACTTGGATTGTATATCACAAACACAGTTTGTACTATTCACATTAACTCTCAGTTTAGCTCTTAACAATCCTAGTTAGTTCTGGTTGGCTCTGGGCCCATAACCAATGTTAAGGATATTGTTGTTGTGTTACCAACCAGCAGAGTGTAGAGCACAGAGAAACGTTGCTGAGAGCAATGAATAAGAGATATGCAAACTGGTTTACCAAAAGTTTATTTCATAGTGAAAAAACAATTTCATACTCTTTAAATCAATCCAAGTCTTTGCCAGTTAAATCAGTCCAGTGATACAAAAATCTTCTTACCACACAAACAGTAGTTGGTTAGAATAACAAACTCACTCTGGTTCACAAACTACGATGGTAGCAGATCCATCCAATGATGATAGCACAATGATCGCAACTCCACACACTATGGTAGCTTATCATCAACTGAATACGTTACAGTACCTTGCTTAAATACGTTACAACCAGTCATTACCTAATTACAGCATGACTCAGCATTACAATGAATCAGCAAGAAAACCTTTAAAGTCACATAATACATTTTCAGATTAAAGTTACAGAACACATATATTGCCTGGACAACTTGTTAGGCTCAAACCATATCCTAACAGTGGGTCTGATGCCCAAGTGGTCTCCTGGCAGGCTTATCCACAGCTGGTTTTCTGTGAGGGTGAATCTCCAGGTCCAGAATGATGGCAGTGTTGTACCACGACTGTATCTGGTCTGGTACTCCCCTAATGCTGCAGGCTTGCCTGAGGTCTGGGTCCAGGGCCTCTTTGAAGGTGTGCACTATTAGATGCTCTGGCCAGTCTCTGAAACTCCCATATTAATTCCTTTGCGGGTCTGCCAGCTTGCTTCAGGATTTAAATTTGGGTTTCAGCTGCCACTTGTTGGGCAGTGTTGTTGAATCTGACCTGCATCAGTTAGACAAATTCATTGGCATCTTCTAGCTCAGGGGTCTCTTCGTCGTGAAGCTCTGCTATTCATTCCAACGTCTCTCCTTTGTTCATGCCATCCGCGATGGTGGAAATCAATTCCCAATCAGATGGATATTGATTTCCATATTGGTCGATGTGGGCCCAGATGTGGTTGAGGAAGTATGCCAACTTCCCAGGAGTCCCATCGAATGTTGCCTGAAACTGTGGGGGAGGAGCAGCTGGCGGGACCAGCAGCTGGGCTTGCATGGGTGGTTGACCAGGCCCTTGCTGCCGGGCTGGGACCTGTTGCGGAGCCACCAGCACCTGTTGTTGAGCCTGGATTTGTTAAGGGATTATGGCTTGAGGTTGCAGATGTGGCTGCGGCTGGACAGGAGCTTGCTGTGGTGCAACAGCTGGCTGCTGGAAAGGACCTAGCTGTTGGAACACCATCGGCTGCTGGAGCAGGGCTGGTGTCCATTGGCATTGCACCCATCCTTGCCCTGGGTAGAAAGTCCATCTGGGAGGGATTTGGCTTGTTGGTGGCAACCCGAACCCGGGTTGATGCTGTGGGGCAGGTAGATTCCAGAATCCATGTGGCAGGCCCTGCATTCCATGGCTGGGCTGGCTCAAAAGAGCTGGTTGCTGGGTCACTTGTGCCCCGGGGTGGATGGAACTCACAGCCAGCCAGGTTTGGGGAGTAAGACTGTGAGTCGAGCCACTTGGTGCTGAATGGAAAGGGGCTGATACTCTGCTCCATTATGTAGCAACTCCCTCACCCAGACAGGTGAACGTCAGTTGTGCCAATATCCATCTAAGCTGCCTGGTGCCAGGGGGATGAGTCATCCCACTCATGCTGAGTTGATTCAACTGCTCTGGGAAACTGGCCAGTGACTGGCTGCTCAATGGTGGCGGGAAGCCCCATTCCCTAGAACGCCTGTGGCGTGTCTGCTGTGGCTCTCCCCAGCTGAGGGTTGAGGCTTGTCCTGCTTCCACTCGTAGTTCCAACAGCAATTCCTGGATTGGGGTAATTCCTGCAGCTTCACCTTGCAGAGTCAGGTCTGGTCGCAATCTCCCCTTTGGCATCAGCTCCGTGCGTCAGGTGCCCAGCTGGCATTCGGCTTCTGCAGCTTTTATGGCTTCCTCCATGGCTGGGGAAGGAGAATAGAGGGTCTCAACAGGGGTTGCTGAGCCATTGTCTGCTACTCCTTCCATGGTATTCTTTTCTTCCTCCATCTTTCCCGAGTCTTTGTGCCGCCCGGTGTCGGGCTGACACTTGAGGCTCAGGACCTCAAATTTTGGGGTGCTGCTTTAGTTGGAAAGGGGATTCGGGTTAATGTCAGGGTTCCAAGTAACACTCCCAATGAAATCAAACTCCGAGGCTTGAGTTTCCTTGGAGCTAATTTTTATTAGAGATGTCATATTGGCACATCTGGGAAAATCTGAATCTGAGAGCTTCTGGGTTTTCCTCACTCAAAAGAAAGTTCAAGTCCTTGCCTTCACCCACATGTCCATCACATGAACCAATCAGGACCCTCTGGAACAGAAGATACCTCCTCATTCTGCTCAGCACAGCTGCAGGGCATAACAGCCTTGACTTTTTGGAAAGAATGTTATTTTGACTACATATCATCTTCATTCCATACAATCCCCCCCCCCCATTTTCCCACAGTAGAATTTGTGGCAGGCCTGAAGGCTCAAAGATAAAAGATGGCTTCCAGGTCTGACACCTAGTGCTTTTGGGGCCCAAAAGAAAATAAGACCCAAAATTATTTTCGGAGAAACAGATATTTATGATAGTTGTTTCCTGGGGTCATGATCACCATTTGTAACCTTCCCAGTTGGCTTCCGACAAGCAAAGTCAATGGAAGAATCCAGGTTTGTTGAACCACTGCATAATTTACTTAACTGCAGTGATTTGCTTAATCATTGTGGCAAAAAATGTCATAAAATGGGGTGCAACTCACTTAACAACTGCTTTGCTTAGCAACAGAAATTTTGGGCTTGATTGTGATTATAAAATGAGAATTACCTGTACATAACTAATCTACATATACAAATATTATGTTGTTTTGCTGTTATACTGCTCTACTTCCTAGAGGAGCCAGAATTGTGTACAAAAGAAAAAATAAGAACAATCAAGAATTAAAGCTTATCCTAAAATAAGACAATAGCATCTATATAAATAATGGCATTAAAACAGTTGTTTTTTTAAAAAAACTATATAAAAGGTATTTTTATAATAATCAGCCAGAATATTTATAATAACTGTATTAGCAGTTCCCCTTCTTATTAGTTCATATTTTTTGCCTGATATTTTTGTTATTATTTTAATCATTTTGTTTTGTTTTAGTATCTATTAATAAATTTGGTAAATTATCTAGAGTTCAGCTGGTTTCAGGTAGTCAGATAAATTTCCTATATAACTAAATCAGGTTAGATATCAGCTGTCAATTATTAGTAATTTTACTCTTGGAAATATCTGGAGTATTATGATGTTATATTCTGTTTATGTGAATTTCTAGTGTTTTCCATCTTAAAATATTCATTGCAACCTTCATTTGTTAAAACTGAAATTACAGGGGGAATGCATAGTTTTTCTGAAAACAATTATTGCTACACTTCCTTTTCAGGGATATAATTGTCCTTTTGCTGTTCATGCAATCATTGCTTATTGTTTTCTTTTTGGCAAATAAACTGCAGGTGCAATCACTTTTTCAAAATTTTATAGTCTTAAAGTTATTGTATTTTAAATCATTCTTCTTTCATATCACATTGGCATATATTCAGTTTCCAATCTCTCAATATTTCTGTTTTTGGGAAAATAATTTTTTAATCTGTGATAGGATCTAACAATTCAAATAGACCTACTGATAGAAATTAATGAAAAATTAATTAATGAATTATGCTTCAGGGGTGGAAGTTGCTAGTCTGCCTTTTATTACTCTTCCATAAAGAAAATAATTCAAATGTAATATTATTTCAAGAGAGTATAATGTTTAAAGAGAAAAATAAGATTCCTGAATAAAAATTGTCTGGATAAGTCTCCTGTAAATGAAAACTGGTATAGCCTTAAGTGACCAGATAGATTTTGATGTTGGTTGTTTATCTATAACAGTGGTTCTCAACCTTCCTATGCCGCGACCCTTTAATACAGTTCCTCATGTTGGGGTGAACCCCAACCAGGGGTGAGTTCTAAATTTTTTTACTACCGGTTCTGTGGGCGTGGCTTATTTTGTGGGCCTGGCTTGGAGTTCATGTGACTGGGTGGGCGTGGCTAGCTGGTCATGTGACCGGGTGGCCATGGCTATGTGTATAGGGACTACTCAGAGGGCTAAAAAAAGTCATTTCTGGCAGGTCCTCGCACTTTTGACTGGTCCTCACACTTATGACCATCCTCACATTTATGCCCGTGCAGCATTCTTAACAACCATGTCACTCATTTCACAACTGCTTCTTTTCACCATGGTGATAAGATAGGGCAAAAAATGTAAAATGTGAGGATAGTCGTAAATACGAGGACTGGTCAAAAGTGCGAGGACCAGTCAAAAATAACTTTTTCAGCCCTCTGAGTAGTCCATATGCACAAAAGGACTACCCAGAGGGCTGAAAAAAGTGATTTCTGACAGGTCCTCGCACTTTTGACCGGTCTTCGCACTTATGACTGGTCATCATTTATGCCCATTGTAGCATTCTTAACAACCATGTCACTCATTTCACAACTGCTTCTCTTCACCATGGTGACAATATAGGGCAAAAACGTAAAATATGAGGACAGTCGTAAGTTCGAGGACTGGTCAAAAGTGTGAGGACCAGTCAGAAATAACTTTTTCAGCCCTCTGAGTAGTCCATATGCATAAAAGGATACAGCAATAGAGGGGGATGAAGGAAGGGAAGGGAAATTAGAGTAGGAGTGAGGCTAAGAGAGGGAGGAAGAGAGGAGGAGAAGGAGAAAGGAAGAGGAAGTAGGGAGGAGAAGAAGAGGGGGAGGAAGAGAAAGTAAGAAGGAAAGAAAAGTTAGAGGTGGTAGGTTTGAGGAGAAAGATTGCTGTACAATAAAAAAGATGAAAGGGAAGAAAGCCAACCCCAAACAAATATAAAGATATTAAGATAAAGAATGAATTGTTAAACTTTAAAGAATAAAAGAGAACAAATATGAATAAATAACAGTAATTAGAAACACACATACAAACATACAATGTATTTTCTTTGAACAGAGTATTTGGCCGGTTCACAAATTTAAACAGTATTTAGTCATTTCAATTAAATTTACAATTTCTATATTTCCTTTTTGCCATATTTATTCCTCATCTATTTTTGTAAAAAACCAATATTACCCTTCATCCTCATCTCTAATCTTAATCAAATTCAATTTTTCCCTTCTATTCTATATTATACCACTTCCCATTGTCATCTATTTTTATATCCATCCTCACATTGGTTAATTATGTAATATTACAGTTTAATATAAATTCAATATTTTAATATAAATCAATTAGTTATATAACTACCTTTTTTGTATATTAATCAATATGAACATGAATATTCCAATTATTTCCATGCAATCCAATTTCTTACAAATCAATTAATTATATTTACCAATAATAATAGACCAAATATTTCCCCCATATATTCCTCCAAACCACAACTTAACCATTTCTGCTTTCAGCAGAATATATAATTAATAGTATCTCAATTATTACAATTCCCTAGTTAAATAGAGCTTTTTTTTCTTTTGTGTTTTAAAATCTTGAACTCTCCTCTTTTTCCCTAAATTTCCCATTGTTTGCACCTACCTTTTTTGGTGAGGAAAAAGAAAAGAAATCTGCCTGCCTAATTTTCCAATTGCAGCAACAGCAAAGCCTGCTTTACTTTCAGTTTCGTTTTTCAGCATAGCTAGGGGAAAAAAAAATCTCTCCAGCAAGCAGCAGAGCCGTGAGCAAAACAGCTGAGAGCAAATCAGCTGAGAGTCGGGAGCCGATCTAATCAAGGGCTAATTAGCCTATGCTGAAGCTCCGCGGGCCAATAAAATTACAAAAAAACACCGAACCATTTGTTAAATTGCTGGCTCGCCCGCCCCTCGCCCACCAATATTTATTGGCAATAAATAGTGGTGTGGAGGGGTGGGGCGAGCCAGCAATTTAACAAAGCCCCGCGGCAAGAATTTTTTTTTTACATTTTTTATTGTATTTTTATTGTTAAAGAATAACAGAAAAAAGAAGAAAAAACAATACAAAAATCAATAGTAAAGAAAAAAAATTTTCCCCCATCGTGCTATACAAATGGAAAGGAAGTTTTAGGAAATTAAAGTCTTCAATTCTTCCAGAAATCTCTTTGCTAAGGTACTGGCGCCGATTCATCCAATCTCCCAAGTGCAGAATCCACAAATGGTTGCCAAGTGTTCCAAAAAACATTCTCTTTCTATATACCACTTCTAATTTTAATATCACAAGTCAATTTATCATTTAATACAAATTTCCATGTTTCATTATACCATTCTTCTAATTTTAAGTCAACATTTAATTTCCAATATCTAGCAATTATAATTCTCCCCATTATAACCAAAATCCTCACCAATTCTCTTTCTCCAATTGTTAATGTTGTTTCATTCAATAATAATAATATGGTTTCCGATTTCAGTTTGACCCTCTTCTTAATCATTTCAAATATTTCATTTTCTATCCTAGACCAAAAAAGTTCAATCCCATTACATTTACACCACATATGAACATATGTCCCAAGTTCCACTTTACATCTCCAACACATTTTATCCACTTTATTATCCATTTGAAAAAGTCTTATTGGGGTCAAATACCACTTCCAAATAACTTTATAATTATGTTCTTTAATCCTTATTGATAATGTCCTCATTTTTCTGCTAACCCCGTTCATATTCCAATTTTGATTAGAAATTTCGAATAATAAAAGATGAAATTGGGCCAAAGGGATTAGTTAGCAAAATTTATAAAATTATTAACTTTGATAATAATTCACAAATGGTAATGAAAGAGAATTGGGTAAAAGAACTGGGTATTGAAATTCCCGTGGCAAGAATTTAAACAGTTTTTTTCCCTCTAGCCATCAGTTGGGACTCCGGAGGCAGCAATAGATTGGGAGTGGGCGGGGTAAGCGAACGGCCAGCGATCCAACAGAGCAGAGAGTGAGGATGAGTGAAGGCCGGGGGGGGCGAGAGAGGGCTTTGGCGACCCCTGTGAAATGGCCGTTCGACCCCCAAAGGGGTCGCGACCCCCAGGTTGAGAACCGCTGATCTATAACCATAATTTTGCTTTTATCTAGAGTTTAAATATACATCCGCAAACTGTTACTGTGCTTCATTTTATATTTATATACTGTATATTTCATTTGATCTGTAGATAATATTTGCAATTAAATAATATGAATAATATGAGTATCCAAAATGATTTTTGGTAAACAAATTTATGTTCTGTTCTGCAATTAACTTTATGCCATTTCCTTAAGTTTTGAGAGAAATAAACTTTTCTCACCATCTATATTATTGTGGACAATTAATTTCATATTCTCTAAAAATATGTATTTATTAAATATTGTCTTTAATGAGAAGCCTTGTTCTGTGGGTGCATTGTGATGGGCTATTGCCACATTAAGAGTAGTAATATCAAGAAGAATATGATTGCAATTCCATGCTTATTTAATAGACATAAAAATAAAAAAATAGCTATCTTTAGCAGGAGTTAAACAGGAGTTTCTTTAGCAGACTTTGAAATAATGTAAGAAGAAATTTAGTTTAAGTTTTTTGGTTGTACTATTATAATTAGTGGTATTATTATCGTTATTAGTTTGTGTGTTAAGATTTACTATTTTTCTTTGGTTTTGCACTAAAACAAACAAACAAACAAACAAACAAACAACCAAATAAATAAATAAATAAATAAATAAATAAATAAATAAATAAATAAATAAATAAATAAATATAGAGTGGCAGATACATTGAAAACAAGTAAAAGAAAATTAGTTTAGGTCATAGACCAAAAAAGTAGAAAAAGTATGCAAAATCTGGAAAAAAATTACAGGCATATTATCTTAATTACTGGCATATTATCTTGTTCAAGCATTCATAAAACTAAACAACTTCATCCATATTCTGTACCTTCTCCAATTTGACTAAGAAAAGTGATATGACTAAATTTTCAGATGCTTGTAAGATTAAATGTTTTCTAAACATTTGATAATAATGTCATTTCCACCCACTGAATTGTGATGGTAAGGATTTTACAATTCAGATTAGGAATGTAAAAAGACTGCTGTCTATTTAATTTAATTTAATTTAATTTCCAATTTATATACCGCCCTTCTCCCTGAGGACTCAGGGTGGTGTACAGCCAAGATAAAAAACATAGAATACAAATATTAAAAAATATCCCTGTTTTATTGGTGAATTTAAATTGCCTCAGTCTGATAATGGATAAAGTGGTAGAGAAATGAAAATTATGTGACCGGGTGGCCATGGCTATGTGTATAGGGACTACTCAGAGGGCTGAAAAAAGCCATTTCTGACAGGTCCTCACACTTTTGACTGGTCCTCACACTTATGACCATCCTCACATTTATGCCCGTGCAGCATTCTTAACAATCATATCATTCATTTCACAACTGCTTCTCTTCACCATGGTGATAAGATAGGGCAAAAAACGTAAAATGTGAGGACAGTCGTAAGTTCGAGGACTGGTCAAAAGTGCGAGGACCAGTCAAAAATAACTTTTTTTTTTTTATAAATACTTTATTGAGTTTTCCAAAACAAAAAAGAAAATGTACAATCTATCTCTCCTTTCGGAGGTGCAGTGTTTATACAATATAGTGAAACGAAAGTTAAAAAAAAAAGCTTCATCCTTAACTATACATTATTCTATACAATATAACTATAATTCATGTGCCAGGTCAAATTCTAAAGTCATGTTTTCATCTTATTGTTCAGCCAGTGATACCAAATACCCCATACATCATAATATTTTGAGTTGTCCTCGTTTTTCACTCACTTGTCAGTTTCGCCATTTCTGCGCACTCTAGGATCTTATTTATTAGAGTTTCTTCTGAGGGGATAAGTTTGTTTTTCCAGCATTTTGCAAAGGCTAATCTAGCCGCAGTTATGATCTGAATTATCAGTTGGGTTTTATTATTGTTAAAGCCTTCTTCGGTTATGCCTAGAAGGAAAAGTTCTGGGGCTAGGACTACCTCCTGTCCCGTTATTTCGCAGAGCCAGTGTCGGATTTTGGACCAGTACTTTTTAGTCTCAGGGCAAGTCCACCATAGGTGATAAAAGGTGCCGACCGTTTTTTCACATTTCCAACATGTGGGAGAGAGATTTGGAAACATCTTGGCTAGCCTCGCTGGGGCTAGATACCACCTGTGTAACAATTTGTAATGATTTTCCCTAAACGTTGTCGATTTGGTTATTTTGTAGTTTCTATTCCAAGCTATCTCCCAATCATTAAAATTTAGTCTGTGTCCTAGATTTTTTTCCCAGATGTTCAGTTGATTTTTTGCTATGGACTCTGCCTTATCTTCATCTAATAGAAAGTTATAAATTTTTGTTAACATTTTCTTATCTGTTCCCCAAATAATTTTGTCAAAGTTTCCGTGTTTCGCTGCTATACCAAATTTATCTCTATCTTTTTGGAATCTTGAGCTAATCTGAAAATAGTTCCACCAATCCAAGTTAAGGCCCTGATCCCTCAATTGATCCAACGATTTAAGTTTCCCTTCTTCATCGAGGATGTCCTTGTATGTACCCCATTTATAATCATCTCTCCTGTTTGGAGCCGCCAACGCTTCCATAATGGAAAGCCAGTTGGGTACCTTGGTATAGATCCTCTGTCTAATTTCGACCCACGTGCGGATAAGAGTCTCCCTAATTTTGTGTTTATGGAAATAGGATTTTTTCTTGTTCTTTATATCCCAAAGGTAAGAGTGCCATCCTTCTAGGAGGTCGTGTCCTTCCAAAATCAGGATTCTCCTATCTTGTAACTTGATCCACTCCTTGATCCAGATTATTTTTGCCGCCTTTTGATATAATTCCCAGTCAGGGAGCCCAAAACCTCCCAAATTCCTTTTCCCTTGTAGTATCTTGAAAGAAATCCTCGATTTCTTGCCCTCCCACAGAAAATTTCTGATGTATTTGTTCAAGTCCAAAAAGAATTTTTTGTCTAATGATAATGGAATGTTTTGGAATAGGAACAGAATTTTAGGTAAGATATTCATTTTAATCGCTGCAATTTTACCAATCAGAGACAATTTGAGCTTTTTCCATCTTTCAAGGTCTAGGTGTGTTTTCTGCAGAAGGGGGATGTAATTATCATCTTTTAACGAGGAGAATCTCGCAGTAATCCATATTCCCAAGTATTTTATTTTCCTAACTGTCTGGAGGCCTAATAAATCTTCCAATTCTTCCTTTTGTAGATCTGTCATGTTTTTCACTATTATTTTAGTTTTATCCTTATTGAGTTTAAGGCCCGCCACCTCTCCATAGTCCTGTATTTCCTGCATTAATTTTACACCGGATTCTAATGGGTCTTCCATTATGAGGGCTACATCGTCAGCAAAAGCTTGGGTTTTGAATATTTCGTTCCTAATCTTTAATCCTTTAATATCTTTGTTAGCTCTTATCTTTCTAAGTAGCACCTCTAGCGCCAAAATATATAATAAGGGAGATAAGGGGCATCCCTGCCTCACTCCTTTTTGGATCTGAAACAACTGGGTTCTGTCTCCATTCACTAGTATGCTTGCCCTCTGGTTTTTATAGATATTCTCGATCATCTTCCTGAAGTTGGTACCGAATCCCATTAGGTCAATTTGATTTATCATAAAAGTCCAATTCAAGTTGTCGAATGCCTTTTGGGCATCGACAAACATTAAGGCCAGCTGTTTTTCAGGATGTTGTTCGTAGTATTCAAAGGTGTTTAAGACTGTTCTCAAGTTATCTCTGATCTGTCTCCCTGGGAGAAAGCCGTTTTGATCTTTATGTATCCACCGATTTAAAATTTTTTTGAACCTCTCCGCAATTATATTCATGAACAATTTATAATCTGCATTCAACAATGAGATAGGTCTGTAGTTGGATATCTGTTTCGGGTCGGCACCTTCTTTCAGTATAAGCGTCAAATACGCTTCCCTCCACGAATCTGGGATTGTGATACCCACCAGAGCCTCATTTAGTATTTCTAATAACTCTAGTTTTAGAGCATCATCAAATTTTTGGTATAATTCCCCGGGGAGACAATCTGGGCCTGGAGTTTTATTCTTCTTTATTTTAGAAAGGGCCGTTTTTAATTCCTCTATAGTGATCTTTTCATTTAACATTTCCTTTTCTTCTTCAGGGATTAGCAGTAGTTTAGCTTCCAACAAATACTGTTCTACCTTGTTTGACACAATTCCTTCACTTTTATATAAACCTTCATAAAACTTTCTTATACTCTCTAATTTGTCTTCTTCCTTCGTCAGCAAGTTGCCCTGAGAGTCTTCTAATACTAATATTTGGTTTTTTTCCTTCTCTTTTTTTAGTTTATATGCCAGCCATCTCCCTGACTTATTAGCGTTCTCAAAACAATAATGCTTGGATCTTTTTATTTTTTGCGCCATTTCCTCCTGGTCCAATAGATTCAATCTATGTCTCGTCATCGACCACTGTTGTTTGATCGCCTTATCTCCCGGGCATTGCTGGAGTTTATCTTCAGCTTGCGATAACTTATTGGTGAGCTCTTCTCTAGTCTTTCTTTTTTCCTTGTTTTTGAAGGCGGTATATGAGATGGCAACCCCTCTCACATAAGCCTTCATAGTATCCCACACAATTTCTTTGGCTGTCTCTCGGTTTCCGTTTTCTATGAAGAAGCGTTTGACTTCTTCGTTCAATTTCAGTATAAACTCTTCTTCATATAGCAATTTAGTCCTTAGATTCCATCTCTGTTGTATTTTCTTTGTATCGCAGTGCCAGCTAATTTCAAAGAATTTATGGTCTGCCCAAGCATTTATGCACATGTTAACCTTTTTAATTTCTAGGCCCAGTTTTCTGGTAGCCCAGACCATATCTATTCTAGACCAGGAGTTTTGTGGCATTGAATAGAAAGTAAATTGTCTATCGTGGGGGTGTAAGGTACGCCACATATCAACTAGGTTTATCTCGTCCACTAAATCAAAAAAGGTCTTTGGTAAAGGAGATCTTTTATTCTTTTTAGTTTTGTCGCATTTGTAATCATATTTTGGATCTACAATTCCATTAAAGTCCCCTAGCATACATATTTCGTTATTTGCCCACTTTGCCAGCTGTTCATGCAATTTCCGGTAAAATTTCCCTTGTTTTTTATTCGGGGCATAAACCCCTACCAATAACACCTTGGAATTGCCTCTCGTTATTTCTACTATAAGTATTCTCTCTTTTTCATCTTTATATTTACATTCTGCCTCTATTCCTTTCTTAACATAAATAGCCACCCCCCTTTTTCTTTTCTCGGCTAATGAAAAGAATACTTTACCAAATTTGGTATAATTTAAATAGTTGGCTTCATCTTTTTTTATATGGACCTCTTGGATACAAATTATGTCGGGATTTTGTTTCGCCAATTTCGACAATATTATCCTCCTTTTTTTGTAATCATTTAAACCGTTCACATTTAACGATAAGATCTTAGTGTCGTTCATTCCTGTGACTGTTCTCTAGTCTCTGGTTCTTATTTACCTTTTAATGTTATTGCTCTCACTGGTCTAGATTTTTCCCCCCTTTCTTCTGTGTCTTCCTTTTTCTTCTCCTCTTCTATGTCTTCTGTTGTAATTTGTTCTTGAGATGTCTCTTCTTCCGTATTTACTATTTCGTTTTCCTCCTTACTAGTTTGTTCTTCTTCACCTCCCCTTAATTGCTCTAGGAAGTCTTGGGCGTCACTTACACAATCGATTTTGATTTTCCTCCCTTGCCAAGATATTAGCATTCCTTCTGGCAAGAGCCACCTGAAAATTATACTTCTCCTATTTAGTTGGTTTGTCAAAAATCTATAATTTTTCCTCCTCTCCCTCACTCTCCTTGGAATTTGTTTTAAGATGTTCACTTCTTTTCCCCCAAAGATAATTTTTTCCTCCCTAGCAATGTTATACAAAATGTCTCTCACTTTTTTCCTAGGGAACCGAACATGAACTTCTCTAGGGAGCCTGTTCCTTCTCACGTAGTTTGTTTGGACTCTGTAGACTTCGTCGATCTCTCGAATTATTTCTTGCTTATCCTGTTGGAGAGTCTCTGCAATCAACTCGGCCATCCTATCTCCTAGGTCCTCTTCTTTGTCTTCCACTATGTTTTGGAATCGCAAGTAAAATGAGGCCTTGTCCATCTCAAGATGTATTAGGGCGTCTTCTGTTTCTTTATTCTGCGCCAACAGGGTTTGATCGACCATATCCAATTTCTTCTCGTTTTTTTCTATTCTTTGTTCCGCTTTTTGGATTCTGTTCTCATTACTAGCGATCGAAATTTGAATCTCATTCATTTTGGCATCAAGTCCATGTATATCTAATTTCAGTTTGGAATGGCTATTCAAAAGTTTTTCTTGCATCGCAAGCATGGTTTCTTGTATTGTTAACAGAGACGATTATACCGTTTGCAGCGTTGGAGTTGCTGGGGGTTTGTCTGTTTTCTGTTTTCTACTAATTTCTGGGTGGCTGGAGATGACATTGCTAACGTGGGGATAGATGGCACTTTTTAATTGGTTTTTGCAATTGTTGATGTCAAACTTGCCATTTCTTTCAAAAGCGCTTTTTGATCTCTAATTATATTCTCAATCTTTCTCCAAATAATCATCCAATGGCGCTTGCCACCTTTTACTCCGGGGCACTATCTTAAGACCCAACCTCCTTAATTAATTCCCACTGATCTCTTAATAGATTTCAGATAGAGCTTGATTTGTAGATTACTATGATATGATAATTCTACGTTGCCAGCTAACCGCAATAAGTATAAGCAAGGTTCTTATAAAGCTAAGTACAGTCTTAATATAATTTGTTAATATAGATAAATTAATAGGTTAATAAGTTGAACAGTTAATAGATTAAGTAATAAATAAGTTAATAAATTTATAAATGCTCTCAATAGTTCTTATATATCTAAATTTAACCCTTAGAAAATTACTATAAAATAAATAAATATATAAATAACTATTACAAATAGAAATAAATATTTAAGATTAAATAGATTCAGTGAATAAGATAAATATGCCTAGATAAATATATATAATATATCAATTCAATAAATACAAATCTAAATCCTTATATAAAATTATATCCAATAACTATTTAATAAGATCAATACTTAATTAATCAATTTATGAATTCAATATTTCTTAACACTAAGGAGATCTAATTGATAGTATAGTATAATTTTTGGTGATTTTAAAAGTACTTATCAGAGACAAAGTCAAAGTTCTGAGTATTAGAGTTGCAAGTACTCGAAAGAGCAGGAGGGGAAATGAATAGAAGTATTTCTATAATGTAATACGGTGATCGCCCAGCTTTAGGTCTTCGCCTCTCAGCTCTACTAGGTTCCGACGCTTCTCAGTGGTAAGACTCACGGCTAGAGCGTCTCCTTGTCAGTCCTCTGCTGTTTCAGTCTTCCACTTCAATGGACACACTTCCTGTTTCTCTAAGGCTCTCAAAGGCAGATCGCAAATTTCTCCTTCTTCTTTTTCACTTCGTTCGCCAAACAAAACCCAACCGCCCCAATAGACTTTTCCTTATCTTTTTCCTTCTCACCGCACCATCTGGAACTCTTTAAAAAAACGATCTACTCCCTCCGTGTCTCTCGTCAGCTCGTCGGGTTGTCGGGTCTCCGTAGCTGCAATCCGCTTTGCCCTCTCCGTCGCCGCCTCACATCGGGTCAAACGCTCCTCTCCCGACTCCACCGACCTCCTCTTTCGGCGCTAAATCACTCCAGGGTATGGGAATAAGGTTTAGATCTGACACCACGCCTCCGATCTCCTTCTTAGCTTCCCGTCGCTTGCCGGCTATTGCAGCTTCAGGCCCGCCATTAGTGGCCGGCTCACTGTGTTGGCTTGACAGAGCCGCCGGGTCCAGCGAGAAGTGGTTGCACCCCACTTTCCCACTCGCCTGGCTTCCCCTCTTGTCCGCAGGACTCTCCGGGTCCCACGCCCCCCAAGGGATCCCCAAAACGCGATGAAAAGAGGTGTAGAGGAGCAGCGAGCACTCACTCCACACCCTGTCGCTGCAAATCACCAACTCTGGTTTCTCTTCAGATCGTATAAATCTTTCGCCTTTAAAAATAACTTTTTCAGCCCTCTGAGTAGGTCCTCGCACTTTTGACCGGTCTTTGCACTTATGACTGGTCATCATTTATGCCCATTGTAGCATTCTTAACAACCGTGTCACTCATTTCACAACTGCTTCTCTTCACCATGGTGACAAGATAGGGCAAAAACGTAAAATGTGAGGACAGTCGTAAGTTCGAGGAATGGTCAAAAGTGCGAGGATCAGTCAAAAGCAATTTTTTCAGCCCTCTGAGTAGTCCATATGCATAAAAGGATACAGCAATAGAGAGGAATGAAGGAAGGGAAGGGAAATTAGAGTAGGAGTGAGGGTAAGAGAGGGAGGAAGAGAGGAGGAGGAGAAAGCAAGAGGAAGTAGGGAGGAGACGAAGAGAGGGGGAAGAGAAAGTAAGAAGGAAAGAAAAGAGAGAGGTGGTAAGTTTGAGGAGAAAGATTGCTGTACAATAAAAAAGATGAAAGGGAAGAAAGCCAACCCCAAACAAATATAAAGATATTAAGATAAAGAATGAATTGTTAAACTTTAAAGAATAAAAGAGAACAAATATGAATAAATAGCAATAATTAGAAACACACATACAAACATACAATGTATTTTCTTTGAACAGAGTACTTGGCCGGTTCACAAATTTAAACAGTGTTTAGTCATTTCAATTAAATTTACAATTTCTATATTTCCTTTTTGCCATATTTATTCCTCATCTATTTTTGTAAAAAACCAATATTACCCTTCATCCTCATCTCTAATCTTAATCAAATTCAATTTTTCCCTTCTATTCTATATTATACCCCTTCCCATTGTCATCTATTTTTATATCCATCCTCACATTGGTTAATTATGTAATATTACAGTTGTTTAATACAAATTCAACATTTTAATATAAATCAATTAGTTATATAACTATCTTTTTTGTATATCAATCAATATGAACATGAATATTCCAATTATTTCCATGGAATCCAATTTCTTAGAAATCAATTAATTATATTTACCAATAATAATAAACCAAATAATTTCCCCCATATATTCCTCCAAACCACAACTTAACCATTTCTGCTTTCAACACAATATAGTATAAGTATAGTATAGTATAATTTTATTTCTATTTCGCCCTTTCCTGAAGGACTCAGGGCGGTGTACAGCCTATTTAAAAACACAAGACAAACATCAATTAAAAATTTAAAATTATTAAATAAATTCGGCTGAATTTAAAACCCCAAAAATTTAAAATACCCCAATTTAAAATTGTTATATTGATAGCCCGGCCTGGTGGAACAACAGGGTCTTCAGTGCACAGCGAAATACCCGGAGGTCAGAGATCTTACGAATTTCAGGGGGCAGTTCATTCCACAGGGCTGGGGCTCCAACAGAGAAGGCCCTCCCCCTGGGTGTCGCCAGCTGACATAACTTGGCCGATGGCACCCTGAGGAGACCCTCTCTGTGGGAGCGAACTGGCCAGTGGGAGGCTATTGGTGGCAGAAGTCGGTCTCGAAGGTACCCGGGTCCTATGCCATGGAGCGCTTTAAAGGTGGTGACCAACACCTTGAATTGCACCCAGAAGTCCACTGGGAGCCATGTGAGCGGCCACATTCTGGACCAGTTGGAGCCTCCGGATGCTCCTCAAGGGGAGCCCCATGTAGAGAGCATTACAATAGTCCAGCCGAGAGGTGACGAGGGCATGAGTGACCGTGTGCAAGGCGTCCCGGTCCAGAAAGGGCTGCAACTGGCAAATAAAAGGCCCCCCTGGCCACGGCCGTCATATGCTCTTCTAAAGACAGCCGCGTATCCAGGAGGACGCCCAGATTGTGAGCCCTCTCTGTGGGGGGCAAGGATTCACCCCCAATAGTCAGCGATGGCACCTGCTGACTATATCGGGACGGCCACAGCCACTCGGTCTTGGAAGGGTTGAGTCTGAGCCTGTTCCTCCCCATCCAGACCCGCACGGCCTCCAGGCAGTGAGACATCACATTAAGGGCATCGTTGGGGTGGTCTGGGGTAGAGATGTACAATTAATAGTATCTCAATTATTACAATTCCCTAGTTAAATAGAGCTTTTTTTCTTTTGTGTTTTAAAATCTTGAACTCTCCTCTTTTGCCCTAAATTTTCCATTGTTTGCACCTACCTTTTTTGGTGAGGAAAAAGAAAAAGAAATCTCTCTCTGCCTCATTTTGTCATGTTTCAGCAAAGAATCTGCTTTATTTTCAGTTTCGTTTTTTCAGCATAGCTAGGGGGAAAAAATCTGCTCCAGCACTCTTTGCATCTAGCAACAGACTGAGCCCTGCACAAATCAGCTGAGAGCAAATCAGCTGAGAGTTGGGAGGCCGATCTAATTAACTTGTCCTAATTAACCTATGCTGAAGCTGAAAGGGGCTGTTTTTTCTATTTTTGCAGGCACGGTCTACTCATTTGTTTTCTTTTAACACTGATCAGCTGTAGGGCGGCCCTTTGAAGCGGCAAGAGTTTAAACAGTTTTTTTTCCCTCTAGCCATCAGCTGGGACTCAGGAGGCAGCATAGATTGGGAATGGGCGGGGTAAGCGAATGGCGACTGGGCCAGGAACCGGTTCAGGGGTGTGGCCAGCCAATCTTATTACCGGTTCTCTGAACTTAAATTTTTTTACTACCGGTTCTTGAGAACCGGTGCGAACCGGGAGCAACCCACCACTGGATTGGAGGCATGTGAATGTATGCTAGTCTGGCCATTTCAGAGCCAGTTCACTGAATTCAACAAAAAATTAGGTATTGGTTCTGCCGAATGGGTGTGAACTGGCAGAATCTCACCACTGAATCTCCTTCTCCCAAAGCCTAGGTGAAGACCATACTAGATTACTTTCCACCCTAAATTATAAGAAAAGAGTTACAATGCATTAAAATGAATTTGTGCATACATAATTAGGGTTGAACATGCATCTTCTCCTTAATTATGTGGGAGCATACATCTTATCATTCTTGGTTAGTAGCTGTGTGTCTTTGGAGATTCTCAGTCATCCAGGTCATGATTGTCCCAAATGTACTTTTTCAAAAGACAACTGGGTGTTGCAAACTTAACAAAGCTGCAGAATGGATTTATTTCTACTGGTTCCAATTAACCAGTGGAACAGCTTGCCTTTAGAAGTTGTGAGTGCTCCATCACTGGAGGTTTTTAAGAATAAACTGGACAACTACTGTATTTTTCGGAGTATAAGACGCACTGGAGTATAAGACGCACCTACTGGATTTATTATGGAGAATATAAAAAAAGATGGGCATGGTAGATTTATTATGATTATAGGTCAAACTGAAAGTACAGCATATACATTGGTTAATGTTTATGCCCCAAATGTGAGACATAGAGAAATTTTTTTAGAATTGTTTAAAGTAATAGAAGAATTTAAAGAAGGACATGTCATCTTAGGTGGAGATTTTAATATGGTTATGAATAATAGATTGGATAGGACTAATCCCACAAGTGCTGAAAGGAGGAATAATATCACCATTTTAAATAAATTAATAAAAGAAAAAGATTACGTGGATGGGTGGCATTTTCTTAAAGGTGGGGAGCCCGGTTTCAGATATTATTCCCCAATTTATAAATCTTATTCTAGAATTGATTATGTTTTCGTTTCTAGGGATATGGCAACTAAGTTGTGTAGAATAGAAGTGGGAGTAATTAAAGTAACAGATCATGCGGTGATTAGTTTAGACTTAATGGTAAAAAAAGACTATAGAGAAGCGATTAGATGGAAGTTGGCTACAAGGATTCTTAAAAATGAGAAAGTGGTTGAGAAAATGCAAAAGGAGATATCAGAATTGTGGGAAATTAATGAAAAAGGAGGAATAGCAACGAGACTGGTGTGGGACATCATGAAGGCGGTGACACGGGAAATATTTATTAGGGAAGCTTGTAGTGTTAAAAGGCAACAAGCTGCATTATGGGAAAAATTAGAGGAACAGATTAAGAAATTGGAAAAAGAGTATTGGCATACAAGAAATAAACAGAAATTAATAGAATTACAAGCTAAGAAAAAAGAATTAGAGAATAAAAATTTAGAGGAAGTTAAGAATAATTTAATATACATGAAAAGAGAATTTTTTGAAAATAGTAATAAAAATTCTAAGATGCTTGCCAGGCTCACACAAAAGGAGAAAGCTAAAAATTCAATAGGTATAGTGAAAGATAAATTGGGGAATTATTGTAGTACAATGAAAGGAAAGTTAAAAATATTCCAGGAATTTTATCAAGAGTTGTACAAGGGTAAGGATGTTAAGAAGGATAGAATGGAAGCTTATATTGGGAAATATATAAAAAGGGGTCTGGAAACGGAGCATAAAGAATTAATGGAAAGGAATATATCGCAAAGGGAAATTGTAGAAGTAATTGAAAGTTTGAAGGTGGGTAAATCACCCGGGGTAGATGGATTAGGAACAGAATTCTATAAAATATTTAAAACATTATTAGTACCGAAATTATTAAAGCTGTATAATGCAATATTAGAAGGGGAAAAGATTCCAGAATCATGGGAGCAGTCGTTAATAATATTAATATCTAAACCAGATAAGGATCCGATACTCCCTGACTCGTACAGACCTATATCATTAATAAATGAAGATGCAAAAAAATTTTCAACTATTTTAGCAAGAAGAATGAATAATTTTATAGGTAATTATATAAGGGAAGATCAATGTGGATTTGTAATGGGTCGACAAATACATAATTTGGTTGGAAGAGTGTTAAATGCAATTCACGAGATTAAAAATCTAAAGCTTAAGGCGGGGATATTAGCCTTAGACATTTTTAAGGCCTTCGATTGTGTGAGCTGGCAAGCATTAAAGATGGTAATAGACAGAATGGGGTTTGGAAACAAATTCAAAGTTGTAATAGATCAATTATATTCTCGGAACTCTGCCTTAGTGGTAGTGAATGATGGAGTTACAGACAAGATACGACTCACCAGAGGAACAAGGCAAGGGTGCCCACTCTCACCTGTCCTATTTGTATTGGTTATGAAACTATGCATTAAGAGATGACGGGGAGATAGAAGGGATAGGTAAAATAAAATTAAATATATTTGCTGATGATACATTGTTAACAGTTAAGAATATAGTAGATAAGATGGAAAGAATTGGATGGCATCTAAAAGAATTTGAAGAAATAACTGTATTAAGAATAAATTGATCAAAATCTGAGTTGATGTTGTTTAACTATACTAAAAGGGAAGAGAAGGATTGGGAAGGGAAACAAAGCGAAATGAGAATTAAAGATCATATTAAATACCTGGGAGTTAGAATCACAAAAAAATTGGAGAACTTAGAAAAGGAAAATCTAGGTAGTTTAAAGAAGGAGATTTTGGAAAGTTTGAATAAATATAAAAGGTTGAATTTATCATGGTTTGGAAGAATTGCTAGGGTTGCCAGGTCTGCTTCCAAAAAATAGGGGGGTGGGGTTTTAAGTAGTAAAAAAAATTAAAAAATTTTTTACAATTAAATTATATATTTTCTTACAAACATTTTAACATGTATTAAAATAATCACTTCAAAACTTTACTTAAAATTCAAAACATCAAATATATTATAATAATATGTAAAATATTAAATTACATTTTACTTTGCTGTCGTGTGTATTTTTTATTTGACTACACAGCTTTGATCAATTCTTTGTGTTTAAGGAATAATTCTTTAATTTTAGTACAACATTGAGAAATATTAAAAAATATACAAAGTTCACTTCGAACTGATGGTACAAGCAGTTTGTCAGTCCACAAATTTCCCATGATGCTGAAAATTCGTTCAACGTTTGCATTTGATACCGGAATTGATGCACAATACTGGAACAGTTTCAGTAAACTTGGAGCTGGCTCTTTCTTGAAAAAGTACGTCCACTTATCAAGGGATGAATCGCCCTGCAGATGAACATAAACTTCTTCTAAGGCAGAAATTTCATCAAAGAGAGTGTTGGGTGGAAGTTCTTCTCGCCATGGTGATAATAACCAGATGTTCGTCATTTCTTCTAAAGTTGGAGGATTATTGCGATCAATTAGATTGAAACAATTTAGCGTCTCATATACTGAATTGGTGAAATTATACCACTTTTCTAGGTACGCAATGGCTCTTTGATACACGTTGATGGCTTCTTTCTTGAACTTTTGCACGGCATTCTTAGGCAAATGTTTTTTTTTCGTAAGGCAAATAAAACTCATTCCAAAAAACTGCTCATCGTATTTTTTTTGCAAAGAATCACGCAGCTTACACATGATAATGTGAAGATCACATGCAAGAATTTTCTTGCTTTCCAGCTTCAGTAGGGTGTCTTGCATTATTGACATGAAGAAGTGTGTGAAATATAAATACAATTCTGAAATTGTTGGTTCATCGTCGTTTGCGAGCTCATTTTCCTGATCCGAAATAAGGTTGCAGATAACCTTATGGCACTCATCAGATCCAAGAGAAATAAAATACGATTTTAGAGGTATCCAGTTTAAAAGAAGTCTTTCGACTGCTTTAAACAAACTTAACCAACGTGTTGGAACATGGCGCAAAACTTCATGGAATTCTGACTCGCAAAACTCAAAAAATGATTCCAACTCTTCTCGTTTCTTTGCAGAATTCGAAAATTCGGCAAAAACCTTCAGCACTACATTTTCGATATCAAAAGATAACTGCTTTAATGGATTTTTTGTGCTGTTGTGTAAAATGTGATTATTGCAATGAGCAGCTACAATATTGTCATTTTCCAGCAATAATTTTTGGTAAACAGATTTATTCACTCCATAATTGACCGTTGCATTATCTGCTGAGTAAGCTGAAACATTATTTATTTCCAATTTGTTATCACTAAGAACTCGACACAGCTGATTTTTTTTATTGATGTAGAATCTTCGAAAGAATCCTCATAAAAGTCTAAAATTTTCACACACAGTCCTTCTTCACAAGTAAAATATTGTGCAACAACGGGATACATTTTGCGATTTGATGCGTCAGTGGAGAGAGAAAATGGAATTCCAGTTTTAAGATCATTGAGAACCAACTCAATAGAAAAAGGATACAAAATCTCATTGACAATAGCTGATGATTTGGTTCTTCCACAAGACATCTTTTTTACAATTTCTGAATCATCAAAAATTTGCTTCATTAACTTAATGCCGCAATCTTGAGCCAGGAAAGAAAGATGGTGTTTGATCCCATGGTAAGTTTCAGCCATTTCAGTCACTTTCTCACTGAAAGAGGAGTCTTTAACAATGAAAAACGAATTGATTCGCTTGTTGCTGGAAGCTATTTTCTCCTTATCTAAATGATTTTTTGTGCTTGCATGCTGTGTGACAGCTTTTATACCATTATATTCAATTGTGAACGATTTCTGACACAATTTACAGTAGGCCGTCGTATTTGTTCTGTTGGTTTCGTTGTTGGTAATCCATGCAAAAGTAGCTTCCCAGTCTTTGGTGTATTTGCACACTCCTCTCTTTCATTTTAAAGAATTCGAAATCTCGCTGCTGTCACTCTCATCACTCTACGCCATTTTAGGTCAGTCGACACAAGCTACAATACATTTTAAAAATGTGAACTGTACATAATTTTATAATATATTTTTATTTTAATCTCATCATTAATTTTTTCAGAGAATCGAGTTCAATGGATATTCAATCTTTGTCTCATTCTAATTTATGAAAAAAAAAGACAAAACGTGATTCTCCTATCCTTATTCTTTTAGAATGTACAACTTTAGATTATGTACCATTTCATCATAAAGCTTCTGAATAAAAAAAATGTCCACTATTTTGGGAAAATAGTGAACATAATGTGAAAAAAGCAGACTGTCCGCTCAAATAGTGGACACCTGGCAAGGGTAAGAATTGCTTTAGTAAAAATGAAGATTTTAGCAAAGATTAATTTTGCTTTTAGGATGCTACCAATAAGAATATCAGAATTAGAGTTAAAAAGTTGGCAGAATATACTGAATAACTATTGTAATGGGAATAAGAAAGCGAGGATAAATAAAAATAAGTGGTATCTAAGCCAAAAAAAGGGGGTTTAGGACTCCCAAATATTAAATTATATTATGTCGCTAATAGGCTTAGACATGTTATAGAGGCAATTTTAGGAATAGGAGAATTGGAATGTTTGGAAGATAAATATAAAATTAAAACCAAATTAGAATGGAAGAACCCTAATTTCCCCCATATATTCCCCCAAACCATTTCTGCTTTCAACACAATATACAATTAATAGTATCTCAATTATTACAATTCCCTAGTTAAATAGAGCTTTCCCCTTATGTTATTCATTTTCACATCTTAAACTCTCCCAATAACCCAAATAGTTTTGCCCATATAATCCTCCAAATCACAACTTAGTCATTTCTACTTTCATCACAATATATAATTAAAAATATTTCTTTTTTTAAAAAAAATTAAAAATATAAACTTTATTAAAACACATATAAAAACATTTACACAACAAACAAGTTAAACAAGTTAAGTTAAACTTTTGAAGCATTTGTTTCGTATTAGTTTTCCAATTAATACAGTTGTAGTTATTCCCATTAATCTTACTCTAATAATTTTCTTTTCCATTTCCCCCCTCATTTTCATCCCCTAAGAATTCCCCCCTTATTAATATATACAGTACATAATGAGATTATATCTTTCTCTTTAAATTTCCCTCTATAAATTTATCTGCCTATGTGGAGTTAGTTGTATATATATTTACATTTCTATTCTATCTTTCTTCTAATTGTATTTCTTCAATAGTGACATTATACCATTGGTACCATTTATCCCATATTTTATAGTACTCTGTCTCTTCTTTTTCCTTTAGCTCTTTTGTTAACCTATCCATTTCAGCGCATTGAATAATTTTATCCATTACTTCTTCTTTTGTTGGGGTCTTTTCCTGTTTCCAATTTTTGGCATAGGTTATCCGTGCTGCAGTTAGGATATGTATCAACAAATATTTAATATCTTTAGGATATCTTTTTGTAAATATTCCCAACAAAAAGGTTTCTGGCTTCTTATCTATTTGGAGATTAATAATTTGTTCCAGCCATTTCTTGATATTGGACCCAAATTTCTTTGCCGCCGGGCACGTCCACCATAGATGATAAAAAGTACCTTGTGAGTTTTTACATTTTCAACATAGTGGACTGTTTTTCGGATGAATTTTAGCCAATCTTGTGGGTGACATATGCCACCTGTAAAACATCTTCAGCTGATTTTCCTTGTATGCCACCGCTAATGTTACTTTCCTATTCAATTGCCAAAGCTCTTCCCATTTCTCCAAGTCTATTGCATATGTAAAATTTTTCATCCATTTAATCATTGTATTCTTAACTGTTTCCTCCTCCATCTTATACATCAACAAGAATTTCAATTATAATATAATTTTGTCTAATTCTTGTTTTTCTTTGTAGATTTCATATGTTTTTATATATTCCTTATGTTTGGATTGAATCTGTGAGAAGGACCACCAATCGATTTCTCTGTTTAGATCTGTTTCCAGTTGTTGTTTAGTTTTCAATTTCCCTTGATAGTCAAGGGATCTTGACTATAGATCTTTATATCTGATTATATTTTTGGGTTCTGTTAAGTTTGGGTGTCTTATCGCTTCTGATGGTGAAAGCCAGATCGGGATTTTTGTGTACTGTTGCTTTTTAATTTTGAGCCAAATTAATAATAATGGGTTCCTAATTGTGTGTCTCTTAAAATAAATATGTGTTTTATATTTTTCATCCCATAGAAAGGAGTGCCAGCCCACTTGTAGGTCATGTCCTTCAATTGTTAATATTCTGCTGTTTTCCAGCTCCATCCAGTCTTTAATCCATGATAACACCGTCGCTTGATAATAAAGTTCCCAATCTGGAAGTGCTGTTCCTCCCCTCTCCTTGGTGTCCTGGAGTAGTTTAAGTTTTATTCGTGGTCGTTTCCCCTGCCATATGAATTTGGAAATCATCTTATTTAAAGTTTCAAAGAAGTTTTTCTCTAATTTTATTGGGACAACCTGGAACAGGTACAGCAATTTTGGTAGGGTATTCATTTTAATAGTGGAAATTCTTCCCATTAATGAAATTTGTAGGTTTTTCCAATTGTCCAAATCTTTTTTTATCTGTGTTATTCATTTATCATAGTTATTTTCTTTTATTGACGAGATTCTTGGTGACAGCCAGATCCCTAAATATTTTATTTTCTTCGTTGTTTGGATTTGTATATTATTCTCCAGTTCTGTCTCCTGAGTTTTCGTAAGATTTTTAACTATTAGTTTTGATTTATTTCTATTTATTTTTAGGCCGGCCACCTCTCCAAATTCCTCTATTTTCTTAAACAGTTTTGGCACTACCTCCAATGGCTCTTCTGTTACAAATAAAAGATCATCGGCAAAAGCCTGGACGTTGTATTCCTCTCGTCTTATTTTTAACCCTTTAATTTCTTGGTCTTCTCTAATTTTTTTTAACAGGATCTCCAGTGTTAAAATATACAATAGTGGAGAAAGTGGACAGCCTTGCCTAACCCCTTTTGTTATATCAAATTGATCTGTCATATCGTCATTTAGTATTACTTTTGCTGTTTGCTTTGTGTATATTTGTCTTATAATTTTTTCAAGATTTGATCCAAATTGCATAATCTCTAATTGCCCTTTTAAAAATTTCCAATTTAAGTTGTTGAATGCTTTTTGGGCATCGAGGAAAACCAGTGAAGCTTGTTTCTCTGGGTGTGCTTCATAATATTCAAGTGCATTTATTATTACTCTCATATTGTTCTTGATTTGGCGGCCCGGCAGAAATCCATTTTGGTCCCAATGAATGTAGTTATTCAGTACTTTTTTGATTCTCTTCGCTATAATTATTGCAAATACTTTATAATCCGTATTCAATAGAGATATTGGTCTATAATTTTGAATGAATTGGTGATCAGTATCATCTTTGGGTATGATTGTAATTATTGCTTCCATCCAGGATAGTGGGGTTTTTGTCTTCTCTAGCACTTCGTTATATAACTCCAGCATGGTCTCTCCTATTATTTCTTGTACCATTTTATATAATTCCACCGGAAGGCCATCTGGGCCCGGCGTTTTATTATTTTTTTGCTTTTTCAGTGCAGCATCCAATTCCATCTCAGTTATTGGCCTGTTTAACATTTCTCTTTGTTCATCTGTAATTACTGATATGTCTGACCTTTTTATATATTGTTTTATCTTTTCGTCTTCTATTTCTTCTTGTCTATACAGATTTGCATAAAATGTCCAAATAATTTCTTTTTTTGCTTTCCTACTGTAGTGGGTTTCCCCATTTGCATCTCTAAGCTGATATATCATTCTTTTATCTCTGTCTTTTTTCAGTTTGTAGGCCAGCCATCTACCTGCTTTATTCGCCGATTCAAAGTAATTTTGTTTTGCCATTTTTATTTTCTGCACTAGTTCTTTTTGGTTTATCAGATTTATGTTATGTTTAGCTAATTTCCATTCTTCTTTTATTTTTTTGTTATGGAGATGTTGTTGAAGTTTATGTTCTATATTTTTAAGTTCTTCATGTAGTTTGTCTAGATATTGTTTCCTTTCTCTATTCTTTTTCCCTATATTTACTTTTACTTTACTTTTATTTAATTTATATACCGCCCTTCTCCCGAAGGACTCAGGGCGGTGAACAGCCAACAATAAAATACATACATACAAAATTTAAAAAACAGAACTAAAATCGAATTAAATAATTTGGCCCAGACAGATTAAAACCCCAATCAATTTAAAACAGATTTACTTTAAAAGTTAAAAGATATTGAAAATATTAAAATATTAAAATTGTTTAAAAATTGTTTAAAAAGAGGGAGAAAGTTAGGCCAGGCCTGCCTGGTGAAATAAAAAGGTCTTTAGAGCATGGCAGAAGGTGTGCAGATCCGGGATCCTCCGTATCTCTGGGGGGAGCTCGTTCCAGATAGTAGGTGCCCCCACAGAGAAGGCTCTCCCCCTGAGGGCCACCAGTCGACATTGTTTGGCCGATGGCACCTGGAGGAGCCCCTCTCTATGAGAGCGTACCGGCCGGTGGGAGGCTATTGGTGGTAGTAGGCGGTCCAGCAAGTACCCAGGTCCTGAGCCATGGAGTGCTTTAAAGGTGGTAACCAAAACCTTGAAGCACACCCGGAAGACCACCAGGAGCCAGTGCAGCTCGCGCAGGAGGGGTGTTACATGGGAGCGCCATGTCGCTCCCATTACCACCCGTGCGGCCACACTCTGCACCAGTTGGAGCCTCCGGATGCTCCTCAAGGGGAGCCCCATGTAGAGAGTGTTACAATAGTCCAGGCGGGAGGTGACGAGGGCATGAGTGACCATGCGTAAGGAGTCCCGATCCAGAAAGGGATGCAACTGGCGAATCAGGCGAACCTGATGAAAAATCCTCCCGGTCACGGCCGTCAAGTGCTCTTCTAAAGACAGCCGTGAATCCAGGAGGACGCCCAAGTTGCGCGCCCTCTCCGTGGGGGCCAATGATTCACCCCCAATAGTCAGTGATGGCACCAACTGACTATATCGGGACATCGGAAACCACAGCCACTCGGTCTTGGATGGGTTGAGCCTGAGCCTATTCCTCCCCATCCAGATATATCCAATGGTCAGGCCCCTTATATATGCTTTTGCCGTATCCCAAGTATTCTGTAGAGAAGTATCTTCTTTTTTATTTATTTTAAAGAAGAATTCTAATTCCTTTTCTAACATATGCTTAAATTCTGTTTGTTTGCAAATTCTTTGATTCATTGTCCATCTCCTGAATGTTTTTCTCCTTTCCAGTTTACAAGAATTGGGTTATGGTCTGCCCATTGATTTACTTCTATCTCTATTTTATCAACCCCATTTCTAATATTCGCAGTCATCCAGGCCATGTCAATCCTAGACCAGGATTGATGGGGATGCGAGTAAAAGGTGAACTGGTTCTGATCTGCATGGGTTTCCCTCCAAACATCTCTCAAATTTATTTCCCTGACCATATTAAAGAATTCTTTTAGAAGTATTTCTTTTTTTTCTCTTATTCTTTTTACTCTTTTTATAATCTTTTTTCACATCTGCTATTGCATTATAGTCACCAATTAAACAGATATCTTCATAATCCAATTCTACCATTTTATTATGTAATCCCTTAAAAAATTCCTGTTGGTTTTGGTTAGGGGCGTAAATTACCACTAATAATATTTTCCTATTTTCCAATACTAACTCAAACATCACCGTTCTACCATCCTCATCTGCTTATATTAATTTTGAATGGATCCTATCTTTGACATACACTGCTACTCCTCTTTTCTTTATCAGGGATACATATAGTTTCCCAAGTTTTGAATTTTCTAAGATTTTCTGGTGTCCTTTTTTAATATGTACCTCCTGGAGGCAAATCACATCTACTCCTAATTTTCGTAATTTTATAAATGTTTGAGATCTTTTCTTTGGTGCATTCAAGCCATTTATATTTACGGAAAAGAATATCATGGCCTCTTCCATTATCTAATGTAGTTGTTTTTTGGTATGTCTAGTTTGCATCCGTGATTTTGTTCTTGCGCTTTCTCTTTCCTTCCTTTCTTTCTCTTGGGTTTCACTTCCGGCGGTGAAGGAGACTTCCAGTGGTGACGACATCGTGAGCGGGGTGAGGAAATGGGTCTCCCGTTTCTGGAACCCAAATACTCTCTATTAGAAGCTCTGTGCGAGCATTCCCGATCCCATAGAGATAGAGAAATAAAAGGGGAAGTCTTGAAGCCCCCAGGCATAGCACTAGCATCGGAGGGGATTCAAAACGAATGCCTTTAATCTGGTGGGGAGGAAGTCGGCCTTTAGGGGAGCGATGGCGGCTGCCCAGAGTGAAGCCAAAAGTGGATAGGAGTTTCGAGCAGTTGAGCGAACAATCCCCAGAACTGTTGAACGGTACGGAGAAGCGCAGACTGAGAAGGGCGCAAAATTAATGGATTATTAGTGGCGGCGATTTAAATGGAAGTGCATTTAGATGCAAAGAATAACAGCGCGAGGAAGAAGAAACCCACGGAGTGACTAAGCAATATTGGAGGACTGATAACCCTAAGCTCCCAAGACTATGGCGGAGAAGCAGGAAGCCGGAGAAGGAAACATAGCAATTTAATAATTTCAACAGCTTGGAAGGCTAAGGTGATTTGAAAGGACTTTTGAACTGCCGGGGGGACTTAATAATAAGACCGACGACATCAGTTACTGTAGAGATAAAGACTAGACCATGAGGAAGAAATACGGATACGAACTGATAGCAGGAAATAGCTATACTTACAGCCACCAACGAGATCGGACTAGAAACGTTAAGTACTACCAAAGAAGGGGGGGGGAAAGAACTTTTCACTTGCTGTTATCGTTAATAGCTCTTACACATTGTATATATTGTATGGATTCTATAATTAGTAAAGTAATGTGAATCAAGGGGGGAATAGGAAACATACTATAATCCACAAGTTAGAAATATAAACTGTGGTGTGAATCCATATAATTTGAAAAAGGGGAAGGCAAATGAATTATAATGGAATTTGATTGATTGGAAATATTGTAAAGTAAGAAGTGAAAACTTGTAGATTATTGATTGATTGAATAGTAATTAATAATAGTGTAATTATAGTAATAGTGTGATTATAGAGTGGTTAATTTATATGTATAAAAGTAAAAAGAGGTAAAAAGAGGTGAAGAATCTGAAGGAATAGAGGAAGTAAAATGAACGAATAAGAATTATATGTTAGCCTGGGAAAATCTCTCACGAGCGCTAAGAATGTCAATAATATCTACTATAACGAAAACTGGGAAAAAGCCAGCTGTAAATACTACAGTAACGGTGGCATCACCATTACAACAAAAAACATTAGATAGCGTGGTGGGAAAAGAAAAAGAGAAAGAAAAATCAGAATTGACTTTGAATGCCATGCAAAGTATGTTTTCAATGATCCAGGAAACATTATTAAAACACAGGAAAAAAATAGCAGAGAACCACGAAGAAATGAGAACATTTCATGCAGAGATTAAAAACGAAATTGGAGAAGTGAGGGAGGATATTAAAAATATGAATGATATAATTGGAGATATTCAACAATCAATATCAGAAAATGAACAAAGAATCAGAAAAGCGGAAACAAAAATAGAATTAGTAGAGACAAAAGTAGAGGCAATGGATCAGAAAAACTCCCAACTAAACCAAGAACTGTCTGATTCATTAGCAATGCTTGAGATGGAGAAAGCTTCATATTTCCTCCGATTTCAAAATATACAGAGGAAAAAGATGAAGACTTGGGTGAAAAAATGGCAGAGATAATGGCTGAAATTATACAAAAAGATAAATTGGAAATAAAAGGACTTTTGGACAAAACTTATCGTGTACATATGAATTATATAAGAAGGCACTGATTGGCAAGAGAAGTACATGTTAGATTCTCAAAAAGACTAATTAGAGACGAGGTATATAGAAAATCTAGAGAAGGGATGCTGACATATAAAGGAAAAGAAATTATAGTCCTAAAACAAATACCCCGAAGAATCAGGAATCAGCATCAACAATACCAGTTTCTAATGAACCAGCTGAACAGATACAAAATACCCTTTAGATGGCTAACTCCGGAAGGCATTCTGGCCACCTGGGAAGACAAAAAGTAGAAAATAGACACGCTAGAATAAGCAAGGGAATTCTATACTGCACACTTCAACCAGGAAGAAGAACAAGAAAATAAAGAAGAAACAGACAGTAGAAGCCAGGAAGAAGAGCAAATAGAGGCGGTGCGAAAGAAGGAAGTAAGGAAAACCCAAGAGAAGAACCACATAAATTTTCACCCCCTTTTGGGGGGGGGGAAGGTGCATCTTATACTCCGAAAAATACGGTATTTGTCTGGAATGGTATAGGGTCTCCTGCTTGAGCAGGGGGTTGGACTAGAAGACGTTCAAGGTCCCTTCCAACTCTATTCTGATTGATTGGTTGGTTGATTGATGGATTGATTTGACTTCAGCGCACTCAAGATAGTTGTTTTGACTAGGGATGACAAGAAAGAAAGCCTGCCAAATTGAAAATAAAACTTAATTGAACTGCTGTTAGTTTCTTTTTTGTTTATCTCAGAGATTGAAGGGGTTAAAATGACCAAGCTGGGCTTCCTAGAAGGAGCCAGGTTTTTTTTTTTCCTACAAAGCTGCAACTGAATTCCTCCTCCTGTCCCTCCTCCTGGATGGCTAGTTTGAAAGGAGACACCACCTTTCTGCTGCTGCTTTTTTTTTTTTTTTTTTTTTTGCATTTTATAATGCAGATTTGCCAGACTGCAATACAGCTTTGGAAGTGAGTTAAGGAAAAAGATGGTGGAGAATTTGAGGGAAAAGAAGATCAGGTGGAAGCATGAGGCTCATAGAAGCAGTGGCACAAAATAAGAGGCATTGGTGAGGGGAATGTTATAAGGATTCTCTAAAGGTGATAAGATCCACCACCTTCCCCCCTTTCGTTTTGGATAGGACAATGCAAGAAAAATGCTGCTGGACCAAAGTGAGAGAGCTGAAGGAAGTGGGAAAAGGGGAAAACTTTATTTTAACAAATGGGAATGCAGTTTTTTTTAGTTATTTTGAACTCAAAATCCTGCTGCAGCTAATAACCATCTGTGCAATGCACTCAGCATTTCAAAGCATAGGGACTGGCAGTGGTGGGATTCAGCCAGTTCGCAGACTAGCGTGCATTCAGAGGCACATGAATGCACACTAGTCTGGCCATTTTGGAGCTGTTTCACCGAACTCAACAAAAAAATAGGTATTGGTTCTTTTGAACCGGTGCAAACCGGCTGAATCCCACCACTGATATAGACTAATAAAAAAGTATTACCATATTTTTCAGACTAGAAGACACACTTTTTGTCTCCCAAAAGGGGGTGAAAATGTCTGTGCATCTCATAGACCGAATATTGCTGATGCCCCGCCCACCCACGAGCCATTTTTTTGCCTCAACACGGCCCATTTTCAAGTCTTTTTTTGGCCCATTTTCAAGGCTTTTTTTGCCAATTTTTTCAGAAAAAATGGCCTGAAGAAAGCCTTTAAAAAGGGCCGAAAAAAGCCTTGCAAACGGGCCGAAAAAAGCCTCAAAAACAGGTCAGAAAAAGGCTGGAAAAGGCCCAAAAATGGGGTGTGCAGAGGCCAAAAACTTTTTTTGTTGTTGATTTCCTCTTCTAAATTTAGATGCATCTTATAGTCAGGTGCATCTTATAGTCTGAAAAATACGGTATATAATCACATAGTAATAAAAATGAAAATACTAAGTTCTGTTAGAAGAAATATCCTTCTGGGTTCAGCTCCAAGTGGGGAAAAAGACACTGGAAACACGGAGACTGCTTGGAAAAATGGTTTAATGGTGGACAGGATCACATGGTTTAAGTTCCTGAACAGAAAAAGGGCAGAGATGCTTGAGCGTGCCTTGGTTTTATGCCCTCTCTGGCTTTGAACTTCCTGGGGCCCAGAAAGAGTATCCTGATTGGTTGCTGCCAGAGGTCATACCTAGCCTTTTATGTTTATGTTTGTTTTTGTTTTATTAAATTTGTATATCGCCCTACTCCCGAAGGACTCAGGGTGGTGAACAGGCACAGGATAAAATACAGAAGTACAAAAGTTAGAAACAATTTAAAACCAAATTAAATAATTTAGCCCATGACAATTTAAAATCCCAATAATTTAAAAACAAATTAAAATGTCAGTTTTAAAATTTAAAAGAAAGGGGAGAAAAATTAGGCCAGGCCAGCTTGCTGAAATAAGAGGGTCTTAAGAGCACGGCGGAAAGTGTGCAGATCCGGGATCCTCCGTATCTCCGGGGGGAGCTCGTTCCAGATAGTGGGTGCCCCCACAGAGAAGGCCCTACCCCAGGGGCCGCCAGTCGACACTGCTTGGCTGACGGCACCCAGAGGAGCCCCTCTCTATGAGAGCGTACCAGCCGGTGGGAGGCTGTTTGTGGTAGTAGGCGGTCCCGTAAGTAACCAGGTCCTAAGCCATGGAGTGCTCTAAAGGTGGTAACCAAAACCTTGAAGCGCACCCGGAAGACCACTGGGAGCCAGTGCAGCTCGCGCAGGAGAGGTGTCACACGGGAGCGCCATGTTGCTCCCAGAACCACCCGCGCGGCCGCACTCTGCGCCAGTTGGAGCCTCCGGGTGCTCCTCAAGGGGAGCCCCATCTAGAGAGCATTACAATAGTCCAGGCAGGAGGTGACGAGGGCATGAGTGACTGTGTGTAGGGAGTCCCGATCCAGAAAGGGACGCAACTGGCAAATCAGGCGAACCTGATGAAAAATCCTCCCGGTCACGGCCGTCAAGTGCTCTTCTAAAGACAGCTGTGAATCCAGGAGGACACCCAAGTTGCGCGCCCTCTCCGTGGGGGCCAGCGATTCGCCCCCAATAGCCAGCAATGGCATCAACTGACTATATCAGGATGTCAGAAACCACAGCCACTCGGTCTTGGACGGGTTGAGCCTGAGCCTGTTCCTCCCCATCCAGATCCGCACGGCCTCCAGACACCGGGACATCACTTCAAGGGCATCATTGGGGTGGTCCGGGGTGGAGATGTACAACTGAGTATCATCAGCGTACTGATGGTACTTCACCCCGAAACCACTGATGATCTCGCCCAGCGGCATTACATAAATGTTGAACAGAAGGGGCGAGAGGACCGACCCTTGTGGCACCCCACATATGAGGGGCCTCGGGGTCGACCACTGCCCCCCTGCCAACACAGACTGCAACCGGTCAGAGAGAAAGGAGAAGAACCACCGTAGTACAGTGCCCCCACCCCTAACTCTTCCAGTCGGTGCAGCATGATACCATGGTCGATGGTATCAAAAGCCGCTGAGAGATCTAATGGGACCAGGACAGGGGAGCAACCCCTGTCCCGAGCCCTCCAGAGATCATCAACCAACGTGACCAATGCCGTTTCCGTGCTGTACCCAGGCCTGAAGCCCGACTGGAACGGATCCAGATACGTCGTTTCATCCAGGTACTGGGGGAGCTGTCGCGCAACCACACTCTCAACAACCTTCGCCACAAAACAAAGGTTGGAGACCGGACGATAATTAGCCAACACTGCCAGGTCCAGGGAAGGCTTCTTGAGGAGAGGCCTCACCACCGCCTCTTTCAAGGCGGTGGGGAAGTCACCCTCACCCAACGAAGCGTTTATAATCCCCTGGAGCCAGCCTCGCATCACCTCCCGGGAAGCCAGCACTAACCAGGAGGGGCACAGGTCCAATAAACAAGTGGTCGTGTTCAGTCTACCCAGAATCCTGTCCACGTCCTCAGGGGTCACAGGATCAAACTCATCCCAGATAACATTCTCAAGACCTGCCCCAGTCCCTCCCCCGAGACTACCCAGTCGGAGTCCAAATCTTCCCGGATCTGAGTGATTTTGTCATGCAGATACTGAACAAAATCCTCGGCTCTACCCTCCAAGGGGTCCTCCCACGCTTCCTGATGGAGCAGGGAGCGGGTCACCCTAAACAGGGCGGCAGGGCGGTTATCTGATGACGCAATAAGAGCAGCAAAATAGCTACATTTTGCTGCTTTTATCGCCACTAGGTAATTCCTAATACCAGTGTCCGGTCCGATTCTGAAAGACTGGCCCTCCAACTACTCTCTAGGCGTCTTTTCCGGTGCTTCAACTCCCTCAGCTCCTCAGTGAACCAAGGAGCCAAATGAGATCGGCGCTGGGTCAGAGGCTGCAAAGGCACGACCTGATCCAGAGCTCCAGCGGCCGCCCTATCCCAGGCGGCCACTAGGTTTCCAGCCGAGGCGTGTGCCAGAGCCTCAGGAAATGGCCCAAGCTCCCTCTGGAACCTGTCAGGTTCCATCAGGCGTCTGGGGCGGAACCATCTTACCAGCTCCGCCTCCCTGCGGCGGGGTGCAGCGGTTCGAAGGTCAAGACGAAGGAGAGAGTGATCTAACCATGACAAGGGCTCGGTAACTCTATCCCCTATCTCAAGATCACTCAACCACTGTCCAGAGACAAAAACCAGATCCAGCGTGTTTCCCCCCGTGTGGGTAGGGCCATGAATTAACTGGGTCAGGTCCATGGCTGTCATGGAAGCCATGAACTTCCGAGCCACCTCAGATGCCTCACCCATGGACGGCAAATTGAAATCCCCCATGACCATAAGCCTAGGGGTCTCAACCGCCACTGTGGCGATGACGTTGAGTAGCTCGGGCAGGGCTGCTGCCACGTGGCAGGGAGCCAGGTACGTGATCAGCAATCCCATCTGAACTCCCCTCCCCCAGGAGGGATTCACAGCCGGCCATCTGAGGAACAGTGGCCTCCCTCAGTCTCAGACCTTCTTTAATAATAACCGCTACCCCCCACCCCTACCCTGCAACCTCGGCCGATGGAATGCGCGGAAACCTGGTGGGCACATTTCAACGAGAGGGACCCCCCCCCTCTTGGCCCAACCAGGTTTCCGTTATACCTGCCAGATCCACTCCCCACTCCTGAACAAGATCACAAATGAGGGGGGCTTTATTTACTACAGACCTGGTTTAGGTTGCGTGCCAAGTTTGGTTGAAACTTGGTGGGTGGTGTAATAAAGAGCAATTAAATGGCTCTGCCTGAAGGAGGTAGATCTTTGTTCTGTAGAATAGACTGGCTCAGGCCTTAATGGCCCATTAACAAAGGTGGGGGGGCTGAGTTTCTGCTTCTCTGAGTTTCTACTTCTCTTTTAGGGAAAATATTCTGCCTTTTTGGTATATCCTAAAATATTTCATTTTTCTAGGAGTGGGTGAGTGCTAACATCCTACAGTTCCATACTTACAAATGTCAAGAAACCAAATGATTTAAATTGAGAAAATAGAAATATAAACTTCATATTTACTTGTTGTTGTGAGTTGCTGTCCATGGGGTTTTCATGGGAAAGATACTGGAGTGGGTTGCCATTTCCTTCTCCAGTGGATCACATTTTGTCAGAACTTTCTGCTATGACCTGTCCGTCTTGGGAGGCCCTGCACGGCATAGCTCATAGCTTCATTGAGCTACACAAGCCCCTTCGCCACAACAAGTAATCCATGAAGGGATCATATTTACTATGAAACTTTAAAAACAAAATAACCCATTTCTAAAATTTAATAAATTTAATTTATTAAAAAGACAACCTTCTCATGAAAAATACTCAGATGTTGACAAAGAACACTGTAGTAATTCATTGTTATAAATAAATTATGGATATATAATTGTTTTGAGTACTTTTCTACCAGATTTGAAAATCCAGAATTTTTGATATCTTCCCAAGTTGTAAATGGGGATCATGAGTCTTTAATAGGAAGCAATTATTCTGTTGTGAATGCCAAACCAATCCACATTGGCACAAAGAGACCTTTTGTAATTAGATATAGAGATGTTCTCTACATTTCATTGAATCTTTTAAAAATGCAGAGGTAACAGTGGCAGAGGAAATTGAAGGAAATGTTCTAGATTGAAACTAAGAGGAAATCAACACTGCTCTCCTCTTAAAGTTCAAATTTTAGGCAAAATGTTGTAAAAGGTTTCTGGTTCAAGAAAAAAATGCTGTTTCTGTATTGCTAACAAAGGTTTAATGAACAATTTAGGAAAACTGACTGCATACCCTAAGCCTTTCATTACAGGTAGTCCTCAGGTTACGACCACAACTGAGCCCAATCAGGCAACAATCAGGCAACTCAGCTTGGATTGTCAGAAGCATTTAAAAGAAAAAAAGGGTTTTTTTCTTTTAAATGCCTCTGCCGATCAGGCAACTCAGCTTGGATCGTCAGAGGCATTTAAAAGAAAAAAAGGGTTTTTTTCTTTTAAAAGCCTTTGATGATCCCAGCTGAGCCGCGTGATCATCAGAGGCTTTTTTTTTTTACTTTTAAAAGCATTTTTTCGGCGAAGAGGTTGTAGAAAAAATGCTTTTAAAAGTTAAAAAAAGCTTCTGATGATTGTACGGTTCAGCTGGGCATGGGGGGAGGCAGGGATTTTTGCTACTGCTTCTCCGAACCACCCGCCTCCATCGCTACCGGATCGGGCGATCCGATCCAAACCGGGAGCATTTCACCCCTGATGTGACCATGAGGATGCTACAAGGGTCATAAGCGTGAAAAATGGTTATGTCACTTTTTTCAGTGCTATTGTAAGTTTGCACAGTCACTAAATGAACTGTTGTAATTCGAGGACTACCTGTACTGTCTTCAGTCTAGGCAACAAAATATTATTTTTATTTATAATCTTCTGGTATATTCTGTATTAAATTGTATTGTATTTATTCCCATCCCATAGACACTTTTTGGTGTCTCTGGAACATTTATTTTATATTTCATGTAGATTTTTGCTTTAGTTGCTGACTGCATTCAACGTTGAATGAATGCATTTTAAGGTTTAACATTTTTAAAAAGTTTTATCTCTTTTTAAAACTAACATATGATTTTGTTTATTTTTGGTGTAATTGCTGTATCTTCCAAGAAGAGGGGGAATACTTAATATCTCCTGTCACATGCTAAAATGCTATATAGTCAGGAGGTAGGATTAATTATATTATTTCGACATTTGCATTTGTTTTTATTTTAAAGAATGAGATATAGTAGGATTGTAAAGTCTTATCTCTCACACCCATAGCGAAAATCATTAAGATGTTAAGCCATGAAGATGTTATGAAAAGATTTGAGATACCCAGATTACAGCAGACCCAGCTGTTTTACAACAGCTAAAAAATTCGGATTAAAATATAGAAATGTCTAAAATTTTCAGATCAAAATATAGAAATAGCAGGAAATAACTGCACTATATGAATTACCATTTCATCATCTAAATTACATTGCAATCACTATTTATTAAACATAACCTTTAATAAGCTTTGTTTGTAATATATTTTCTTATGTGAAATACAACCTTATTCCAGAATTCTCTCTTTTAGAGAATACATAATCATGGCTGGCTTAAAAATTATGATTGCAAGTCCATTGCTGATATTTCTGGTTTGCCTTCTAAGAACTGTAAGGCTTTCTCCATTAATAATTTATTTTTAAGTGGGCTTGAATAATATTGAGTAACCACGAAGTGTATCAACTGTATCTTGGAAATCAGCTATAGTTTAATATCTACTTCACCATTCATATACTTGTCTATCCAAAGAATTCCTGTCTGCAAAAGTGGAAATAGCAAAGTTCTTTTGGAACTGTCAGCAGCAGTCATCTTATTCTTAGACTATTAAATGGTGCTGAATTAAATATTGCGTTTCTGCCCAAACAACAAATTAGAGAAGGTTATGCTGAAAGATTACATGGATTTTATGATTTTTGATTCCAGGGTATTCCTATGATTTTTAATGAAAGGGCTAATAGGAAAGATGTTATACTTTGTACAATAAATAAATAACATAATCTATTGACAGAAGAACAAGCAAATACATCTTACCACTTGCTATATGGCCATGAATATTGTGACCCATATACATGCTTATTCTGTGTTCCCTGTATGTAAGGTGCTGATATAATTTGTGCAGTAAAGTTTATTGAGGTTTTACAGTACATACTTTTCTACCACAGCAGATCAAGATGCCAATGTTTTGCATGACATTGCATGTACAAACTGATTTATTCAGCTTGTTTGGGGATACTGTTTCTATATTTTGACTGTTTGGATGAAAGGGATTTTTATCTTCATAAAGCTACTAGATTCAGGTGTTCAAGTTGGGAATGCTAATATGGCTGTGTGTATTCATGTGATTAGTAGTTTTGTGGTTTTACTGTGCCCAAATAGTTTTATTTTTTTGAGGATTTTTGTTTATTTGCTTAATATAATTCTTCCTTCTTATCTTGTTTGCCACCCAGAGTTTTTTGGATAGATGTGCAGACATATATATTGAATAGATATGTGATTGATTGATTGATTGATTGATAAATATATAGTTTCTATTGACATGAGAACTAAGTAATACACCTTTGGCTGTATATTTTCATATATTACTTACAATGTGCTGTGATTATCTGTAGATTGACTGAAATCTTCTTTCATGGTAAATTGGGGAGCAAAAAAGAGGAGCAATAATACAGGGCTGGTTGATGACTTGAATGAAAATATTTTAATTTACTTCTGTTTCTTTAAATGGACAACATGCTATGTTATGGTAGGAGTAATGCTTATGGAAATGTATTCCTCCTAAGATCTGTTTTAATCTGTACCTTTGAATGTAAGTGTAGTTTCATTATTTTACAGATAATTATTGGCATTATCCCATTTCTTTCAACCAGTTTATTTATTTATTTACTTATTTATTTATTTATTTATTTATTTATTTATTTATTTATTTATTTATTTATTTATTTATTTAATTTGTATACCGCCCTACTCCCGAAGGACTCAGGATGGTGAACAGCCAGATAAAATACATATAATACAAATGTTAAAAAACATTAAAATAAAATTAAATAATTTGGCCCGGAAAACGAAATTTAAAACACCCCAAATTCTTAAGACAAATTTAAAATTTAAAAATTTAAAAAGTTTAAAAGTTTAAAAGAGAGGTTAGGCCAGGCTGGCCTGCTGAAAAAGAAATGTTTTGATGGCACGGTGAAAAGCGCGCAGGTCCGGGATCCTCCGTATCTCCGGGGGGAGCTCGTTCCAGATGGCGGGTGCCCCCACAGAGAAGGCTCTCCCCCTGGGGGCCACCAGTCGACATTGTTTGGCCGACGGCACCCTGAGGAGCCCCTCTCTATGGGAGCGTACTGGTTGGTGAGAGGCTACTGGTGGCAGAAGGCGGTCTTGTAAATACCCCGGTCCTAAGCCATGGAGCGCTCTAAAGGTGGTAACCAAAACCTTGAAGAATACCCGGAAGACCACCGGGAGCCAGTGCAGCTCGCGCAGGAGGGGGGTCACATGGGAGCGCCCCGTCGCTCCCATAACCACCCGCGCGGCCGCATTCTCGGCCAGGTGAAAATACACTTGCTCTTAATCAAACATTAAGAAGCAATATTAGTTTAAGATTTTAAAAACAAACGTGCTATAATGGAATGGTATGTTTTTTTCTTCTGTGATATTGGGTAAAGGAATAGAGTTTTCCATATTTGTATTCTTACTGACATTGAGCACACTATTTCTCTGTTTCTTAATTGTATCTGAAAATGGAACAGACACAAATTTATACAGAACTTTATAAAGTTATATTTCAGTTTATTTGCTTTTTAAAAGATTCACCTATTATTGCAATTGATTAGGATGCTGGATAATGTGCATTATCACAAATTGTATTTATTATGGGAGTCAGGCAGCATATACACATTATTATTATTAATAATAATAAGGCCTTGACAAAATCCCCATTAGTTAATTGCAAATGCAGATTTTCTTGGTACAGCTTATAGTCTGTGATGATACCTTTAACAACATCAAACAACTGCCTATCCCAACTCAATAGGTGGATAAAAATGACAAATCCAGTCTAAATATCTAGTTGACTGTGTCCCATTATACAATGAAATACATATTAATAAAAAACAATCTGGAGCTGGTGGGTCCATGATAATCAGTCCCAAAAGATTTTCTGGAAATATCTTTATAAAATAAGTTTAGTAACCTATGTGTGATGCATTTTCATTGTTAAGAAGTAGAATTTTAATTTGTTAATTCAGCCTGCTCAATTCTTTGTTTTGGTGCATTTGACTGCTTTATTTACTTACATAGATTCCTAGCACACAAATTATATTATGCCCACAACAAATTTTACTGTGCATTATTGATGAAAAAGAAATGAAAAATAGTAGGAAATAAATTTGCTCTACCACATAAATTGTAGTTCATCAAATCAAGACATATACCAGTGAATATATGGGAAAGCATGCGCTTTTCATAACAGCAATCAGTCTGTTTCAAATACAATATCATAGTATTATTGAATGGGATCTATTTATATTGGGTATTTCTTGTTTGTGAGTGTGTGTATGGTATTTTCTTCTAGCTTCTTCTGGGTAACCATTGTTTGTTTTATCAATAAAATGAAACTGTAATGTTATATTAAATGATTAGGATACTTATTACATACCTGTGATCATTAGATCAAAATCAGGGCACTTGGCAACTGACATGAATTTTGTTGTTGTTAGTTGCGAAGTTGTGTCCGACACATCGCGACCCCATGGACAATGTTCCTCCAGGCCTTCCTGTCCTCTACCATCCCCCGGAGTCCATTCAAGCTCACGCCCACTGCTTCAGTAACTCCATCCAGCCACCTCATTCTCTGTCGTCCCCTTCTTCTTTTGCCCTCAATCTTTCCCAGCATTAGGCTCTTCTCCAGTGAGTCCTTCCTTCTCCTTAGGTGGCCAAAGTATTTGAGTTTCATCTTCAGGATCTGAAGAGCAGTCAGGGTTGATCCCCTCTAGGACTGACCGGTTTGATTGCCTTGCAGTCCAAGGGACTTGCAGGAGACTTCTCCAGTACCATAATTCAAAGGCCTCAATTCTTTGGCACTCAGCCTTTCTTATGGTCCAACTTTCACAGCCATACATTGCAACTGGGAAAATCATAGCCTTGACTATATACACTTTTTTTGGCAGGGTGATGTCTCTGCTTTTTAGAATGCTGTCTAGATTTGCCATAGCTTTCCTCCCCAGGAGCAAGCATCTTTTAATTTTTTGGCTGCAGTCCCCATCTGCAGTGATCTTGGAGCCCAGAAAAATAAAATCTGTCGCTACCTCCATTTCTTCCCTATCTGTTTGCCAGGAATTGAGAGGGCCGGATGCCATGATCTTAGTTTTCTTAATGTTGAGTTTCAAGCCAACTTTTGCACTCTCCTTCTTTATCTGCATCAAGAGGCTCTTTAGTTCCTCTTCGCTTTCTGCCATTAGAGTGGTATCATCTGCATATCTGAGGTTGTTGATATTTCTCCCAGCAATCTTAATTCCAATTTTTGATTCATCTAGCCCTGCCTTTCTCATGATGTGCTCTGCATATAAGTTAAATAGGCAGGGTGACAGTATTCAGCCTTGTTGGATTCCTTTCCTAATTTTGAACCAATCTGTGATTCCATGTCCAGTTCTCACTGTTGTTTCTTGACGCGCATATAGGTTTCTCAAGAGACAAATAAGATGGTCTGGTACTCCCATCTCTTTAAGAACTTCCCACAATTTGTTGTGATCCACACACACTCAAAGGCTTTAGCATAATCAATGAAGCAGAAGTAGATGTTTTTCTGGAACTCCCTAGCTTTCTCCATGATCCAGGGTATGTTGGCAATTTGATCTCTAGATCCTCTGCCTCTTCGAAATCCTGCCTGTACTTCTGGTAGTTCTCGATCCACATACTGCTGGAGCCTAGCTTGTAGGATTTTAAGCATAACTTTACTAGCATGTGAAATGAATGCAATGGTGCAATAGTTTGAACATTCTTTGGCATTGCCAATGTTTGGAATTGGAATGTAAACTGACCTTTCCCAATTCTGTGGCCACTGTTGAGTTTTCCAAATTTGCTGGCAAATTGAGTGTAGCAGTTTTACTGCATCATCTTTTAAGATTTTGAATAGCTCAGCTGGAATACTGTCACCACCACTTTGTTGTTGCTCAAATTTCCTAAGGCCCATTTGACTTCACATTCTAGGATGTCTGGCTCAAGGTCACTGACCACCCCCTTGTGGTTATCAGGGACGTTAAACTCGTTCTTGCATAGTTCTTCTGTGTAATTTTGCCACCTTTTCTTAATCTCTTCTGACTTTGTTAGGTCCCTGTCATTTTGGTCCTTTGTCATGCCCATCTTTGCATGAAACGTTCCCTTCATATCTCCAATTTTCTTTTATTTTTTTTGCATTTTTTTTATTTTTTAAACAAAAACAACATAAAAACATCAACCTTCCAAACTCTTACAGACAGTATTTCGATCGGTGAAAATCATTTCGTGCTCTCAAAATTTTCAAACTCTCATTATATGACAGATATTCTTACCTCTAACAAAAAAAAAAAAAAAGTGCTTAAACATTTTTTTTTCAATTTTTTATTTTTGAACACAAACAAACGTACAACATAAATACATGTAAAAACACATACATATACATCAATACAATACACACACGAAGAAAAAAGAAAAAAACTATCCTAAGAAGCTATCATATCAATTTATCTATTATTTCTTTATTTAAAAGTTTGCATTTCTGCTTATTTGTGTCTTAGCATAATTGTGCATTTCTAAGCGTAATTTTCTGTAATTTGTACTAACTATTCATAACTACAATCCTACTGTTTTTCTCATGTGCCACTTTCTGTACTCCTACTTAAGTTTTCCTAACATTTTATTTTATTGGCCCTATCTTTGCTTCTAGCCATGAGTACCATCTTTGCCAAACTATATAATAATCGGAATCTTCCTTCTCTTGAAGCTCTTTAGTGAGTCTATCCATTTCTGCACATTCGGTTATTTTTGCAATTATCTTCAATCATTCTCTTAATTTCTTGTCAGTAGTGTTGTGCCTTTCTACAAGACCACCAGAGATGGTAGTATGACCCCAAGTGCTTAAACATTTTTTTCAAATTTCATTTCATATATAAAATTTCATCTCCATACTTTATTATCTATCCATTGATAAAATAGCTCCCATATCAAATAATATTGTTTATCATCCTGTTCTCTTATTTCAAATGTCAATCTACTCATTTCGGCACAATCCAACATTTTCTTAATAATTTCTTCATCAGTAATCATCTTCTCTCCTTTCCAGTTTTTTGCAAATACAATTCTAGCCGCTGTTAATATATTCACAATTAAATATTGTAATTCTTTGTTAAATGTCTCTGCTAAGATCCCTAATAAAAATATCTCTGGTTTAAGGTCAATATGTCTCTTTGTCATTTTTTCTAACTATGTGTGTATCTTAGTCCAAAATCTCCTTGCTTCTACGCATGTCCACCACATATGGTAATAAGATCCTGGGGTCTGACTTCCTGTTGGCACCGCAGGCTCCGTGGATGGTCATTTTTGACCGCCAGCCCTTCATCTCCGTAAAAGCCGTTTTGACAGCGCAAATCAGCTGTCAAATGGCTGAAAAAACTCTCCTTCGGGAAAAGAAGGAGAGGAGAGCTGGTGGGCGAGAGTAGAGCCCCCCGAAAGCCCTCTGGATCATTTCCAGAGGCTTGGAGGATGTGAGCTCCTCAGGCAGCCCGCCAAGAAGCTCTGGAGCCAGGACGCCCCTGCAAAAGCAGGGCGAGAAGCCGCAATCCGATCCTGCTTTTAAAACGTGAGTTTGACTGATCCCAAGCACAGGCAGAGCGGAAAACAAGAGAACAAGCCTTAAAAATACAGAGCTTAACTCCAAAGTTACTTTGTTTCGATCTGAATCTTGAGCTGAAGGCGGAAGATGGCGTCTTTGTCAGGGCTTTGAAAATGAAAGCCTGAAATGAAAGTGCTTGAGAACTTTGCGCTGGGAGAGTGGATTGGCTGCCTATTAACTGCTGGGAACGGAGAGTGCAGAGGGAAGAGAACAAGGGGAAAAAAACTACTTTGTCTGGCAACTCAGAGACTTTAAATTAACATCATTAAAGACTTTGTCGTTTTCAAAGAAAAGGGGGGGAGGAAATAAAGAAAAAAAATGGCTTCTAAGCAAGTGAAATCACGAGTTGCTAAAGAAGGGGGAGGCTCCCCAGTTGTGTCAGTGGTGACACAGAAAGCACAACTTCCAGCTGATTCACAGAGCCAGACCCAGAGTCAAGAAGCGGCACTTAATGATTTTAAGGAAGCAATGAAAGAAGCCATGAATAATCAAGCAATAGCAATGAGAGAAGCAATGAACAATTTAACTTTACTTGTTGAAGGGAAATTTAAGAAAATAGAGGAAGATATAGGTTTGATCAAGGGAGCAGTTGCAAAGGAGCATGATAAAATAAGAGATGATATCGTTTTTGCTGTATCAGGACTCTCAAATTTTGTTATCCAGCTTGATGGGAAAGCCAATTTAAATCTGGAGAGCAAAATGGGTGGTGGTTTTGAAAGAAATTCCTACAAAGATGTTGAGGAGCAGGAAAGACTTTGGCTTTTTGGTAAATGAGCTGAGAAATCAACAGGTGGCATATAGATGGGACGTTCCAATTGGTTTAATAGTGACTTATAAAGGAGAAAGATACCGGTTAAACACAGTTTGGAAGACAAAAGATTTTTATGTAAACGTGCTACAGGCTGGATACCCACCCTCACCAGGGGGGGGAAGGAAGAAAATGGAGATGATACAACAAGGAAAAGATAGAAAACAGATACAAACCTACGCTGAAGCTGCAGCTGGAGGAATTATTATGGAAGAAGATTTGGATCTTGGGGGTTTACCCCCAACTTTGGAACCACCTAAGAATGGAGAGCCGAAAACACAATGACTGACCCGAGCAACCTATAAATTGCAACAACAACAACCAAACGGGCAACAATCTCAAGATTCATCTCAAGTAGTACAAAAAACAGAAGCAGTGGGGGGAGCTAGGCCGAAGAGTAAGGTGGAGGAGGAGCTTCAGCTGATGCTTACAAGGCTTCGAAAGGCTAAAGATGGCAACTAAATTCCTATCTTGGAATGTTAATGGCCTAAACTCTCCACAAAAAAGAAAGAAAGTATTTCACTACTTGAAACAATTTAACAACAATGTTATTTGCTTACAAGAAACACATATTAGATTATCAGACCAAAAATATTTGATAAACTCAAGATTATAAACTCAGGAGTTCATGGCTTCCATGACGGCCATGGACCTGACCCAATTAGTTCATGGCCCTACTCACATGGGGGGAAACACGCTGGACCTGGTTTTTGTCTCTAGTCAGTGGCTGAGTGGTCTCGAGATAGGGGATATAGTGATCGAGCCCTTGTCATGGTCAGATCACTCCCTCCTTCGCTTTGACCTTCGAACCGCCACACCCCGCCGCAGGGAGGCGGAACCGATGAGGTGGTTCCGCCCCAGGCGCCTGATGGACCCGGATAGGTTCCAGACGGAGCTTGGGCCATTTTTTGAGGCTCTGGCACACGGCTCGACTGAAGACCTAGTGGCTGCCTGGGATAGGGCGGCCGCTGGAGCTTTGGACCGGGTCGTGCCTTTGCGGCCTCTGACCCGGCGTCGATCTCACCTGGCTCCCTGGTTCACCGAGGAGCTGAGGGAGATGAAACGCCGGAAAAGACACATGGAGAACAGTTGGAGGGCCAGCCGTTCTGAATCTGACCGAACACTGGTAAGGTTTCATATTAAGACCTACATGGTGGCAATAAAAGCGGCAAAGTGTAACTATTTTTCCGCTCTTATTGCATCATCAGATAATCGCCCGGCCACCCTGTTTAGGGTGACCCGCTCCCTGCTCCACCAGGAAGCGCGGGAGGACCCCTTGGAGGGTAGAGCCGAGGACTTTGTACAATATCTGTATAACAAAATCGCTCAGATTCGGGAAAATTTGGACTCTGACTGGGTAGGTTCGGGAGGGAGGATGGAGGCAAGTCTTGAGAATATTACCTGGGAAGAGTTTGATTCTGTGACTCCGGAAAACGTGGACAAGATACTGGGCAGACTGAACGCGGCCACATGTTTATTGGACCCGTGTCCCTCCTGGCTGGTGCTGGCCTCTCGGGAGGTTACACGAGGTTGGCTCCAGGGGATTATAAATGCTTCCTTGAGAGAGGGTGTCTTCCCCGCCGCCTTGAAGGAGGCGGTGGTGAGGCCTCTCCTCAAGAAGCCTTCCCTGGACCCAGCAGTGTTGGCTAATTACCGTCCAGTCTCCAACCTTTGCTTCGTTGCGAAGGTTGTTGAGAGTGTGGTAGCGCGACAGCTTCCTCAGTACTTGGATGAATCGGCTTATCTAGATCCGTTCCAGTCGGGCTTCAGGCCTGGATACAGCACGGAAACGGCATTGGTCGCATTGGTAGATGATCTCTGGAGGGCCTGGGACAGGGGTTGCTCCTCTATCCTGGTCCTATTAGACCTCTCAGCAGCTTTTGATACCATCGACCATGGTATCATGCTGCACCGGTTGGAAGAGTTAGGGGTGGGGGCACCGTGTTGCGGTGGTTCTCCTCCTTTCTCTCTGATCGGTCGCAGTCTGTGTTGACAGGGGGGCAGAGGTCGACCCCGAGGCCCCTTGTATGTGGGGTGCCACAGGGGTTGGTTCTCTCACCCCTTCTGTTCAACATTTATGTGAAGCTGCTGGGTGAGATCATCCGTGGTTTTGGGGTGAAGTATCATCAGTATGCTGATGATACTCAGCTATACATCTCCACCCCGGACCACCCCAATGATGCCCTTGAAGTGATGTCCCAGTGCCTGGAGGCTGTATGGATCTGGATGGGGAGGAACAGACTCAGGCTCAACCCATCCAAGACCGAGTGGCTGTGGTTTCCGATGTCCCGATATAGTCAATTGGTGCCATCACTGACTATTGGGGATGAGTCATTGTCCCCCACGGAGAGGGTTCACAACTTAGGCATCCTCTTGGACTCACAGCTGTCTTTAGAAGAACACTTGACGGCTGTGGCCAGGAGGTCTTTTTATCAGGTTCGCCTGATTCGCCAGTTGCGTCCCTTTCTGGATCGGGACTCATTAAATATGGTCACTCATGCCCTCGTCACTTCACGCCTGGACTACTGTAATGCTCTCTACATGGGGCTCCCCTTGAGGAGCACCCGGAGGCTCCAGCTGGTCCAGAATGCGGCCGCGCGGGTAGTTATGGGAGCAGCATGGCGCTCCCATGTGGCTCCCCTCCTGCGCGAGCTGCACTGGCTCCCTGTGGTCTTCCGGGTGCGCTTCAAGGTCTTAGTTACCACCTTTAGAGCGCTCCATGGCTTAGGACCCGGGTACTTACGAGACCGCCTTCTGCTACCAATAGCCTCTCACCACCCAGTACGCTCCCATAGAGAGGGGCTTCTCAGGGTGCCGTCAGCCAAACAATGTCGACTGGCGGCCCCCAGGGGGAGAGCCTTTTCTGTGGGGGCACCCACCATCTGGAACGAGCTCCCCGCAGAGATACAGAAGATTCCGGATCTGCGCACTTTCCGCCGTGCCCTCAAAACATTCCTGTTTCAGCAGGCCGGCCTGGCCTAACTTTCCCTTTATATTGCTTTTTGATTTTATTTTAAACTGGGATGTCTTGAATTATCTAGGACCAGAGTGTTTAGTATATTTTAATTGGTTTTTTATTAACATTTGTATTAAATGTATTTTTATCGTTCACTGTTCACCGCCCTGAGTCCCTTAGGAATAGGGCGGTATATAAATTTAATAAATAAATAAATAAATAAATAAATTAGGTACAAACTTTATGGCATCAGCGCCAGAGAAGAAAAATGGATTAGTCATATATGTAAGGAAAGTACTATCAGCTAATTTAATTGAGGCAGATGATCAAGGAAGATATATTGCAATTGAGTTATTGACACAGTCTGGAAAAATGCTTCTTATTAGAATATATGGCCCTAACCAGCAACAAGACAAGTTTTATAAATTTTTACATACTAAAATAATACAGTGGGATTATAAATCTTTTATACTAATGGGTGACTGGAATGGAATAATTGATACGCAGAAAGATAAAAAAAGCTTATCAAAGACTTCAGCATGTGCAAAACTACCTACATCTTTTTTTGATATGATGGAAGATATAGAATTGAGAGATATCTGGAGACAATGTAACCTGGAGGAAAAAGATTTTGCCTTTTTTTCTGATAGACATCAATCCTTCTCCAGGATTGATTTTATACTAATCACAAATGATTTTATTTCCAGGGTGAAGAAGACGAATATATTTCCAAGAACTTTAACTGATCTCATAGTCCAGTCTGGATTGAATTTGAACAGGAGAGGGGAGAAAGGAGGTCTTGGAGGTTGAATGAAAACTTATTCAGATATGAAGAAAATGTAAAGGATCTTAAAAAACAGATGAGAGAATTTTTTGTTATTAACATGAATAAGGGTACTCCTATGGAAATGGTTTGGGATGCTAGTAAGGCTTATATGAGGGGTATCTTAATACATATGAATAATAAATATAGATCAAAACAACAGAAGAAGCGTAAAGAGATAGAGGAAGAAATAAAAAAAAAAAGAACAATTACTTATATCTAACCCAGGAGATAAGAAAGTAAAAGAAACAATAAACATACTACGAGGGCAATTCAATATGTTAATGGCTGATCAGGTGGCAACTAGTTTACAATATGCTAAACATAATACATTTTGTAATTCCAATAAACCAGGTAGGTGGTTGGCCTACATGTTGAGGAAAAAACAGAAAGCACGAGTCATTAGTAAGATAGAATATAGAGGTAAGGAAGTTTACCAACAGAAGTTGATTAAAAAGGCTTTTTTGGAATTTTACAAAGCTATATGCTAGTGACTCAATACAAGGTATAGATATAGATAGATATCTAAAGGAAGGGAATATTTTGGAATTAACGCTGGAACAGAGGGAAGGATTGAATCAACCAATAACTTCGGAGGAGATTGTTGTGGCAATTAAGCAGTTAAAAATAGGGAAAGCTCCAGGAACAGATGGACTAACAGCTGTTTATTATAAGAATTTACAGCTTGAAATGGTAGAGCCGCTTAAAACTCTATTTTGTAAAATTCAATCAGGGGGAGGAGTCCCACCCTCTTGGAGAACAGCTTTTGTTTCATTGATTGCGAAGGAAGATCAAAACTGTACCAAACCTGAAAATTTTAGGCCAATTTCACTTTTGAATACGGATTACAAAATTTTTGCTAAGATACTATCGAATAGACTAATGCCAGTTATGCAACAAATTATTCACAATGACCAATCAGGTTTTATAAAAGGGAGACAGATGAAATATAATGTTAGGCAAATTATAAACTTATTGGAATATTTGGAGAAAAATAATCAGGTCCCTGCAGCGTTTATATTCGTGGATGCAGAGAAAGCATTTGATCGATTGAACTGGCAATTTTTGTTTAAAATAGTAGAAAAAATGCACTTTGGGGAGTATTTCATACACTCAATTAGAGCAATATATCAGGAACAAACAGCACAAATAATAATCAATGGAGGTTTAACAGATGTATTTAAAATTGAGAAAGGTACGAGGAAGGGTTGTCCATTGTCGCCATTGTTGTTTATTTTAACTTTAGAAGTCTTGCTGAATAAGATACGTGATTCTGACAAAATAAAAGGAATTGTAATTAGACAGCAGGATTATAGATTAAGAGCGTTTGCAGACGACCTGGTTCTTACTTTATCTCAACCTATAGAAGTGGCTCCCTATATGTTGGATATGGTAGCTGAATATGGTAAAGTATCTGGATTCAAAGTAAATTTACACAAGACAAAGATGATAACTAAGAATTTATCTATAACTCAAAGAGAAGAGTTAGGGAGGATAACAGAGTTTGAAGTAGTTAAAAAGGTTAAGTATCTAGGAGTATATATTGCAGCCTCAAATACGAAATTGTATAAAAACAATTATGAAATTCTTTGGCAAAAAGTACAGAAAGAAATGGAGAAATGGAAAAAGTTACAACTATCACTACTGGGAAGGATAGCAGCAATAAAAATGAATGTATTACCTAGGTTTTTATTTTTGTTTCAAATGATACCAGTGTTTTAAAAAGATGGAAATCTGATGGAATGGCAGAAAGGGGTTAATACTTTTATCTGGGCTGGGAAGAAACCAAGAGTGAAACTGAAAATTATACAGGATATACGTGAGAGAGGAGGTCTTAAAATGCCTAATTTAAGATTGTATTATGAAGCTGCAGCGTTATCACAAATTAGTGACTGGTTTAACTTAACTGAAGAAAGAATGTTAAATATAGAAGGTTATGATTTGTTATATGGATGGCATGCTTACTTGTTGTATGAAAAAAAAGTGGATAAAGTGTTTAAGGATCATATACTTAGAAATGCATTGTTGAGGGTGTGGAAAAAGTACCAATATAAGCTGAATTACAAGATACCTATATGGGCAAACCCCAGACATGTAATAGAAAATATAAGTACAGAGCAAAGAAGAGAGGTGATTACTTATAAAGAGCTTCTTCTTTTGGAAAGGGGTAAGTTGCAATTGAAATCTCTAGAGGAATTAAAAGAAAAAGGGATAATTTTTACTTGGTTTCAGTATGGTCAGCTTCAAGCTAGATGGAGGGAGGATCAAAAAATTGGGGTTATGCAAAATGAGGAAAATTTGGTGAAACAGATTAGAGATCAAAGTCAGATGCATATTAAAAGGTTGTATAACGCATTATTGGAAATAGACTCAGAAACTGAATTGGTTAAAGATTGTATGATTAAATGGGCACAAAACTTTCAGGAACCAGTGATGATGGAAATGTGGGAAAAGATTTGGGTCAGAAATGTTAAATTTACGCAAGCACAAAATTTGAGAGAGAATTTTTATAAAATGTTTTATAGATGGCACTTAGATCCTAAGAAATTAACATGTATGTACTCGAATCTGCAAGCTAAATGTTGGAGATGTGAATGTAATGATGCAACCTATTATCATATATGGTGGACTTGCAAGAAAATCAAGGCATTTTGGATAAAAATTTGGTGGGTGATGCAGAACATTTTGAAAAGAAGGTTGAAATTTACTCCCCAATTGTTTCTATTGGGTATAACTACAGACTGTACAGTTTCAGAGACTAAATTGATTTTGAACTTAATATCAGCAGCTAGGCTGTTGGTAGCTCAATATTGGAAGAAAGACTCTTTGCCTACTATTGAAGAGTGGACATTGAAAGTAACAAACCTAGCAGAAATGGCGAAAATCTCGGCGTACTTGAAGGACCACACGCAAGAAAGATACGTATCGGAATGGAGAAGATGGATTGATTATATTCAAAATAAGTATCAGACAAGAAAATATCAAATAGTTTATGAATGATTGTTAGTATTAGAAGTATTTAGTTATCGGTAGTAGAGTTAAGGTTTCAGTGGGGGAGGTAGTACTTTGAGGATAAGTAGATTAATCTAGTTTATGTTTGACTAAATGAAATACCTTGTATTTTGCTCTGGGAAGTCGGGGGGGGTGGGATGAAGGGGGGCAAAGGGTAGGGGGAACAGGGGGGGTAAAAATTCTTTCTTTTTTGTAAAACTTTTCAATAAAAAAAAAGATCCTGGGGTCTGATGGCACTTCCAGCACTTCTCCGATTTGTTCTTGAACATTCTGGCTATCCTCATCGGGGGTAAATGCCACCTGTAAAACATCTTATACAAATTCTCTTTATATGCTGTAGACATTGTCATTTTATAATGACAATATCATTATAAAATTGGAGGGTAGAGCCGAGGATTTTGGAGGGTAGAGCCGAGGATTTTGGAGGGTAGGGCTGAGGATTTTGTACAGTATCTGTATGATAAAGTTGCTCAGATTCGGGAACATCTGGACTCTGATGGGGTAGATTCAGGGGGGAGGATGGAGGCAGGTCTTGAGAATATTATCTGGGAAGAGTTTGATTCTGTGACTCCCGAAGACGTGGACAGGATACTGAGTAGACTGAATGCTGCCACATGTTTATTGTCCCTCCTGGTTGGTGTTGGCCTCTCGGGAGGTTACACAAGGCTGGCTCCAGGGGATTATAAATGCTTCTTTGAGTGAGGGTGTCTTTCCCACCGCCTTGAAGGAGGCGGTGGTGAGACCTCTCCTCAAAAATCCTTCCCTGGACCCGGCAGTGTTCGCTAATTACCGTCCAGTCTCCAACCTTCGCTTTGTTGTGAAGGTTGTTGAGAGTGTGGTAGCAAGCTCCCTCAGTACCTGGATGAATCGGCTTATCTGGATCCATTCCAGTCGGGCTTCAGGCCTGGGTACAGCACAGAAACGGCATTGGTCGCATTGGTTGATGATCTCTGGAGGACTCGGGACAGGGGTTGCTCCTCTGTCCTGGTCCTATTAGACCTCTCAGCGGCTTTTGATACTATCGACCATGGTATCATGCTGCACCGGCTGGAAGAGTTAGGGGTGGCGAGCACCGTGTTGCGGTGGTTCTCCTCCTTTCTCTCCGACCGGTCACAGTCTGTGTTGGCAGGGGGGCAGAGGTCGACCCCAAGGCCCCTTGTAGGGTGCCACAGGGGTTGGTCCTCTTGCCCCTTCTGTTCAACATTTATGTGAAGCCACTGGGTGAGATCATCCGTGGTTTCGGGGTGAAGTACCACCAGTACGCTGATGACACTCAGCTGTACTTCTCCACCCCGGACCACCCCAATGATGCTCTTGAAGTGATGTCCCGGTGCCTGGAGGCTGTACAGATCTGGATGGGGGGAAACAGACTAAGGCTCAACCCATCCAAGACTGAGTGGCTGTGGTTTCCGACATCCCGATATAGTCAGTTGGTGCCATCACTGACTATTGGGGGCGAGTCATTGGCCCCCACGGAGACGGTTCGCAACTTGGGTGTCCTCCTGGACTCACAGCTGTCTTTAGAAGAGCATTTGATGGCTGTGGCCGGGAGGGCATTTTATCAGGTTCGCCTGATTCGCCAGTTGCGTCCCTTTCTGGATCGGGACTCATTAAATACGGTCACTCATGCCCTTGTCACTTCCCGCCTGGACTACTGCAATGCTCTCTACATGGGGCTCCCCTTGAGGAGCACCCGGAGGCTCCAGCTGGTCCAGAATGCAGCCACGCGGGTGGTTATGGGAGCGACGTGGCGCTCCCATGTGACACCCCCCCTCTTGCGCGAGCAGCACTGACTCCTGGTAGTCTTCCGGGTGCACTTCAAGGTTTTGGTTACCACCTTTAGAGCACTCCATGGCCTAGAACCAGGGTATCTTCGTGACCGCCTTCTGCCACCAGTAGCCTCTCACCAACCAGTACGCTCCCATAGAGAGGGGCTTCTTAGAGTGCCATCGGTCAAACAGTGTTGACTGGCGGCCCCCGGGGGAGAGCCTTCTCTGTGGGGGCACCCGCCATCTGGAATGAGCTTCCCCCGGAGATACGGAGGATCCCTGATCTGCGCACTTTCCACCGTGCCCTCAAAACATTCCTGTTCCAGCAGGCCGGCCTGGCCTAACCTCTCTTTTAAACTGTTTTTAAATTTTTTAAATTTTAAATTTGTCTTATAAATTTGGGGTGTTTTAAATTTTGTTCTCTGGGCCAAATTATTTAATTGTATTTTAATGGTTTTTTAACATTTGTATTATATGTATTTTATCTTTTGGCTGTTCACCGCCCTGAGTCCTTCGGGAGTAGGGCTGTATACAAATTCAATTAATTATAATTATGTGACCATAATTTTTGCCATTTCTCTAAATCAATACCATAACCAAATTTTCCCCGCATGCTATCATTGACTCTTTAACTTGTTCTTCTTCCAATTTTGCCTCTAGCAGGTGTCCATATAACTTTTTAATTATATGGTCATCAGAACCCATCAATATCTTATCTAAGGTAGTCAAAACATTATAAAAGCCTTCTTGTTTGAGATCTCGATATCTAGAAAATATTTGCATATATGAAAACCAATCCATCTTAAATCCCTGATCTTTTAAGTCTTGCTCTCGGCAAGTCCACCCAACTGCACTGGAAACAAGCCACCACCAGAACGGAATAAAGCGGTTGCAATTTCTTTAATTAGGTTCGGCACAGCAAACACAGGCAGGAGAAAGGCACAAGCTGGAAACAAGGTTTAAAGTTAGCGCTACACGCAATTGCAGTGTAGCGCCTTTTATATACGCAGCAAAAAATCAATTGGCAATCAAACAGTTAACATCACCCCTCCTTCCCCTAGCTGGCCTGTAGGAGGAGCATGCCTCTGTTACATCACAAGGCAGTGTCATCTGCATACTCCATGCCCCCCCGATCTCCGATGAAAGCATTTGCTTTGTTTTGTGCGCAAGTGGTAAAGACTTCTCAAACAGCTGATGACACGCCCCTGGAGAGTCCAGCAGCTCACCCCCTCCTCATCCCCATTGATGGCGAGACCAAACGAGGCTCGACAGGCGGCTCCTCTCTACCAGGAGTCCACCTGCAGGAAACAAAATAAAGATGTTAGTATAGCAACCGTTCTACCCACTGGGACCTGGTTTATTTGGATATTTACGATGATACCGACGGAGCAACCGGTCAGCATGAATGTCTGGAGCTGCCACCCAAGATGCTTGTGCAAGTGGATAACCCTTCCACCATACTAAGTACTGTAACCTGCCTCTACGTAGACGTGAATCCAACACTTTATCTATCTCATATTGATCTGAATGACTCGGTCCCGGGGAAACAGGCTGATGTGTGGGTCTTTCCTCCTTGACAGGTTTAAGGAGGCTGCTATGAAAAACAGGATGTATTTTTCCTAACAGTGAAGGTATCTTAAGCATGACAGTGACAGGGTTGATCACACGTGTTATAGGAAAAGGGCCTATGTATTTGGGACCTAGTTTCCTACTAGGTAATCGTAATTTCAAGTATTTGGTTGATAGATGCACGTGATCCCCTATAGAAAACGGTTTTGGGTCGGCTCTTTTTTTGTCGACATAAAGTTTGTATTCATTTGCTGCTTTTTGAAGTGCCATTTTTACTGCTGGCCACGTTTGTCGGATCTTGTCGGCCCAACCAGAATGCGTAGATACACCTGTAGCTGGAGGTTCTACTTCAGGTATGGCAGGGAATTCTCTTCCATAGATGATTTGGGAAGGAGAAAATCCCGTGCTACGATGGCTGATGTTATTGTACGCGACTTCAGCGAACGGGAGTAAAGTGGACCAATCAGTTTGCTGATACGAAACATAGCAACGTAGATATCGTTCCACAGCGTCATTAGCCCATTCGGCTGCTCCATTTGTACTGGGATGGAAGGCTGAACTTAATCCTTGAGTAGACCCTATCCTATGAATGAAAGACCTCCAAAACTTGGCGGTGAACTGGACACCCCGATCTGATATAATACGCTTCGGGACCCTGTGAAGGCGGTAGATATGTTGTATAAACATGTCTGTCAATCGTCGGGCAGATGGTAAACTCCGACAGGGTATAAAATGCGCCTGCTTTGAAAATAAGTCTACTACTGTCCAAATAACGGTATGTCCATTGCTGGGCGGAAGGTCCACTATAAAATCCATCGCCACCTCCTCCCATGGACGACTAGGATCAGCCACTGATTGTAATCGACCGAGTGGTTTCCCTGACCATGGTTTTGCTGCCGCGCATGTTGGGCACGTTTTTACGTAACGTTCAATTTCACCACGCATTCTTGGCCACCAAAATTGACGTCTAATCAGGTGAAGTGTTTTAAGGAAACCATAGTGACCTGCTGGTTTGGCATCATGGCACCGTCGTAAGACTGTAGCCCGAAGCGGTTCTGGAATGTATAAATGATCCCCATTCCACCCTAATCCATCTTGTAGGACTATTGATGTTTGGTTTTGATTTAACCACGTATCCTGGCTGATAGCTATCCGAAGATTCATTAAGAAGGACTCTTCTTTCCGTAACACTGCTGCAACCGCATGCTCTCAATGGGTGGTATAAGAGATTCCACTACTTCCTCGCGCTTACTGTTATATTGTGGCATACGAGAAAGTGTGTCTGCGAGGAAGTTCTTTCCTGCTGGCACATATTTGAGCCTGAAATTATATCTTCGGAAATATTGTGCCCAGCGTAGTTGCTTTGGAGACAGACGTCTAGGCATTTGTAATGCCTCTAAATTTTTATGGTCTGTCCATACTTCAAACGGGATAGTAGCCCCTTCCAGGATGTGACGCCACGTAAGTAGAGCCCAACAGACAGCGAAGGCCTCCTTTTCCCAGATCGCCCACCCTCGCTCTGTGGTGTTTAATTTGCGTGAGGTATAAGCACAAGGGCGTATCCTATCCTGTTCATCTTTTTGCAGCAACACAGCTCCCACAGCAACGTCACTAGCATCGGCTTGAACGATGAATTCACGAGACAGATCAGGGTGTTTAAGTACCGGTTCTCTGCTGAAAAGATATTTCAACTGTTCAAACGCACTTTGACATTGAGCTGTCCATTGCAATAACTGGTTTAGTCTTGGTTTTATCACAGTGGATTTAGTGCGTAACAGGTCTGTTAACGGTAGTGCTATAGCGGCAAATGCGAGGACGAATTGGCGATAGAAATTCACGAAACCAAGGAAACTTTGGAGTTGTTTCCTGGTTTTCGGCGCTTGCCACTCAACTATAGCTTGGACTTTACGTGGATCCATTTCTATCCCATCACTTGAGATCCTATACCCGAGGTAATCTTTTTTTGATTTATGGAACTCACATTTCGAGAGTTTTATAAACAGTTTAGCAGCTAACAACTTCTCTAAGACCTGACGGACTAACACGACGTGTTCTTCCAAGGTGCGCGTATATATTATTATTATTATTATTATTATTATTATTATTTATTGAATTTCTATACCGCCCTACTCCCGAAGGACTCAGGGCGGTGCACAGCCATGAAATAAAACACATAGATATACAAAATTTAAAATCGAATAAAATGAATTAAATAAATTTGGCTGAATTAATACCCAATTTAAAATATCCATATTTTAAAATCCATTAAAAATTAGAATGTTTATTAGAATGTCGTCTAAATAAACAAGAACTCCTCTATACAAATGTTCATGCAAAACTTCGTTGATAAGCTGCATGAACACTGCTGGAGGGCCTTGAAGTCCAAACGGCATAACTCTATATTGGTAGCTACCAAGAGGGCAGTTGAAAGTGGTCTTCCATTCATCGCCCTGTTTGATACGTACTCGGTAGTACACTTCCCTTAAATCGAGTTTTGTAAAGACCCGTCCTGTAGATAGCGCAGCTAACAAATCCTTCATAAGCGGAAGGGGGTATAGATGTTCTATACACACCTCGTTCAAACCTTGGAAGTCAACACATAACCGAACCCCGCTGTCCTTCTTCTCCCTGAAAAAAACTGGGGCGGCCATCCTAGATCTACTAGGGACGATAAAACCTCTAGCTAAATTTTTGTTGATATATTGTCGTAACTCGGTTAATTCTTGTTGGGTCATGGAATACATTCGAGGTTTCGGTAACTTAGCCCCAGGCACCAATTCGATAGCGCAATCCATAGTCCGATGGGGGGGGTAGTACTTCGCATTCCTCTTCACTAAATACGGCTGAAAGGTCTTGGTAAACAATAGGAAAGTCCGGTGTATGCGGCACCTCTGTGGAGGCACAGCTGTTGTCCTGTCCCTCACTCGACTGTCCCACTGAAGAAGCAGGGGATGGGACAGCAGGTCCCAAAGGGATTCTAAGCTTACGATAACCCCCCCTCCCACCAGATGTGAGGTTGCCATTTATCTAACCATGTGAGACCGAGAATAACTGGTTCTATCATTTTTTCAACCACAATAAACTGGATGGACTCTTGATGTTCACCTATCGCCAACAACAAATGTTCGGTTACATGGTTAGCAGGTGCCCCCCCCAATAACGACCCGTCCATATGTTCGAACTTTACAGGAACTTTTAGCTTTTTTATCTGTAAGCCCAGAGCATCCACCACACTTCTCCACACCAGACAATGGGTACATCCAGTGTCTATTAAAGCACCATACTGAAAACCCGTTGTGCTTCGGGGATTCCTCAGCACCAAAGGTATGACAAAAGGGAACACAGTTTTGCTCACCGTAGGGTCCTCCAGCTCGTCGTCATTACTGTCGCCCGATACCACCGGGAATTTCCCCGCCACAGTGGTCGGTGTAATATCACGAACCTGATGGTCTACGACGGACTTTGGTTCTTGAAGTGCTTGTGTACATTCTTGTGGCTGCCGTGGTCGGCCTCTGGTCACTACCTCCGTAGCCGGCTTTTGGGTCTGTACTCGTAACGGAGGTACAGGGCATTCAGCCGCTCTGTGTCCTACCTGATTGCAGCGAAAACAACGAAACGCCGGTCGCTGAGACCTTTCAGGTGGGACGACGCTGGGCAGAGGTACTTGAACCCGCATGGTTGGCGACTTTTCTGAGGCCCTCTCCATGGGAACCCGTCTCTGTCCCACATTAACTTCCGACCGAGGCCTAAACTCCCGGAGGGTAATGTCCAGTTCAATAGCGGCTTTAAACCAAACAGCTAGGCGCAGAGCCAGGCCTCAGCACGCACAGGCTTGACGTAACTCACGGTCCAACCCCATCCAAAATTGCTGGACTAGCATCCATTTGGGCCAGTCCCTTAAGCGACTAGCAATTTTCCGGAAATCACGTACATAGTCTTTTGCAGGAACACCCCGTTGTTTGAGGGCTACAAGATCTCCTTCTGCGATTTGTACACTGGAGTCATCCTCAAAAGCAGATCGGAGAGCTTCTAAGAACCTACCCACGTCCACCAGTTCTCTAGTGTGGTTGCGATGTAATCCCACCACCCAATCTGCTGCATGGCCGGTTAACACAGCCGTAATGGCTACCACCATGACCCATTGTGATGGATACCAGTGACCATACTGGTCTAGATGACTGACCACCTGGCTTAAGAACAACACCACACAGTCTGGGCTTCCGTCAAAGGTGGCTTGCAGTGCAGGAGGGCCCCAGATTGGAGGTGGTGCCCACATCCCAGGAACCGGGATCCGTGCTGGGGGTGGTATAGGTGGTCTGTTCTCCCCATCTCTCCTCAGGTCTCCAACGGGCCTCCGTTCCCCCACAGGACGTTATGCCCTCCTTCCAGCTCCTACCTCTCTTCTGTTCGGTGGTTGTTCGGAACCCCTGGTGCTATCCTCCCTCTTAGGCAGGTGGTAGTCCTGGTCTTCGATCTGGCCCTTTCCTTTTCCTGTTTCCTGTTCCCTTCGGAGATTGGGGCTAGCAATGTGAAACCGAACCTCTGACCTGGAAAGGCCCTCATCCTGCCAAGACATGCCCTGTAACGGCTCCGCCCCAGTGGCCCAGGGTTGCCAAGACGGGGCGTCCCAGAAACTCCCTTCTCCAAACCGGTCCCTTATGGCATCCATAGCACTGAGTTCAGGACCTGTAGTATCATAGCCCCAGTCCGCCTCTTCGTCGTCTGTCCAACGTCTCTCCCACCAACCTCTAAATGACGGACCCAATGGGGGGGGGTAGGTGGCCATTGGGACCCAGTATGAGTAGAACTCGGCCACCAGCCCCCACCGGAAACCTGTCCTGAAGGGTCTAGTCCTTGACTCTGCGCACCAGCCGTCTCCATACAGTCCTCCTCATGTAGCTGGCGCAGCTTGGGTCTGACCATCGGTTAGTGAGGGGTTGCGGTTTGTAGCTTCTCCTCTTCCACAACCACCTTCTCCATGTCAGCCTCTAGAGGGACCTCCAACTCCGAATCACCTAGCGCCGTCCCTTCTGCCATCTCTGACAGCCTTTCTCGCTGGACCGCAGCTAGGGAACGTAGGCAGTTGAAATTGGTGGGTGGGGGAGCGCTAATTTTCTCTCGGCAAGTCCACCCAACTGCACTGGAAACAAGCCACCACCAGAACGGAATAAAGTGATTGCAATTTCTTTAATTAGGTTCGGCACAGCAAACACAGGCAGGAGAAAGGCACAAGCCGGAAACAAGGTTTAAAATTAGCGCTACACGCAATCGCAGTGTAGCGCCTTTTATATACGCAGCAAAAAATCAATTGGCAATCAAACAGTTAACATCACCCCTCCTTCCCCTAGCTGGCCTGTAGGAGGAGCGCGCCTCTGTTACATCACAAGGCAGCGTCATCTGCATACTCCATGCCCCCCCCCAATCTCCGATGAAAGCATTTGCTTTGTTTTGTGCGCGAGTGGTAAAGACTTCTCAAACAGCTGATGACACGCCCCTGGAGAGTCCAGCAGCTCGCCCCCTCCTCATCATCCTCCCCATTGATGGCAAGACCCAACCGAGGCTCGACACTTGCTTTAATTTAAGTTCACCCTTTTCATCCAATAATTCACTATATCTAACAATTTGTTCCTTTTTGAATATCACTGGATATGAAAAAGCTTCAATTGTATAGATACCCAGACTGGAATCTTCAAATAATGATATTTTTTAATCCTCTCCCAATTCAAAAGCAAAGCTTCACGCATCTGATGTCTTCTAAAATACCCCTGTATTTTAGTTCCTTTGTACCATAAAAAGGCATGCCACCCCATCAACAAATCATGTCCCTCCAAATTCAATAGTGTAGTATTTTTCAATGTTACCCATTCTTTAATCCACATTAAACTAGCTGCTTGGTAATATAATTCAAAGTTAGGTAGACCAAAACCACCCCTCACTTTAGCATCTTGTAACAATTTAATTTTTATTCTTGCCTTTTTCCCTTGCCAAATATATTTCAATATTATTTTATTCAAATCTGTAAAAAAATCCTTGTCCAACTTTATTGGAATTGTCTGAAACAAATACAACATTCTAGGCAAAATATTCATCTTAATGGTTGCAATTCTCCCAATTAAAGATAGTTGCAAGTTTCCCCATTTTTCCAAATCTTGTCCTATCTCTCGTTTAACCTTATTATAATTATTTTCCTTAAGGTAACTGCACCTTGCTGTCAATTGTATCCCCAAATATTTTACCTTATTCGTAACCTGTATATTTGAAATCTCCATCAATTCTTCTCTTTGCTTTTTCAACATATTTTTAGTCATTATCTTTGTCTTTTCTTTATTAATTTTTAGACCAGCCACTTCTCCGAACTCTCCAATTCTTTCTAGCAATTTATTTATTGATGTTAAAGGTTCTTCCATAATAAAAACCAAATCGTCTGCAAAAGCTTGTAACTTATATTCCTCTTTCTGAATTTTCATACCTTTTATCTCCTTTTCTTCTCTAATATTTCTGTTTAGCACTTCCAATGTCAATATAAACAACAATGGGGACGGTGGGCATCCTTGTCTAGTGCCTTTCTCTATTTCAATATATTCAGACAATTCTCCATTTATCATTACCTTAGCCTTTTGTTTTGAGTATATAGCTTCAATTGCCTGAAGAATTTTTTTCCCAAAGCCCATCTCCTCCATCTGTAACATCATAAATCACCAATTGACATTGTCGAAGGCTTTTTGTGCATCTAAAAATATCAGAGCCATCTGCTTTTCAGGATGCGCTTCGTAGTATTCTAAAGTGTCCAAGATTATTCTTATATTGTCTCAAATTTGTCTTTTAGGTAAGAATCCATTTTGGTCGGAGTGTATAAAATTATTCAAATATCTCTTAAGTCTTTCTGCCAATATCATAGCAAAGATTTTATAATCTGCGTTTAGCAGGGATATCGGCCTATAGTTTTTGATTTGTTGTGGGTCTGTCTCTTCCTTATGAATCAAAGTGATGTATGCCTCAGTCCATGTCTTGGGTATTTCTTTTTTTATCATTACTTCATTCATAACCTCCAGCATTGGGATCAATAGTGATTCTTGTAAAGTCCTATAATATTCGGCTGGCAGTCCATCTGGACCTGGTGCCTTTCCATTCTTCTGTTTCTTAATTGCCTCAGTTAGCTCCATCATCGTTATATTTCCATCCAATAACTTCTCAACCTCTTTGGGGATTTTTGGTAGTTTAGCTTTTTGTAAATACCTTGCCACTTTATCCTCTTCTATCGCATCTTTCTTGTACAGTTGTGTATAGTATTCCTGTATTATTCCCCCATCTCTTTGTTTCCAAATCTACTTTGTCCTTGATGATCAATTAATTGCGTTATTTTCCTTGATTCGCTTTCTTTTTTCAATTTATATGCTAACCATCTGCCAGGTTTATTTGCATTTTCAAAATAATTCTGTTTAGCAGTTCTTATTTTTTACACTAATTCTTCCTTCTCCAGTAGATCCATTTTGTGCTTTATAGTATCCATTTTAATTTTTACATCTTTCTTATATGGATCTTTCTGGAGTTTTTTTTCAAGTCTTTTATGATCATCTCTCAATACTTTAAGGGTTTGTCTTTTCTTCACATTTCTTTTCTGTGTATAATCAATAATTAATCCTCTGGCAAAGGCTTTCATTGTATCCCAACAGTTTTGTATCGATGTTTCTTTCTTATTCTCCTTGAAAAAAAAAAGTCCAATTCTCATTTCATTTTCTGTGTAAAATCTTTCTCTTTTAATATTGTATTGTTCAATGTCCATTTAGATCTGCCTTTTCACCCTTTCCAAATAGCACTCACTGGATTATGATCCGCCCATGTATTAGTATCTATATTCACTTGTTCAATATTTAAAGTCAATTCCATTGTTGTCCATATCATATCCAATCTGGACCAAGATAAATGTCTGTCAGAGTAGAAAGTATATTGTCTATTTTTCCCATTTCTCTCCCTCCAAATGTCTTTCAAGTTTATTTCCTCTGTCATTTTAAAGAAGGTCCTCGGCAATATCTTTCTACTATATCTTGTTGTTCTACTTGTTTTATAGTCCAGTTTTTCATCTATAATTCCATTAAAGTCCCCCATCATGCAAACATTTTCATACCCCATTTCAATTATCTTGTTATGTAATTTCCTGTAAAAATCACTCTGATTGTTGTTAGGGCCATATATTGCTACTAAAAGTAGTTTTGTATTGTTATCAATTAATTCCACAATCAAAATTCTGCCATCTGGGTCAGCATACTTCTGCTCAGCCGTAAATGTATTTCTAATATACAGAGCAACACCTCTTTTTTTTACTTTGCGCCAATGATAGAAAAGTTTTACCAAGTTTTGGTTGAATCAGTAATTGTTCATGTTGCTTTTTAATATGCACTTCCTGTAAACAAATTATATCAAATTTTAATTTTTCTAATTTGTGGAAGACTGTTCTTTTATTGGCCAAATTTAGTCCATTTATATTTATTGAGATTAATTTCCTTTCATCCATATTCATACTTTATAATTAGGTTTTGTTGCTCTAGTTGATCTAGCTTCATGTTGCTCCTTGTATTCCATAACTCCGCCCATGGATCCTTCTGTTTCTTCCAGCGTTATCGATTCCTCTTCAGCAGGTTTTATTGGGGCTAGCATTGCTTGTGTTTCAACTTCCATATCAGTATCCATCTCTTTAAGAACTTCCTCGTAGAAAACTCTTGCCTTATCAATTGTATTCAGTCTGTATCTTTGAGAGTTCCATGTTAAGCCTACTCCCTCTGGAAACAGCCATCTGTAGTTGATCCCGTTTTGCAACAAAACTTTGGTCAAGAATTAATATTTTCTTCTTATCTCTCTCACTTTCCTTGGAATTTGTCTCAAAACTGTGACTTCCTTCCCTTTGTATTCCAAAGCCTTGTCACGAGCAGCCTGAAGAATCTGTGTCTTAATTGATTTCTTAGTAAATCTTATATGTACTTCTCTTGGAAGCTTATTGCGCATCGCGTATCCAGTGTAAACTCGATAAATTTCATCAATTCCTTCCATCATCTTCTCTTTAGTTACTTCTAAGGCCTCAGCTAAGCGTATTGATAATCTTGGGGAGATCCTCCCCTTTTTCTTCTGCAACATTTTTGAAATCTAAGATAAAATTCTGCTTTGTCTATTTCCCATCCAATTAAACCAGATGTTCCTTGTTCGACCTCTCTGAGTCTATTCTCAATTTCCTTCATTTTTTCTTCTTTTTGGCCATCTTTTTCCTCCAGTTTAACCAGTCTTTCTTCATATTTCATCATTGTTTGTTGTATGCTAACCACCTTTTCATCTGTTTTAAGTAACTGTTGCTCCATCCTTTGTTGTTGTTTTTCCATTCTTTGAAGTGTTTGTAGAATCATTTGTGTCGTCTCTTTCTCTTGCTGTAACATTGTCTGGATGGAGCGTTGGCCTCCAGATGGTGATGAGGATGATGTAGTCGCTGCAGCTCCCACCGTCGCTACTTTTTTGCTCATTTTGGAGTTAGATAAATTCACTTTGAATTCAAAAGATATTCAAAAGGTCCCACTAGACAATGGGGCAGGAAAAAAAGAAAAAAAAATAGAAAAACTAGGGTAGAAAAGGGGGGAAAGGAAAAAAGGGGGGAAATAATAGCAATTTCTCCACTTCTTCAGGTTCTTCCAAAAACCGTAATCCAAAGGAAGGGAAAGGAAAAATAGAAAGAGACAAAAAATTTAAATGCTCCTCCAAATAAGAAGCCAATTTTTTTTTAAAAAAATAATAATTAAAAATTAACAATAATTTTTCAGGCTCTTGAATGTCTTAATCCAATATTTGTGTACAAATCAAGGAAAAGGGGGAAAAAACAACAACAAACAAACAAGAAAAAAATCTTTCTTCAAATCCTTTACATCCAGAGAACCTACAGGGAGTAATTTTTCCTTTAGCCTCTTTCCAAGCCACAATCTCACTGGGGTTTAGATAATTATTCAACGAGAAAAATAAATAAATAAATAAATTCAGAGCCTTCCAGTATATTCCCAGGCTTTAACAACTTAAATAGAAGAGCATCTGTGTAAACAACATTCAGTAACTCTTCAGTCTCTGTATTTGTTTTGACTACAATGTTTCCTTTCTTCTGCAACAAAATTTCTCTTCCAGTGGGTGGCAGCACTACAACTCCCCTAATTCTCCTATCCTTAAGGGAAAGAAAAGAAGGGGAAAAAAAGGAAAGAGAGAAAAAACTTTATTTTAAATAATCCAAAAATAAAAGAAATGGTACCAATCCAGATGCATCAACTCGGCAGATATTATAAACCAAAATCCACAAGTTCCAAAGATTTCAAAAATGTCCCAATACTGCTTTCCTGGTTTCAATCCAGTCCAGTTATCGAAAACGGAAATAAAACAATTAGGCAAGTTCAGGTCTTTTAAAGTATATACTTGGGAAAAATAAAATCAGTCCAAAAATAGGTTCATCGCTCCTCTTCATTTACTGCCCATCACAGTTCCATGCATTAATAAGGATGTTCTTAGTAGAAAAAAAAAGTAAAGGTTTCTCACCGCTCTGATCACTGTCATTCCGATCTCCCTTCCTGAAGTTGCCACAGCCTCCGCAGCCTAATGGCTGCTGCTCCGCTGCTGGAAAAAGGGCTTTCCTGGCTCAACCAGGGACTTAGAGATGTCCTTGGGAGCCTCAGGACGTGCCCTCCACTGCCACAGTCAAAGCGAGACTGTGTGGTCCGGTTCAGACCATCCAGCAGCAGAGTTTCTCGGTGGAGTTTCAGGAGCCCTAGAAACCCCATGCGTCTCGCCACAATGCCAACTTCCAGTCTCCTCCAATTTTCTTGAAGAGATCTCTGGTCCTCCCTATTCTATTGTTTTCTTCTATTTCTTTGCACTGTTCTTTTAAGAAGGTATTTTTATCTCTTCTAGCTATTTTCTGGAATTCTGCATTCAATTGGGTGTATCTTTCTCTTTCTCCCTTGCCTTTCACTTCCCTTCTTTCCTCAGTTATTTGCAAAGCTTCCTCAGACAACCATTTTCCTTTCTTGCATTTTTTTTTTCTTTGGGATGGTTTTAGTTGCTACCTCTTGTACAATGTTGTGAACCTCCCTCCATAGTTCTTCAAGGACTCTGTCTATCAGATCTAATTCCTTAAATCTATTTGTCACCTCTACTGTATATTCATCAGGGATATGATTTAATTCATACTAGTTCTTTTCCCTACTTTCTTCAATTTAAGCCTAAGTTTTGCAATGAGAAGCTCGTGATCTGAGCCACAGTCAGTTCCTGGACTTGTATAGAGCAAGGGTCCTCAAACTATGGCCCACGGGCCAGGTACGGCCCGCTGATACAATGTATCTGGCTTGCGCAGTGGTGGGATTCAGCCCCGCCCCCTGCCCTGCCCCCTGCCCCCTGCCCACCACTCCCACCCACTGCTCGCATGGCTGGCTTTTCCTGGCTGAGGGGGGCCCGGGGAAGAGGTGCCTCACCTGCTACAGCTGCCAGAGGGTCTGGGGGACAGCCAGGGACTGCAAAGTCCCTGTCTGGAAGCAGGGACTCCGCAGCTGGCCCTCCAAGAAACAAGCAAGGTGGGGGCAGCACTTGCATCGGCAGCAGGCAGAGGGGCAGGGGTAGGTGAGGCACGTGATATAGATCACATGCCTGCTCCATCCCATGTGGCTGGGACAAGGCACGTGGTTGTCTGAGGAATCCAGCCCACGGGACTGCATTCCTCTCCCCTGCGCCTCTGTCTTCGGCTACTGCTCCCATTGCTGGGGAAGACAAGGTGAGGAGTGTGTAGGGCGGCTGCTGCCTACTCCCTCCCATCTCTTTTGGCTTGCAGTTGGAGATCAGGTGACCGCTGGTCATCTCCTTGTTCCCCTTGCAGGTCTTGCCCTTGGCCTGTGCATGAAGCGTGTTCCCCTCGCACACCCAATTGCAGCAGTGGGTGCACGAGAGGGGAGCTTTGCCAGCAGATGCTGCAGGAAATGGGGGAAAGCCCGGCATTTCCCTGTCTGCTACCAGACAGAACACACGGTGCCTGGCCGGGCTTCCCTGAAGCGTCGGGAGGGGGGAGGGGGTAGGAAGCGGCGCTCACCCCAAGGCTCCAGGAAGATGGCCTTTGAGCCTCAGGCACCGGTTTGGATAGTGCCCTGCCAACTCACCCACTCAAACCTGGCTACACGTGCAGCCTGAAGGAGGCGAAGAGGCCAATTAGAAAAGCGCGCTCCTCTCGCACACCACCGAGGCTGTCAGCAGCTTACGCAGGTCCATTAGGCTCCAGCCATGAGTGGGGAAAGCACGATCCCCATCGGCGCTATGGCCGCCCAAGCCCAGCCGGAATTACGTTACTCCCCCCCCCATCTCTGCTGGGCCTGGGCAGCCAGGGCTCTGATGGGGATCTGGCTTTCCCCACTCGCGGTGGCTGCAGTCTAATGGACCTGCGCAAGCTGCTGACAGCCTTGGTGGTGCGTGAGAGGAACGCGCCTTTCTAACTGGCCTCTTCGCCTCCTTCAAGCTGCATGGGTCTGCCGAGTGAGGCAGAGTTGCCATCCAGGAGCTGCCAGGGGTAGAGACCACCGATGATGTGCCTCCTTCACTGGGGCTGTTCAGCAGGGAGAGCTGTGCCTTGCCCTGTCCTGGGAGGCAGCAGCTCCACAGCGTTTTCGGGGCGCTGCCCGAGTGATGTAGCTCCTTCAGACAGAGCCCCAAGGCTGCAGTCCCTTCCATGGACTTAAGGCAGCCTTCTGCCTTGCAGCCTCACCCCACCCCCACCCCGCTGAATCTCCATTCCGAGCACATGCGCCTGTTGACAAAGTGGGACTGGTGAGAGGCAAGCAAGCTAGGGAGTGGATGCAGCAACAGCCGCCGCCTTCTCCCCCCCGCCACTTGGCTGCCCGTCTTTCTCCCACTCGGCTACCTGAAGGACAGCCATCTCCGCCACTGAACAGGGAGGCAGGAAGGGCTGGCTAGCCAGCAGATCAGTGCTACTAAGCCCCCATCTTGGGGCTTCCTTGCTATATCCACTCCAAGCGATCCCTGCCTGGTCTGATTCTGCCTGCCAGATGTGCAGAGCCTTTGCCCGAGCCTGTTGTGCGGGTTCGGCAGGTGCGGAGGAAGCTCCGGCCAGCAAGATTCCAAAAGCAGATTGAGATTGCCGCGATGCGAATGGAATGGGATTCAGCAACTTCCCCACCCCCATTTGCTCTTGTAGGAGCCGTCTCTTTCCTGACAGAGAGATGGGAGGGAGGGAGCGAATGGAATGGAATGGAATGGAATGGAGCAAGATTTCTCTTCCCCACCCCCATTTGCTCTTGTAGGAGACGTTTCTTTCCTGACAGAGAGATGGGAGAGAGAGAGCGAATGGAATGGGATTCAGCAAGGTTTGTCTTCCCCACCCCCATTTGCTCTTCTAGAAGAGAGAGAGAGGGGGGGAGGGAGGGAGAGGGAGTGGGAGAGAGAGAGAGAGATGGATGGATGTGGATTGTAACCTCCTTGGGGCTGAGAAGAATTGCTGCAAAACTGAGTTTTTTGAAGTGGACTACTAGACTTGTAAACAATTTAAAAAATAATCTAGTAAAAAGAAAAGTCAAACAAAAGCAAATAAAACAAAGGAGGAAAACAAATTAAAGTTTCACTTGTATTATTTAATGGACTGCTAAATTGGCAAAATGGACTGCCCACCCAGCTACACCCACCCAGTCACATGACCATCTAGCCATGCCCACCTAGTCACATGGCCACCAAGCCACACCCACCCAGCCACATGGGGCCCCCAGCTACATCCACCTAGCCAGTCCGGGCCCCCAACAGTCTGAGGGACCCTGAAGTGGCCCCCTGTTCAAAAAGTTTGAGGACTCCTGGTATAGGACTTCTCCATCTTTGGTTGCAGAGCACATAGTCAATCTGATTTCTGTGTTGACCGTCTGGTGATGTCCATGTGGAGTCGTCTCTTGGGTTGTTGGAAAAGAGTGTTTGCTATGACCATCGTATTTTCTTGACAAAATTATATCAACCTGTGCTCTGCTTCATTTTGTACTCCAAGGCCAAACTTGCCTGTTATTCCGGTTATCTTTTGGCTTCCTACTTTAGCATTCCAATCCCCCATGATGATAAGGACATCATTTTTTGGTGTTAATTCTATAAGGTGCTGTAGGGCTTCATAGAACCAATCAATTTCATCCTCTTCAACACCAGTGGTTGGGGCATAGACTTGGATTACTGTGGTATTGAATGGTTTGCCTTGGATTCAAACTGAGATCATTCTGTCATTTTGGGGATTGTATCCCAGTATTGCTTTTCCTACTCTTTTATTGATTATGAAGGCTACTCCATTTCTTCTGAGAGATTCTTGCCCGCAGTAGTATACCTGATGGTCATCTGAATTAAATTCACCCATTCCTGTCCATTTTAGTGATTCCTAAGATGTCGATGTTCAGTCTTGTCATCTCTTTTGAGCACGTCCAGTTTGCCTTGATTCATGGATCTTACATTCCAGGTTCCTATGGAGAAAAAATCTTTACAGCATCAGACTTTCATTTCACCACCAGATGCATCCACAGCTGAGTGTCCTTTCGGCTTTGGGCCAGTCACTTCACTCTTTCTGGAGCTACTAGTACTAGCCCTCTGCTCTTCCCCAGTAGCATATTGGACACCTTCCAACCTGAGGGGCTCATCTTCCAGCGTCATATCTTTTTTCCTTTTGGTACTTGGGGTTTTCATGGCAAAGATACTGGAGTGGGTTGCCATTTCCTTCTCCAGTGGATCACATTTTGTCAGAACTTTCTGCTATGACTTGTCTGCCTTGGGTGGCCTTGCACGGCATAGCTCATAGCTTCATTGAGCTACGCAAGCCCCTTCGCCATGACAAGGCACTAATCCATGAAGGGGGACATAAATTTACAATAGTTTAAAATAATTGTAGCTGGGTCAAATGATCACCATCCCAGGGGGCTTCAAACAAGCCAAGTAATAGGAGAAGCCAGATTTGCTTAATAACGAAGGCAAAATATATTGTAAAATTGGTGCGACTCATTTAATGAGCACATCTTTAGTGAAAGCAATTCCAGTCCCAGTTGGCTCATAAGTCAAGAACTACAAGTAGTTCTCGACTTACAACAGTTCATTTAGTGACCATTCAAAGTTACAATAGCACTGAAAACTGTGACCTATGACTGTTTTTCATAGTTACGATCTTTGCAGCATCCCCACATTTTGATCATGTGATCAGAATTCAGATGCTTGGCAACTGGTTCATATTTATGACCCTTGCTGTGTCAAAAGGTATTGTCAAGTTTCCGAAAGATGCCCTAATTAATTCATGATCACTTTTGTGACTGTCTGACAAGCAAAGTCAATGGGCAAGCCAAAGTCACTTAACAACTGGATTACTAACCTATCAACTGCAATGACTCACTTAACAACTGTGGCAAGAAAAGTTGTAAAATGGGGCAAAATTCACTTAACAAATGCCTCACTTAACAACATAAATTGTGGGTTCAATTGTGGTCATAAATTGAGGGCTACCTGTATCTGCATAGTGGGTTGCTACAGGAAAAATGAGGAAAATTTGTTGTAAAATCATTTACTATTACTTGAAAAGTAATTACTTGAAAAGTACAGTGATAAATTACCTGCCAGTTGCAGACTAATTCATATTAGATGACAATCAGTTTTATCTCTTCTTTCTGTCACCAGAATGGACAGTTAATGTTTATAGAAGCAAGTTAAAAATGTAAGACAAGATGGAAATAATGTTGAAGAGCAGTTTATCTGTCTATGGAATAGGGTCTAGTACCATGATGGCGAACCTATGGCACGCGGAGCCATATCTGTGGGCACGCGAGCGTTGCCCTAGCTCAGCTCCAGCGCACATGCGCATGCAGGCCAGCTGATTTTCGGGCCTTCTGGGCCCACCGGAAGTCAGGAAATGGGCCGTTTCCGGCCTCCGGAGGGCCTCCGGGGGGGGGTGTTGGGGAAGGGTTTTTGCCCTTCCCAGGCTCCTAGAAAGGCTCTGGAGCCTGGGGAGGTGAAAAATGGGCTTTCCGGTCCCACTGTGCCATCACGTGCCAATAGCAGGGAGAGCGCGGGGGGGTCACATGCACGGTGGGGTGGGATGCACTGAATTATGGGTGTGGGCACATGCACGTGTGACACCTCTGCGCTCCCCCCGCTTTTGGCACGCGATGGCAAAAAGGTTAGCCATCACTGGTCTAGTATGTTCCCAAAAGGATTGGGGCTCAACTTTGGGGGTGCTCCTGGAGACATCATTGTTATTTTTTTTTTTTTTTATTTGATTTATATGCCGCCCTTCTCCGGAGACTCAGGGCGGCTTACAGTGCGTTAAGCAATAGCCTTCATACTTTTGTATATTTATACAAAGTCAGCTTATTGCCCCCACAAACTGGGTCCTCATTTAACCTACCTTAGAAAGGATGGAAGGCTGAGTCAACCTTGAGCCTTGGAGAGATTCGAACCAGCAGTAAATTGCAGGCAGCTGTGTTAATAACAGGTGCTTTAAACCACTGTAGTACCAAGGCTCTTGAGGCTCAAATGGTGTAAAGAACACATTTTCTCTACCTAGTCTGATAGTTCCCATTTGAAGTTTGTCTGGGTGGTAATATACTGATTTCAGCTTCAGTCAACTCCTGTTTTGATTATTGGAAAGATAGGCTAAGATTGAAAATGTTCAAATATTTAAATTATTCTAATATTAACCTACAGTGCTTAAATCAGTGCTTTGTTAGTATAAATTTAATTTATAAGCTCCATCTGTCATTGACTTGCTTTTAAACCTTTTTAATTACTTGAGGTGGAAAGTGTGAAGCTGTAACTCTAACCTTAATCCTAATGACTAACTACAATATATACAATACATTTGCTAGAAGCCCAGTCAACAGGTTTTTTTGGGGGGGGGGCATTTTTTTTTTTTAATTTGATTTATATGCCGCCCTTCTCCGGAGACTCAGGGCGGCTTACAATGCGTTAAGCAATAGCCTTCATACTTTTGTATATTTATACAAAGTCAGCTTATTGCCCCCACAAACTGGGTCCTCATTTAACCTACCTTAGAAAGGATGGAAGGCTGAGTCAACCTTGAGCCTGGTAAGATTCGAACCTGCGGTAATTGCAGGCAGCTGTGTTAATAACAGGGTGCATTAAACCACTGTACTACCAAGGCTGATTCATCTAAGTTTCTGCAAAAGAAGCTAGAAGACTAATCCATTTTGTCATACTCTGGCTGTTGAAAAGAATCTTCTCCTAACCTGAAGTCTTTCTAAAAAGATTGCTCAAATGCTTATGTAATTTTATATGTTATAACTATTCATAATGATGAAAACAAATGAAACCCCCCAAAATTCAAAAAATTTACAAATTTAGGCTAATTCTAATATCTTCCACATATTGCTCATGTATCTTAAAGTGGTTTTAATCACAATGCAGAAGCACATTAATAAATTCCCCTCCTGTTTAATGATAATAATTTATGATAGATAGCATTATATGGCTGTTAATTATGTACTCTCCAATTAAAATGTTTAAGAATCAAGAGGAATTTAATGCTTTTTGATTGAGATTTTTCTCTCTTCTTATTCATCAGAACAAAATATTTTTAGTGCTGATATTTATTTGTCTGGTGCATAGAATAATATATTTTAGTAAGTATTTCAAGTGTTTCTCTATTTAGCCAAATGAAGTATACAGGGGAAGCTCTATTTTCTTCTTTAGATTATTGATGTACATTATTATATTCATATTGATATATATCTATTCCATTTGTGCGTGTGTCTCCGCTACATTACATTTCACAATACTATATTCAAATCTATTCTACAAGATAAGGCAGGTTTTATACTTTAATTTTTGGATTCAACTTTAAACTTTGGACAACTAGTATATCTGCTGCAAAAGTATAATGATAATATTTGGAAAATGAGACCTGACTTTTCTTTATTGAAAATCACAATAGCATGAAGCAAATAAATTTTCTTAGTTCTTACAATGTAAGCTTTCCTAAATTTTATGAGGTTAACTTACTGGGAAATAATGTGAGTTGTAGCCCCAAAATAATATATTTTGAGAACTCTAAATTGATGAAGCCTGGTTTGCATTCATCTATGCAGGGGTGTTAAACTCAAGGCCCGCAGGCTGGATCTGGCCCACAGGGTGCTTAGATATGGCCTGCGGGGCTGCCGTGGAAACAGTGAAGGGCCAGCCTGTGGTGTCTCTGCCAGTAAAAATGGGGCTTCCCCCCCCCGGGCTCTGTTTTCACTGGCAAAGGGCTGCAGGAAGCCATCGTGGATGAAAATGGGGGCCGGGGGAGCTGTGTGTGGTCCCCCAAGACTCCTTTTTCACTGGCAGAGGGTTAGCAAAACAAACTAAAAGCAAAACAAAAGAAAAGGAGAAATGTTTCCTCTTTTGCATTTGAGCACCCAAGAAGGGACAAGAAAGGAGAAAGGGAAAGAGGAAAGACAAACAAAAAGGAAAGATGGGAAGAGAGCAAGGAAGGAAAAAGAAGGAAAGGAGAAGAAAGAAAAGAGAATGAAGAGGGAAGGAGAAAGAAGAAAAGGAAAAAAGGAAGGAAGGAAGGAAGGAAGGAAGGAAGGAAGGAAGGAAGGAAGGAAGGAAGGAAGGAAGGAAGGAAGGAAGGAAGGAAGGAGATTATAATGAGAGGAAGGGAGGGTCTGAGGGAAGTCTTGCCTTAGCACTTGGCCACTACAGGTGCTCTCTGACACAAGTGATGTCGAGCTGGCCACAGCCACCCTGGCCATGCCCACTCTGGCCCCCTGAGGTCAAACACAACCCTGATGCAGCCCTCAATGAAATCGAGTTTGACACCCCAATCTATGCTTTCTATTTCTGAAAGCTGGGTTCACAATTCTTCTACTGACAGTTTCCAAAATGTAATATTTGTGTTCTCTTGTCTTTCAATACATTTATCCATTTGTATACTGTTGTTCAGAAAATCACAATAAATATTTTCTTAAATGGCTTCTCTGATTACATGAATATCTAGCAATCATAAAATCAGTATCTGCTCACATGTAACAAAATCATTATCTTAAAATGATATTTGTATTATAACAGCTGGAGATAATAATATATTCCCCAAAAGCAAGCACTTTGATTAGCCAGCTATGTAGATTATTGGAATTAAAATATGGTAATAATTAAAGAAGTGAAATTTGAGCAAGATTGCTTGGTAAATCTGCCAAAATGTAATTTATGTGATTTCTGTTAAGTCAAAAAATCAAAATATGTCATGTTGGGAGTACTTACAGATCAATTTATATTGGATTTGATTTTAAGGCATGAAGAGCATATGCTCCAGTACAGGAAATCTGCAACATATAAATGTCAGCAGTTCAAAATGTACAATATTGAAAAGTTCTCCCCAATTAAGCTGAATCTGATGTTTCTTAATTTATTAACATCACCTTTTCCAATATATAGATTATATATGCTTAATTTATTGTAACATAAAAAAGTAACTAGATATGACTTTAAATCATTTTGTTTTGTTTTAACCAGCCACTTGTATCTAGAAGTCCTACAAGCAGTATGGCAACACCATCCAGTACTGTCAGCACACCTACTAAAAGAGACAGCTCAGCCCTCCAGGACCTCTACATACCACCACCTCCAGCGGAGCCTTATATTCCCAGGTGAATCATCACAATTGATCATACTCTTAATTTTACTCAGGGTTATAAGAATGTGCAGTGATCCATGTATAGGGAGAAAAGGACGTGAAACCATCATTACTATATTACAACCATAACAGTACTGTATAAGTAAAAGCCTCCTGCCCACATCCAATAATCTTTCTTGGTGACCTTAACTTACCACTTATTAATTGAATGAATGAATGTACAACTGAACCTATACACACAACACTGTCCATAAATTCAATAATAGTCCATAAATTCAATTTATGGACTACAAATAAAAGAACCATTCTCCAACAGCGACCACAGCATGATTGACTTTTGTCTCAACCTACACCCTCTCAAAAATAATCATAATGATGGGATTCCTGGTTAACTTTAAAAAAGCCAACTATGATCTCATAGACAATGAACTCTCATGTCTTGATTAGCAAAATCTATTCTCTGGCTGTAATATTGCTGACGACCATTACAACATTTTCTTGCGCAAAGTCAAAAGAATCATTAAACTTTACATACCACTAATACCCCACAAAACCAGAAAAAATAAACTACCAATGACAATAAGGAAATTACAATCCAGAAAAAAATCTCTTTGGCGAGAAAACAAAACAAACTATGTAGCTAACTTCAAAAACTACTACAAAAACTTATGCCAACTAATAAAGACTGAATGCATCGATTATCACATCAAGCAAGAAGAAAACCTTCTACGCACAAAATCCACCCGTGCCTTCTATCATTTTGTAAACAACAAACTTAAAGACTCAAGATCTATCCCACCCCTAAAAGGACCAAACAATGAAGATTGTATTGATGAAACCGTTAAAGCCAATCTCTTTAACACATTCTTCGGCTCAGTCTTTGTAAACAGCAACAACACATACCCAATATTTCCCAGTCATACTACAGACAATTACAACGATTACGATGATCTTATACATATTGATTTTACAGAAGACAATGTTGAAAAGGCACTACGCAATCTAAAACCTTCTCTATCTATTGGACCTGATGGACTATGTGCATACTTCTTAAAAAAGCTTTCCACTGCAATTGCAGAATCTCTAAGCGTAATTTTTGAAAAAAATTTCAGTACCAGTACCTTGCCCTACCAATGGTCACAAGCCAGGGTCATCCCTATCTTCAAAAAGGGAGACCCTAGCCTAGTTGAAAATTACAGACCAATCTCTTTATGTTGCGTCACCTGCAAAGTCATGGAATCAATCGTTAACCAATCTATTACCCTCCACTAGAGACAAACAACTTACTTTCTAACAAGCAATTTGGTTTCAGAAAAAAATTATCCTGTAATCTACAACTACTACATTGCAAAACATATGGACTACACATCTCGACTAGGGCAAAGCAATAGATGCAGTTTACATAGACTTCTGTAAAGCTTTTGATTCAGTGGTACACGACAAATTACTTCTAAAACTAAAATCCTATGGCATTTCTGGACTCCAACATAAATGGATAGCTGCCTTCCTGTCAAACAGACAACAAGTGGTCAAAATAGGAAGTGCTCTATCAAATCCTGTACATCAGTGGTTCTCAACCTTCCTAATGCCGTGACCCTTTACTACAGTTCCTCATGTTGGGGTGACCCCCAACCAGGGGTGGGTTCTAAATTTTTTTACTACCAGTTCTGTGGGCGTGGCTTATTTTGTGGGCCTGGCTTGGAGGTCATGTGACTAGATGGGCGTGGCTAGCTGGTCATGTGACCGGGTGGCCATGGCTATGTGTATAGGGACTACTCAGAGGGCTGAAAAAAGTCATTTCTGACAGGTCCTCACACTTTTGACTGGTCCTCACACTTATGACCATCCTCACATTTATGCCCGTGCAGCATTCTTAACAACCATGTCACTCATTTCACAACTGCTTCTTTTCACCATGGTGATAAGATAGGGCAAAAAACGTAAAATGTGAGGATAGTCGTAAATTCGAGGACTGGTCAAAAGTGTGAGGACCAGTCAAAAATAACTTTTTCAGCCCTCTGAGTAGTCCATATGCACAAAAGGACTACCCAGAGGGCTGAAAAAAGTGATTTCTGACAGGTCCTCCCACTTTTGACAGGTCTTCGCACTTATGACTGGTCTTCATTTATGCCCATTGTAGCATTCTTAACAACCATGTCACTCATTTCACATCTGTTTCTCTTCACCATGGTGACAAGATAGGGCAAAAACGTAAAATGTGAGGACAGTCGTAAGTTCAAGGACTGGTCAAAAGTGCGAGGACCAGTCAGAAATAACTTTTTCAGCCCTCTGAGTAGTCCATATGCATAAAAGGATACAGCAATAGAGAGGGATGAAGGAAGGGAAGGGAAATTAGAGTAGGAGTGAGGGTAAGAGAGGGAGGAAGAGAGGAGGAGAAGGAGAAAGGAAGAGGAAGTAGGGAGGAGAAGAAGAGGGGGAGGAGAGAAAGTAAGAAGGAAAGAAAAGAGAGAGGTGGTAGGTTTGAGGAGAAAGATTGCTGTACAATAAAAAAGATGAAAGGGAAGAAAGCCAACCCCAAACAAATATAAAGATATTAAGATAAAGAATGAATTGTTAAACTTTAAAGAATAAAAGAGAACAAATATAAATAAATAACAGTAATTAGAAACACACGTACAAACATACAATGTATTTTCTTTGAACAGAGTTCACAAATTTAAACAGTGTTTAGTCATTTCAATTCAATTTACAATTTCTATATTTCCTTTTTGCCATATTTATTCCTCATCTATTTTTGTAAAAAAACAATATTACCCTTCATCCTCATCTCTAATCTTAATCAAATTCAATTTTTCCCTTCTATTCTATATTATACCCCTTCCCATTGTCATCTATTTTTATATCCATCCTCACATTGGTTAATTATGTAATATTACAGTTTAATATAAATTCAATATTTTAATATAAATCAATTAGTTATATAACTACCTTTTTTGTATATTAATCAATATGAACATGAATATTCCAATTATTTCCATGCAATCCAATTTCTTACAAATCAATTAATTATATTTACCAATAATAATAGACCAAATATTTCCCCCATATATTCCTCCAAACCACAACTTAACCATTTCTGCTTTCAGCACAATATATAATTAATAGTATCTCAATTATTATAATTCCCTAGTTAAAGAGAGCTTTTTTTCTTTTGTGTTTTAAAATCTTGAACTCTCCTCTTTTTCCCTAAATTTCCCATTGTTTGCACCTACCTTTTTTGGTGAGGAAAAAGAAAAGAAATCTGCCTGCCTAATTTTCCAATTGCAGCAACAGCAAAGCCTGCTTTACTTTCAGTTTCGTTTTTCAGCATAGCTAGGGGGAAAAAATCTCTCCAGCAAGCAGCAGAGCCATGAGCAAAACAGCTGAGAGCAAATCAGCTGAGAGTCGGGAGCCGATCTAATCAAGGGCTAATTAGCCTATGCTGAAGCTCCGTGGGCCAATAAAATTACAAAAAAACACCGAACCATTTGTTAAATTGCTGGCTCGCCCGCCCCTTGCCCACCACTATTTATTGGCAATAAATAGTGGTGCGGAGGGGCGGGGCGAGCCAGCAATTTAACAAAGCCCCGCGGCAAGAATTTTTTTTTTTTACATTTTTTATTGTATTTTTATTGTTAAAGAATAACAGAAAAAAGAAGAAAAAACAATACAAAAATCAATAGTAAAGAAAAAAAAATTCCCCCCCATCGTGCTATACAAATGGAAAGGAAGTTTTAGGAAATTAAAGTCTTCAATTCTTCCAGAAATCTCTTTGCTAAGGTACTGGCGCCGATTCATCCAATCTCCCAAGTGCAGAATCCACAAATGGTTGCCAAGTGTTCCAAAAAACATTCTCTTTGTATATACCACTTCTAATTTTAATATCACAAGTCAATTTATCATTTAATGCAAATTTCCATGTTTCATTATACCATTCTTCTAATTTTAAGTCAACATTTAATTTCCAATATCTAGCAATTATAATTCTCCCCGTTATAACCAAAATCCTCACCAATTCTCTTCAATTGTTAATGTTGTTTCATTCAATAATAATAATAATATGGTTTCCGATTTCAGTTTGACCCTCTTCTTAATCATTTCAAATATTTCATTTTCTATCCTAGACCAAAAAAGTTCAACCCCATTACATTTACACCACATATGAACATATGTCCCAAGTTCCACTATACATCTCCAACACATTTTATCCACTTTATTATTTGAAAAAGTCTTATTGGGGTCAAATACCACTTCCAAATAACTTTATAATTATGTTCTTTAATCCTTATTGATAATGTCCTCATTTTTCTGCTAACCCAGTTCATATTCCAATTTTGATTAGAAATTTCGAATAATAAAAGATGAAATTGGGCCAAAGGGATTAGTTAGCAAAATTTATAAAATTATTAACTTTGATAATAATTCACAAATGGTAATGAAAGAGAATTGGGTAAAAGAACTGGGTATTGAAATTCCCGCGGCAAGAATTTAAACAGTTTTTTTCAACCACTATTCAACCACCAACAATGCAACTATCCTTCAAAAAGACCTTGACTATGTATCAGATTGGTCTAACAAATGGCAACTTCAAATCTCAATCAACAAATGCTCTGTCTTGCACATTGGCAAAAAAATAAATAAAATCAAAACATAAAATACAAATTAGATGGACATGACCTTGTAGATGACCCTCCTTCTGTCAAGGACCTTGGAGTACTCATTTCTAAAAATCTAAGTGCCCGAGCCCACTGTAACAACATTCCAAAAAGGCATTAAGAGTTGTTAACCTAATCTTGCATAGCTTCTTCTCTGGTAATGTTGTACTACTAACTAGAGCATACAAAACATTTGCTAGACCAATTCTTAAATACAGCTCATCTGTGTGGAACCTGCACTGCATATCGGACATAAATACAATCGAGAGAGTCCAGAGATATTTTACGAGAAGAGTCCTCCATTCCTCTAACCGCAATAAAATACCTTATGCCACCTATTAAATTGTCACAATATATGTACTGAGGCAACTCACGATTGTAACTGTAACTCTTTATTTTTATTTTTTTTATTAAACTTTATTGAGGTTTTCTTTTAAAAAAACAAAACAAAAAGCAAAGGACAAAAACAAAAGAGAAATAAGAAGAAAAAACAAACAAACATTCAAACAATAACATAAAACAACATATACATAATATAGCTTTTCAATTTGTATCGGATGTGCAGTGTTTTAACTATTTCCATAGATAATACTTGGTGACATTTTAACTCACTTTTAACCATTATTTAATACACCTTTAGATCTTTCTTTCATTCTATCATGCAACCACTTGTACCACCTTTCCCACACCATATAGTAAACTGACTTTTCATCATTTAATTCATAGGTTAATTTAGACATCTCTGCGCACTCGAGTATTTTCTTAATTGTAAGCTCTTCTGGTGGTTGAATTTTCTCTTTCCAATACTGTGCGTATGCCAATCTAGCGGCTGTAATTATATGGATCATTAAATGCATCATTTCCTTTCTATATGGCTTCTTTATTATTCCCAGGAGGAAAATCTCTGGTGTTAATGCAATATCTTCATCAGTTATTTCATATAACCATCTCCTAATTTTATTCCAGTATCCTTTTGCTTCCGGGCATGTCCACCACATGTGAAAGAAGGTGCCTTGACCGTGGCCACATTTCCAACAATTGGGATGTATATTGGGATATATCTTCGCTAGTCTGGCCGGGGCTAAGTACCACCTATGAAACATTTTGTAATGGTTTTCCTTATATGTCACCGCTCTAGTCAATTTAAGATTTCTGTTCCATGCCTCCTCCCATTCCCCAAAATTTATATTGCGCCCTATATTTTTCTCCCATGCAATTATTTGATTCTTCGTGACATCTTCGAACTTTTCATCGTTTAATATATAATTGTATAGTTTTGCCAGAATCTTTTTGTTTGTTCCCATCAAGACTTTATCCAGTCCGTTTGATCCCAGTTCTAAACCATATTGTTCTTTGTCTTTCTGATATCTGGATTTTACTTGTGCATAAGTCCACCAATCTAAAGTTATTCCTTGCTCTCGTAAGATATCATTTGGTTTAAGCCACCCTCTTTCGTCTAGGATATCTTTATATCTGCCCATTTTCTCCCTCTCCCACCTATTTGGGTGGGTCAGGGCCTCCATCGTTGAGAGCCAATTTGGGATTTTTTTGTAATATTTTTGCCTAATCTGGGTCCATGTTTGTATCAGGGAATCTCTAATTTTGTGTCTATGAAAATGTGTCTTCCTTTTCTTCTCCGTTTCCCAGATGTGGGCGTGCCAGCCTTTTTGCAGGTCATGGCCTTCTAAGGTAAGAATTCTCTTATTTTCCAGGGTGATCCAATCTTTTATCCATACTAGCTTGGCTGACCTGTAGTATGTTTCCCAGTCCGGGAGTCCAAATCCACCTATGTCTCTTTTGCCCCTTAAAATTTTAATGGAAAATCTCGGTTTTTTCCCCTCCCATATGAATTCTCTAATAATTTTGTCTAGTTCTAAAAAGAATTTTTTATCTAAATTTATGGGTATATTTTGAAATAGAAATAATATTCTGGGGAGAATGTTCATCTTAATTGTGGCTATCTTGCCCAAAAGTGATAGTCTTATTTTTTTCCAGCAATCTAGGTCTTGTTTTATTTTCCTGATTAGGGGAATATAATTATCGTCTTTCAAGGTCGAACATCTTGATGTAATCCAAATTCCTAGGTATTTAATTTTTTTGGCAACCTGTAATCCTAGTACTTCTTCTATCTCGTTTTTCTGGCTCTCAGTTGTGTTCTTAATCAATACTTTGGTTTTGGTTTTGTTCAGTATGAAGCCTGCCACCTCTCCATATTTACTTAATTCCTCCAATACTTTAGGTCCCGACTCTATAGGGTCTTCAAGGATTAGGGCTACATCATCCGCAAATGCTTGCGTCTTGTAAATCTCCTTCCTGATCTGCAATCCTTTTATTTCATCGTTAAATCTAATTTTCCTTAGAAGAACTTCTAGGGCCAGAATGAACAATAAAGGGGATAGGGGACAACCTTGCCTTACTCCCTTACTAATTTGGAATGTTTTAGTCCTATCCCCATTCACCAAGATACTCGCCTTTTGGTTATTATAAATGGATTTAATCATCATTTCAAAATTTGTACCAAATTTCATCATCTCAATTTGTTTAATCATGAATTTCCAATTTAGATTGTCAAATGCCTTTTGAGCATCGATAAAAATCAGAGCCATCTGTTTTCCAGGGTGTTCCTCATAATACTCTAGCGTGTCTAGTACAATCTCATATTATCCCTAAATTGTCTCCCTGGTAAGAATCCATTCTGGTCTTTATATATCCAATTATTTAAAATCTTTTTCATTCTTTCTGCCATTATGCCCATGAATAATTTGTAGTCCGTATTTAGGAGCGAGATTGGTCTGTAATTTTGAATTTGTTTTGGGTCGGCACCTTCTTTCGGCACAAGTGTGACATGCGCCTCTTTCCATGACTCTGGAATTTTGTGGTCTAACAGTGCATCATTAATAATTTCTACTAATTTCGGTTGGAGTATTTCTTCTAATTTTTTATATATTTCCCCTGGAAATCCGTCAGGTCCTGGCGCTTTATTATTTTTCAATTTGGAAAGGGCTATTTTTAATTCTTCAATTGTGATCTTTCTGTTAAGCATTTCTTTCTCATCATCAGTTATTTGTGGGAGCTCTGCTTTTATCAAGTATTGTTCTATTTTGTCATCCGATATCTCCTCTTCTTTATATAGGGATTCATAATATTCTCTCACCCTATCCCGTTTTTCTTCCTCGTTAATCAATAATTTGCCCTTAGAGTCTACTAAAGTATGAATTATTCCCCTTTCATTTTCCTTTTTTAATTTATAGGCCAACCACCTCCCCGATTTGTTGGTATTCTCAAAAAGATATTGTTTCGTTCTTTTCATTCTTTGTGCCAACTCTTCTTGCTCCATGATATTTACTTTATGCTTCCACATCATCCAATTTTCTTTGGCTGCTTCATCTTCTGGATTGTCTTGGAGTTTTCTTTCTGATTCTCCTATATGATTTAAATACTCTTCCACGGTCTTCCTTTCTTCTTTATTTTTATGTGCCATATATGAAATCACGACTCCTCTCAGATAGGCCTTCATTGTGTCCCAAACTATTGCGCGGGATGTGCCTTTGTTTTCATTTTCCTTGAAAAAGAAATTTATTTCTTCTTTGAATTTTTGTATACAGTCTTTGTCGCCCAGTAATTTGGCATTAAACCTCCACCTCCGTTGGTATTTTCTCTGGAGAGACTTCCATCTGATTTCTAATGGATTATGATCTGCCCAATCGTTTGGGTTAATTACTGCAGTTTCAATTTCCAACCCCAAATTTCTACTGGCCCATGCCATGTCAATTCTGGACCACGACTTTTGTGCATTTGAAAAGAAGGTATATTGCCTGTCATTTGGGTGCAGGGTACGCCAAATATCAATTAGATCTAATTCATCGACTAACTCAAAAAATGCTCTCGGTAAGTTTGTCCTTTTATTTTTTTTAACTTTATTGCTCTTATGGTCCTTCTCCGGATCTACAATGCCGTTAAAATCCCCTATCATACAAATTTCAGTATATGCCATTTTCACTAATTGTTCATGCAGTTTCTTAAAGAATTCTCCCTGTTTTTATTCGGGGCATAAATGCCCACTAATAATACCTTGGAATTCCCTCTCTTAATTTCAATCATAAGGATCCTACCCTTTGTATCTTTAAATTTCAATTCTGCTTCAATTCCTTTTTTTACGTAGATAGCCACCCCCTTCTTCTTTTTCTCTGCCAGCGAATCAAATGTTTGACCAAATTTTTTATATTCTGAACATTTACTTTCTTCTTTTTTTATGTGCACCTCTTGTAAACACATTATATCAACATTTTGTTTACCTAGTTTTGTTAATATTCTTTTCCTCTTTTTGTAATCATTTAGTCCATCGACATTTACGGATATTAACTTCAAGCCATTCATCTCTAAACCCCTATCTGATTATTGGTTCTTGTTTATTTCTTACGGCCCTTACTGGTCTCGCTTTCTTCTCTTTGGCTTCTCCTTCTTCTTCTGTCTTCTCCTCTACAGTTGCCTCGTTCGTGTTCTGTTGATGTAGGGCTTCCTCCTCCACTGCTGCTATTTCTAGATCTTCCTTACTCCCCTGCTCTTCTTCCGCGCCTCTTAGCTGGTCAAGGAAGTCTTGTGCTGTACTCAGATTTTCTATTTTAATTTTTCTTCCTTGCCAGGTTATTAGCATCCCTTCTGGGAGAAGCCACCTGAATAGTATCTTTCTTTTGTTCAACTGTATAGCCAAAAATCTATATCCCTTCCTCATCTCCCGGACTCTTCTTGGTATCTGTTTTAGGATTATTATTTCTTTTCCTCGATATGTAATCTGTTCGTCTCTTGCCATATTATAAAGAATATCTTTAACTTTTTTCCGTGCGAAGCGGATATGAACTTCTCTAGGAAGCTTGTTCCTTCTTGCATAGTTAGTCTGGACCCTATATACGTCGTCCAGCTCCCTAATTATTGCCTGTTTGTCTTGGTGAAGTGCATCGGCTATCAGCTCCGCCATTTTTTCTCCTAGGTCTTCCTCTTTGTCCTCAACAACATTCTGAAATCGCAAATAAAAGGAAGCCCGGTCCATCTCCAATTGGATTATTGTATCTTCTATCTCTTTATTTTGACTGGTTAGTGCTTGATCCACAATGTCTAATTTCTTTTCAGTTTGGTCTATTCTTGTTTCGGCTTTTTGAATTCGTAGTTCATTATTAACTATTGATGTTTGGATATCATTCATTTTCTGGTCCAATGCATGTATATCTGATTTTAATTCGACATGGTTATTTAATAATTTTTCCTGCATTGCCATCATCGTTTCTTGAATCAGGGTTAATGATGCTTGCAGAGTTTGCATTGCCAGGCTTTCTGTTGATTTTTGTGTCGCCGGAGAGGTTGTCGCTATAGTGGGGTTAGAGGGAGTCTTTTTTCCTGTTTTCCCCACAGTGGATGCCATGCTTGTCATTTCTTTTAAAATTTTCTTTTGCTCTTTAATTATCCTGTTGATGTTACTCCAAATTCTCATTCGCCACTTAGCGCCTCTATTATCTTTTATATATATATATATATATATATATATAAATATATATTTATATATCTATATTACTATATCTAATTTTTCCTTCTAAATTTGTAAACAAGTATAGCTAGTTTTCCGGTGGGCAATCAATATCAATATCTATACGATGATTCTAATCTCTTCCTCACAATATCTTATACTCAGAATGTTATTTAAATATATTTGATGTTAAATTGGCTTGGTAAATATAAGTTAGACAGTTCAATACTATACAAATCAAAATATCAATTAATCAGCAGTTCACAATCAATATATCAATAAGGCAATTAATTTGGCTCAATATTATACTTTTTAAATGCTTAAAATACTATAAATACTATAAATAGAAATTTTGAATACTTAATTTTAAATACGATTATAAATGTATAATTATAATTTTAGATACTATAAAAATACTGGTAAATACTATAAATGCTAAACAGTTAAATATATATATAGAAAGATTTAAAATATCAAAACTTAAGAGTGTATTATATTATCTAGTCAAAAAAAAAGGAAGTCAATTTATCAAGGTATATACAGATCTAATAATCAGGATACTGAAGACAAATTATCTAAAGGTTCAAGTGTTGTTGTTAATTTAATTTTATATATATATATATATATATATATATATATATATATATATATATATACACACACTTATTATTCCTTTTTGGGATATAGTCTTTTTTGCCCAGTCTCTGATCTTCTATAAGTCCTCCAGGTTCAGCACTCTATCGTATTCTTACTACCAAACTGTCCACCGCTAGGCAGGCTATTCCTCCGTCAAGTCACTCTAATGGCTGAGCTTCCTGTTCAGTGCAAAAAAGAAAGCCAAACTCGATCCACTCAATTTCAGCCTCCGCTGGGTCTACTTGTGTTCACAGTAAAAAAAGGAAATAAGTGCTGGTCTTAAATTTTCTCACCGATCCTCTCTGGCACGCACACTGTCAGTACAATTTTCTTTCTTATTTCGATGCCGGCTTGTCGGGCTCTCTCTCTGCCAGAATACACAGGAAGCTTTCAATCGCCGCTTCTCTCATCTGTAAGGCTCTCCCGCCCGATTTCGCCGACCCCTTTCCTGATGTCCTCTCTCCTCAATGCAGGAAAGGTGTGTATCGATCCACACTGCAGCATTCGATCTCCCTCGCTTCCATCTGGTTGCTGGTTACCACAGCTTCGCGTCAGCCATTAGTTTGGCCGACTCACGCGTGCTGGGTTAGACAGAGCCGCCCGGTCTTGCGATCAGCGTTTTGCGCCCGCTTTCACGCTCACCCGGCTCGCTCTCTCGTCCGTGGGGCTCTCCGGGCTCCACGCCCCTCAGGGGGTCCCCAAAACACGGTGACTGATGGAATTGAGGAGCAGCAGTCACTCACTCAACGCCATATTGCCGTGGGTCACCAACCGGAAGTCGTAACTGTAACTCTTTATTGCTTCACCATGTAACTGTAACTGTAACGGCTCAGCTAGAAAATGGCAGTTGACAGCTCTTATATATGAACAGCTCAACCGCTCCAGCCAATGGCTAACAAAGAATCTCCCGTGCGCATGACGTCATTGGTTTCATCCAATCACAACACTACAACTATAACTAAACCCTGCTAGATATAACACCCCTCCCCTCCTGGATCACGCAAGTGTAATCATTAAGGTACGGTGGGCGCCTGTGTGTTTGTCCGGACCGTCGTAGTTCAGGTTCGATAACAGGTGCAGCTGATTCCAGCATGGAACAGACTTCCCAGCCTCGGACTCGACCTCAGGTAAGTTGAGCCACTGCTGGCTCCTCGCGGCGCCCCGCATTAAGTTTTCATTTGCTTGTGAACTTAGCGTTGGACCTGGCACGGAACTTAGCGGTGTTGTAGGTGACGGACTCACGACCTCTGCCGGCTTTTTTTCTAACACATGTTTCTGTAACTGGTCCACGTGTCTCCGCCAGGTTCTGCCATCAACGAGCAGGACCTTGTAAGAACAGGGACCCGTTACTTGTATAATCTGTCCCGGCAACCAACGAGGGTCGCCCCCATAGTTTCGTGCAAAAACCTGGTCCCCTTCTTTAAACACCCTAGGTGGCAGATAGCCTGTTGTAGGCCGGTCTGAGTTGTATAAAGGATGCAGACGGTCAAGTGTTGTTCGTAAACGGCGGCCCATCAGCATCTCAGCAGGACTTCAATTAGTGCTTGAACAAGGTGTTGTGTGCTGAGAAAGCAAATATGTGGAAACTGCCGAGTGGGCGGCAACGTCGGTTGCAGATAAGGGAATGGGCAGCTCCTCTACAAGGAGGACAGAAGAGGTCAGTGCAGGGTCCTCCACGGGCAAGGGCAACGGACAGCGGCTCAATGCATCAGCATGCGCGATCTCCTTACCCGGGCGGTATCTTAAGGTGTAATTATAAGCCGCTAAAAACTCAGTACAACAGGACATCCTGGGGGAAAGTATCAAAGGAGTCTGACGGTCCCCAGCTAAGAGCCCCAGAAAAGGCTTATGGTCAGTGACCAAATCAAAATGGCGGCCATAAATATAATCGTGGAACTTCTTTACAGAAGCCACTGCGGCTAGGGCCTCCCTGTCTAATTGACTATACTTGCGTTCCGTAGAGGAAAGAGTACGGGAATAATAGGCAGTAGGTGCTTCTATTCCATTTGGAAACCTATGGCTAAGGACGGCACCAATGCCAAAAGGGGATGCATCCACTGTTATTACCAGAGCAAGGTGAGAACTATATTGTACCAGGACAGCAGAGGATGTTAGTAGGTCTTGGACAGCCCGGAAAGAACGGTTTTCAGCCTCGCCCCAGGACCATGGCGTATTTTTGTCCAATAAACGGTGAAGAGGCTCCGCCAAGGTGGCTTTATGGGGTAAAAATACGCTATAAAAATTGAGGAGCCCCAGAAATGCTTGCAGGTCAGCTTTTCACGTTGGAACAGCAGCATTTTTTATAGCTGCCACCTTTTAGGGAGTAGGGTGGCTACCTGTGGCATCAATTAAATACCCCAAAAATTCAACCTGTGGCACACCAATAAAACATTTAGATTTCTTCAATTTTAGGCCGGCCTTCCTGAAGCGTAGAAGGACGGCCCTAACACGGCCAACGAGCTCATCCCGCGAAGACACGGAGATGAGCACGTCATCAAAATATGGGACGACCCCGGGAAGTCCTTGTAGGAGGCACTCCATTAAATTTTGAAATAACCCCGGGGCTATGCTAATACCAAATTGAAGCCGTTTGCACTTAAAAGCTCCCTGGTGGGTTACAATCGTTTGGGCCTCAGCTGAGGCCTCATCCACCGGAAGCTGCTGATACGCTTGAGCTAGATCAAGCTTAGCAAAAATGGAGCCTGAACCCAGGGAGTGGAGCAAGTGTTGGACTACCGGAACAGGATAGGGGTTGGCTTGTAATGCCCGGTTCAACGTACTTTTAAAATCCGCGCAGATGCGGACCGACCCATCCGGCTTGATAGGAATGACTATTGGGTTCTCCCACCGGGAATGGTCAGTGGGTTCTAAAACTCCCTGGGCAATCAACTTATCTAACTCAGCTTCTACTTTTGGACGGAGGGCCAAAGGTACTCTCCGGGGTTTGAGCCTAATAGGGGCAACGTTCGGGTCTAAGTTCAGTGAAATTGGGGAACCCACATATTTACCCAGAGCATCATTGAACACATCTTTGAATTCGCTAGCCAACATATCGATATCGCTCTCTGAGGTTGTTGAGTGGATGCCTGTGATGGCAAGGCCAAGGGATCCAAACCAATCTAAACCTAAGAGACTGGGAAGGGAGCCATCCACCATGATTAAGGGGAGGCGGCCAGTGAAACTATCATATTCAACTAGGAAACGACCGTGCCCAATAATTGGAATCCGGTTTCCCTGATAATCTCTAAGTTTAACAGGGCTGGGGTGAAGCTGATTTTTCTGCAGGCTAGGCATCATTTCTTTGATGGTGGTCCAGGAGACAATGGATTTAGATGAGCCGGTGTCGACTTCCATCCTGCAAGGAACACCTTCGATCTTCACAGTCAGGAAAAGCTTGTTTGAACGTGTAGTGGAGTCACGGTGGGTCGTTATTTCAGTGACCCGCCGGCCGCAGAATATCGCAAAACAGTCTTCACTGTTGACTGGAGCACCTTTTGGTCGAAACGTAGATTGCCTCTGGCGACCCGAGCGGCAGACACGTGCGAGGTGGCCAAGTTTGCCACAACGTCGACATGTCACTGAACGGAACCGACAAGTTGCTCGGGGGTGCTGATCGCCGCAGCTGAGGCAGGAGGATGGAGGAGGTTTTTTTCCAGTTGGCCGCCAACCTTTTTCAGTAAACGTCTTAATACGACTGACCTCCGGCTCTTCTTCATCGTCTTCGGAAACAACCTCCTCACTATGGACAGCCGTGGCTTGATTAGCAGAGGAATGGCACTTACGGATGTCCGCAGCGGATTTATCTGACATCTCCGCCGCCTGGGCCTCTTCCATGGCCGTTTGAAGGTCTAGGGGTTTTTTCGCTAACAAACGCCTCTGTAAGTTTATGTCGCGTACCCCACAAACCAACTGTTCGACCAAAGCGTCATCTAAATCCTGAAACTCGCAGTTGAGGGCGGCTGTACGCAGACGGGTGACATAACGGTTGACAGGCTCCCCTTCCTCTTGCAGTATTTGCCTTAAATTAAACGTACAGGCTATACGAGACAGAGTTGGAGCGTAGTGAGCCCTCAATTTCTGCCTCAAAACTTCCCAGGAAGTAGTATGCACAGGCTGGGGAGCGAGTAACGCTCGGGCAGTAGCAAATACTTCAGGGCCACAAGCATTTAAAAATGAGCCCTTTTCTTACTGCTTGAGAGGTCAGTAAAATCGTTGGCTTCTAAAAAACATTCAAACCGCTCTTCATACGCATCCCACGTCTCAGCGGCAGCGTTGTATGGGGCAAAAGTTGGAGGAGCCATTTCGTGGATTGGTGGTTTGTGTATTGGGTGACTCACACTCTCTGAATGTTAGGTTTAGGTTTAGGTTTATTTGATTTGTATACCGCCCTACTCCCGAAGGACTCAGGGCGGTGAAGAGCCAAGCAATAAAATACATAAATACACAAAATTTAAAAACCAGATAAAATCAAATTAAATCATTTTGGCCCGGACAGATTAAAACACCCCAATAATTTAAAAACACATTAAAATTTACATATTAAAAGAGGGAGGAGATTAGGCCAAGCCCGCTTGATGGAATAAAAAGGTCTTCACAGCGCGGCGGAAGGTGCGCAGATCCGGGATCCTCCGTATCTCTGCGGGGAGCTCATTCCAGACGGTAGGTGCCCCCACAGAGAAGGCTCTCCCCCTAGGGGCCGCCAGCCGACACTGTTTGGCTGACGGCACCCGGAGGAGTCCCTCTCTATGAGAGCGTACTGGCCGGTGGGAGGCTATTGGTGGTAGTAGGCGGTCCCGTAAATAACTAGGTCCTAAGCCATGGAGCGCTTTAAAGGTGGTAACCAAAACCTTGAAGCGCACCCGGAAGACCACCGGGAGCCAGTGCAGCTCGCGCAGGAGAGGTGTCACATGGGAGCACCATGATGCTCCCATTACCACCCGCGCGGCCGCACTCTGCACCAGTTGGAGCCTCCGGGTGCTCCTCAAGGGGAGCCCCATGTAGAGAGCATTACAATAGTCCAGGCGGGAGGTGACGAGGGCATGAGTGACCATGCGTAACGAGTCCCGATCCAGAAAGGGACGCAACTGGCGAATCAGGTGAACCTGATAAAAAATCCTCCCGGTCACGGCCGTCAGGTGCTCTTCTAAAGACAGCCATGAATCCAGGAGGACGCCCAAGTTGCGAGCCCTCTCCGTGGGGGCCAATGATTCACCCCCAATAGTCAGTGATGGCGTCAACTGACTATATCGGGACGTCGGAAGCCACAGCCACTCGGTCTTGGATGGGTTGAGCCTGAGCCTGTTCCTCCCTATCCAGATCCGTATGGCCTCCAGGCACCGGGATATCACTTCAAAGGCATTGTTGGGGTGATCCGGGGTGGAGATGTACAGCTGGGTGTCGTCAGCGTACTGATGGTACTCCACCCCGAAACCACGGATGATCTCGCCCAGCGGCTTCACATAAATGTTGAACAGGAGAGGCGAGAGGACCGACCCCTGCGGCACCCCACATATGAGGGGCCTTGGGGTCGACCTCTGTCCCCCTGTCAACACAGACTGCGACCGGTCAGAGAGAAAGGAGGAGAACCACCGCAACACAGTGCTTCCCACCCATAACTCTTCTAACCGGTGCAGCATGATACCATGGTCGATGGTATCAAAAGCCGCTGAGAGATCTAACAGGACCAGGACAGAGGAGCACCCCCTGTCCCGAGCCCTCCAGAGATCATCAACCAATGCGACCAATGCCATTTCCATGCTGTACCCGGGCCTGAAGCCCGACTGGAACGGATCCAGATACGTCGTTTCATCCAGGTGCTGGGGGAGCTGTTGCGCGACCACACTCTCAACAACCTTCGCCACAAAACGAAGGTTGGAGACCGGACGATAATTTACCAACATTGCCGGGTCCAGGGAAGGCTTCTTGAGGAGAGGCCTCACCACCGCCTCTTTCAAGGCGGCAGGAAAGACACCCTCACCCAACGAAGCATTTATAATCCCCTGGAACCAGCCTCGTGTCACCTCCCGAGAAGCCAGCACTAACCAGGAGGGACACGGGTCCAATAAACAAGTGGTCGCGTTCAGTCTACCCAGAATCCTGTCCACGTCCTCAGGGGTCACAGGATCAAACTCATCCCAGATAACATTCTCAACACCTGCCCCAGTCCCTCCCCCTGAGACTACCCAGTCAGAGTCCAGATCTTCCCGAATCTGAGTGATTTTGTCATACAGATATTGAACAAAATCCTCAGCTCTACCCTCCAAGGTGTCCTCCCGCGCTTCCTGGTGGAGCAGGGAGCGGGTCACCCTAAACAGGCCGGCCGGGCGATTATCTGATGACGCAATAAGAGCAGCAAAGTAGCTACACATCGCTGCTTTTATCGCCACTAGGTAATTCCTAATATGAGATCTTACCAGTGTCCTGTCAGATTCAGAACGACTGGCCCTCCAACTACTCTCTAGGCATCTTTTCCGGCGCTTCAACTCCCTCAGCTCCTCAGTAAACCAAGGAGCTAAATGAGATCGGCGCCGGGTCAGAGGCCGCAAAGGCACGACCCGGTCCAGAGCTCCAGCGGCCGCCCTATCCCAGGCGGCCACTAGGTCTCCAGTCGAGGCGTGTGCCAGAGCCTCAGGGAATGGCCCAAGCTCCATCTGGAACCTTTCAGGTTCCATCAGGCGCCTGGGGCGGAACCATCTTACCGGCTCTGCCTCCCTGCGGCGGGGTGTAGCGGTTCGAAGGTCGAGACAAAGGAGAGAGTGATCAGACCATGACAAGGGCTCGGTGACTATATCCCCTATCTCGAGATCACTCAACCACTGTCCAGAGACAAAAACCAGATCCAGCGTGTTTCCCCCCGTGTGGGTAGGGCCATGAATTAACTGGGTCAGGTCCATAGCTGTCATGGAAGCCATGAACTCCCGAGCCACCTCAGACGCCTCGCCCACGGACGGTTGGCTGAAATCCCCCATGACCATAAGCCTGGGGATATCAACCGCCACCGTGGCGATGACGTTGAGTAGCTCGGGCAGGGCTGCTGCCACGTGGCAGGGAGCCAGGTACGTGATCAGCAAACCCATCTGAACCCCGTGGCCCCATTTCACAAGGAGGGATTCACAGCCGGTCGTCTGAGGGACAGTGGCCTCCCTCGGTTTCAGACCTTCCTTAATGATAACTGCTACCCCCCCCGCCCCTCCCCTGTGACCTCAGCTGATGGAAAGCAAGGAAACCTGGAGGGCACATTTCAATGAGGGGAAACCCCCCCCCGCCCAACCAGGTCTCCGTAACACCTGCCAGGTCCGCACCCCCCCTCCTGAATAAGATCACAAATGAGGATTCTGCTCTCAATTCGCCTCAGGAATATCCCATCCTCGTCGCCAGTGTTAAATTGTTGCAATATATACTGAGGCAACTCACGATTGTAACTGTAACTCTTTATTGCTTCACCATGTAACTGTAACTGTAACGGCTCAGCTAGAAAATGGCAGTTGACAGCTCTTATATATGAACAGCTCAACCGCTCCAGCCAATGGCTAACAAAGAATCTCCCATGCGCATGACATCATCGGTTTCATCCAATCACAACATGCCTACCGTTCCTGTCCTAATATTCCTTTTTACTTACTTTTTTCATGTATTCAAATTATGTTTATACTTTTTACCTGTATTCTTATATATGCTTGACAAATAAATAAACTTAAACTTAAACTTAAATTTAAAAGAAGAAAGGCATTAACAATTGATTGAACAATCAGTGTCCAAAACCCATATATCATATTAATTCCTTTTTCTATTTTGGCTCTTGATTTTGGACAAATTATATCAGTAAAATACACATATTTCTGATTTCAGAATACATTGCCTTCTTTCAATTTGCATCATTTGCAACTGGATATTAATTGGCTTAAACATTGATACCACCCCCCCAGGGGTGAAATGCTCCCGGTTCAGACCGGATCGCCCGATCCGGTAGCGATGGAGGTGGGTGGTTCGGAGAACTGGTAGCAAAAATCCCTGCCCCCCCCCATTGCCCATCTGAGCTGCGCAATCATCAGAGGCTTTTTTTTTATTTTTAAAAGCATTTTTTCTACAACCTTTTTGGCTGAAAAAATGCTTTTAAAAGGATCATCAGAGGCTTTTAAAAGCATTTTTTCTACGAAGAGGTTATAGAAAAAATATTTTTAAAAGGAAAAAAAGCCTCTGCCGATCAGGCAAGTCAGTTGGTATTGTCAGAGGCTTTAAAAGCATTTTTTTTACAACCTCTTCAGCCGAATATAAGGGGGCCTTGGGGTCGACCTCTGCCCCCCTGCCAACACAGACTGCAACCGGTCGGAGAGAAAGGAGGAGAACCACCGCAGTACAGTGCCCCCTACTCCTAACTCTTCCAACCGGTGCAGCATGATACCATGGTCAATGGTATCAAAAGCCGCTGAGAGGTCTAACAGGACCAGGACAGAGGAGCACCCCCTGTCCCGAGCCCTCCAGAGATCATCTATCAATGCGACCAATGCCGTTTCCGTGCTGTACCCGGGCCTGAAGCCCGACTGGAACGGATCCAAATACGTCGTTTCATCCAGGTGCTGGGGGAGCTGTTGCGCAACCACACTCTCGACAACCTTCGCCACAAAACAAAGGTTGGAGACCGGACGATAATTAACCAACATTGCTGGGTCCAGGGAAGGCTTCTTGAGGAGAGGCCTCACCACCGCCTCTTTCAAGGCGGCGGGGAAGTCACCCTCACCCAACGAAGCATTTATAATCCCCTGGAGCCAGCCTCACGTCACCTCCCGGGAAGCCAGCACTAACCAGGAGGGACACGGGTCCAATAAACAAGTGGTCACGTTCAGTCTGCCCAGAATCCTGTCCACATCCTCAGGGGTCACAGGATCAAACTTATAAATAAAAATCAAATTTTAAAATTTTTTTTAAAAAAAACCCTAAAACTAAGGAGAAACTTCCTGACAATGAGAACAATTAACCAGTGGAACTACTTGTCTCCAGACATTCTGGATGCTCGATCACTGGAAGTTTTTAAGAAAAATCTGGACAGCCATTTCTCTGAAATAGTATAGGGTCCCCCACAAAGTCGCTTCTAAGTGTTATTCTGTTATTCTGACGCCTTTCCCAGGCCCTCACTCACCAGTGGCTTGTTGGGTAGAGAAGCAGGAACTTGCACCATGGGGGATCCCCACTCATGGGTTGGCCCCAGATTTGCTGCCTACTCCTTGCCCTCTTCTGGGTGGTGGCGGTCATGCCAGACTTGCCGGGGTAGACCAGTGTCACCCTCAGTGTGCAGGCTCCCATAGGGAGCCTCTTGTTTATCCTTCTCCACCCTAATTGGCTTAATTACTGAAGAATCCAAGCAAGATCCTATTATCCTGAGACTTGAGTTGCTGGAACAAATTTTTCCATGTCTCTCTCTTGGCTGGACTGAGTTGAAAAACTGGAGCTCAGCCGGGCAAAGGGAGGTGTGGCCGAGAAAATTCTAGCAACTCAGTCTCTGGCAATAGGATTGAAGTTAACTCTTGTTTAGATTCTCCAAGCAGCGCACTGGAGATTTTAATGTTCTATGGAATGAGGAAGGATAGCTATTTCATTGAGGGGGCCTTGGTACTCTCTGAACTTGGTTGTTTTCTTGCACATCAATGTGCATTAGATGATATTACCTAGTTATGTTCATGAAACATCTGCAAGAAAACAACCAAGCTCAGAGAGTACCAAGGACCCCTCATTTCAACCCCAAGGTACAAATATTCTCCTTTGTTGGAGCCATTTCATTTTCAGATATTGTCATAGGAAGAGAGGAACCCACAAAATTATACTGCTACCATTTCTTGGATCGAGAATCTTACTGAGTGTGTAAGGATTTATATTCACAGCTTTGGATTTCATGAAATAGATCTGGTATCACTGCAATGGCAACAGCATGGAATAATCTCATTTATGAACAGACATTGCTAAGAAGCTTTCCAACACAATTCCATGACTTCAGTTTCTCTTTCCCTCCCTCCCTCCCTCCCTCCCTCTCTCTCTCTCTCTCTCCCCCTCCCTCCCTCCCTCCCCCACCCCCTCTCTCTCTCTCACACACACACAATTTAAGCAAATTCCCTTGTTTTGGAGACTTCAGAATCAGAAGGTACCTTGGAGGTCTTATAGTTCAACCTTCTGCTCAAGGCAGAAGACCTCATACATAGGCAGGTTCACAGATATCCCGGCTTTGGCTTCAAGAACTGCATGCAGCCTTCCCCACCACACACTTCCTCCTCCTGCTGCCCATGCGATGCAGGATGCCTCAGAGAAATCACCCCAGACAGCCCTCCATGACGGAGCAAAGCAAGAACTTACTGATGGCGAGTTCTAGAGTGGCGGCGGCAGGAGAGCTCCAAGCGCTGGCAGCGGCACTCTGGGAGGGCGGCCCTGGGAAACCGTCTTGTGTAGCACAGCAAAATTTAGCAGCCATGAGCCATGCTTTCCTCTAAGTCTCATGCAGAAAGCCCTGCTGGCAACAGAGGGAAACAGGTGCTTCTCTCTGCACAGAGCTTTCCAGATGAGACTTAGAGGAAAGCGTGGCTGGAGGCTTCTTCTTGCACCGAAAACTACCAGTGGCTGGAGGCTTCTCGCAAAAGGCAGCCAAGCCTCACCATGTCCCCCTCACCAAGGCGGTCCTTCAGAAGGTGAGTGAGGCAGAGGGTGAGTGTGCGGCATGCGGGCAGAGGCTCCGGGAAAGGCCTGAGCCAGGAACTGGTGCGTCCACTGACCAGAGGCGGAGGGTGGGCAGCATGCGGGTGAAAGGATGGCAAGGGCCAGGTCTGAAAGGTGGCCAAGTCTCACTGCTTCCACCCCGAGGCGGCAGCCTAGGCCAGGCCAGGAATTGACTCAACCAGGGCTTGCTTGCAGGCTCACTTAGCCAGGGAGATCAGAGACATGGCAGAAGGCAGGCAGCAATGGCGGGCAAGTGGACGAGATGAGGAGTGACTAGGCAGGTTGGGTGAGCGGGTGGGCAGAGCGGGGTGGGCAGGGCCAGCCAGAATTTTTACTAATGGTTCACCCAAACCAGGCTGAATCCCACCACTGATTATATCTATCCCAGTGCACAAGGCCTGATATAACCAATGCTGTTAGCATATTAAGTCAGGATACTGCAGCACCAAAACAGCACCACTGGTTAGGATTAAAAAGAATATTAAGATATCTTAAAGGAACAATGGGTTTAGGACTGTGGATAAAACTATCTGGTGACCTCTCATTAAAATGTTATGTAGATAGTGACTGGGCAAATGGTCTACGGGATAGAAAATAAAACACAATATTTGTGGTATTATTTGCTGTCACTGTAATTGGATGGAGATCCAGAAAACAACCTTCAGTAGCACTCTCTACTGCTGAAGCGGAATTCATAGCTTTGTCTGAAGCTTGTTTAGAAATAACCTGAGCAATTGTACAATATGTACAATTACTAAAGGATGTAAATGTGAATGTAAAAGAAGCCATACCAGTGTTTGAAGACAATGTTGCATGTATAAAGATGGCAGCAAAAAATCGTATTGGAAGCAGGAGTCAACATGTAGACATCAAATATTGTAATGTTAGGGGGGCTGTAAAGGAGAAACTAATAAGATTAAAGCAATGCTCTACTGACCATAATATAGCTGATATATTAACAAAGCCTGTATCTGTGGACAAACATCAGGAATATGTTAAAGCATTTGAATTATCAGCTGTTCAGCTTTAAATGGGATGAATGTCAGGGTAATGAAGATTTAAAGCTGACCAGCCACTGTAAGGCTGTGGACCAGGATGAGCCAGCAGGGTTATTGCTGCTTTAAGAAGCTGTCTATATAAGAGAGGCCATGAGATGGCGTATCTCTCTCTCCTCATGTATCACTCTGCTCATTGTGTTCTATCTGCATTGTAGTTATCCGTGTAGAGTTGAAGATTGCTTGCTTGCCTGGTATGTGCCTACCAGGTGTATGTATGTATATAGAAGTCTTGTATATAAACCACTGTTTGTAAGACAAACCTCTGTGTCCTTTATTTTGTTCCTGGGCTGTCTCAAAATAGTAGTCACATTGTAAACACTCTGACAAAATTGTAAAATACAAGCAACAAAGTTATAATCATAAGAAGATAAATAAGGAATAGGTAATAGAAAACATGAGAAGGATAATAGTAATACAGCCCTACTACGTAGTTTGACAGTGTTGTGGGAATTGGTTGTTTAGCAGAGTGATGGCATGGGGGGAAAAACTGTCCGTGTGTCTGTAATTACTGATTATACTGTAGTATACTGCATATTCAAGTTCCAAAGGGCAAATAAGTTCCTCACTGTATAATGTGATTGATTGCAGCAACCATTTCTAGATATACCTTGTTAAACAAATCAAAAGGTCCTATTGGATTCACACTGCAACATAAATTGTACAGTCCTTCCAAATACTTGCCATTGAAAAATTCCTAGGTACAGAACAAGTCTAAGCAGAATTATTTGCTTTTCAGGAGTCTTAAAACTGTTTGTAATAAACAACTTCAGCATAGGTTAAATAGGAGTTACTGAAATTTAATGTTAGTTAATGAAAATTTATGCAATATTTATATAATAATATAGCACATCATAAGCAGTAACAATCATTTTCAATTTTTAATCATCGAAAAAATGTAACTTCTTACAGAGATGAGAAGGGGAACCTTCCATGTGATGATACTGGAAGACATTTAGTGGGAAAGCCAGTACATAAAGGATCTGAATCTCCAAATTCATTTCTCGACCAAGAGTATCGAAAGCGTTTTAATGTTGTTGAAGAAGATGCCATTTTGTATTGTTATGAATATGAAAAAGGAAGAACAAGTAGTTCTGGAAGAAGAGAAAGCACACCAACATATGGTATGTATTAATACTATTAATTATTTAAAAGCTATTTTTTTAGATTTGTTTCTATTTACATATTTCCAATCCCAAAGATGTAAACATTGTTTATGCCTATAAAAGCTAAGTTATCATGTACTTCTTCTCACTTTATTCCTCTTTTGTGTTTCATTAAATTTAACCCAGCTGCGGAAGTCAGTTTTTGAAACCTGAATTGACCTAGGATTGTTCATTGAAATACAATGCTTGACAGTTTTATGTTGGTTCGGAGATAAGGAGGAAAGTGAATGAAAGTTGATGGATATTGCAACAAATTCAACAAGTGTCAGCGCCTCAGCGCTGGCATAGAGAGGAGAGAGATAATTTCTGAACTTTTGCCTGCTAAATCCCTTTGAAGTCGGGTTGTTGTGGAAATGAGGAGGGGGGAGACATTCCTGGGAAATGACGTGACAAGAAGTCTGGAGAATGACTTGGAAGATAGCCAATGAGAAGCAGAGAATTGGGGATCGGAAAGGGAGGGATTGGGGGGGCAAAAGGTCAGTCTTGTCCGCATCGAGTCATGATCCGGTGGCTGTGCTCAATTAAAGAAAAGATTTCCTTAAAGATTGGCAGTTTGGAAATTCATTTATTTTGAGATAGCATCGAAATCTGACAGACGGACAAGATTTAGAAAATTGGGCAAAACTACAAATTTCTTTGATAGGGAGAATTGCCACGATAAAGATGAATATCTTACCTAAAATTTTATATTTGTTCCAAACAGTACCTATAAAATTGGGGAAAACCTTTTTTTGACAAATTGAATAAAATTATTAGTAAATTCATATGGCTAGGGAAAAAGCCAAGAATTAAAATTAAAATGTTACAAGATGCCGGAAGTAAGGGTGGGTTTGGTCTTCCAGACTGGGAACTGTACCATCAGGCAGCAGTAATGTCTTGGTTCAGGGAATGGATAAATCTAAAGAATGGAAGAATTTTAACAATTGAGGGCCATGACTTGCAGAAAGGTTGGCATGTCTTTATTTGGGACGGAAAAGACAAAGCCCACAAGTATTGCTTGAAACCTGAACTATTTTTATTGGGAATTATACAAGAGAAGATTAGGAAAGAAATGTATTACCTTCTACTTCATATAATTACGGTTGCCAGAATTTCATTTGCACAAAATTGGAAACAACGATTTGCTCCATCAAATATGATGATCATAAAAAAGGTGCTAGAATGTGCAGAAGCAAATAAATTAATAATGGAATTAAAAGACCGAGAGGAAACAATTTATTATGAGACATGGAATAGATGGTATAATTGATTGGAGAAACAATCCAAAATTAATGTATAAATGTATAAACATAAGAGAAGATCATGTAATAGATAGGTATAAATTGTAGTGAATATAGAAATTAGCAAGTAATACATAAAATGTATGTATATATAGTTGGTTATAGATATTATCACAGATGCCGGTATCGGAAACCTGTAAAAATGTAATAAGGATGTTAAAGATGTACAGTAAATGTTGAATAAAAATTATCAGAGAGAAAAAAATTATCGGAAAGTTGATGGATATTTGAGCACTACTAATTTGCATAAGCTTCCATTTTCATTTGTGCAAAGTTGCATTCATTTATTTAATTAGATAAATTAAAACTGGAAAATTATAATTGTATATAATTGTATGCTATAATTTCAATTTCAGACTACGTCTGGATTTTTTTAAAGTTTTGACTTAATTTGCAAGCATTGCACAGATAGAACAAGTAGATAAATAGAGAAACATAAAAGCCCATTGAATGATTCTAACAGACTGTTTTTGCTTCCCCTCAATCCTATTATGGACATAAATATTCATGGTTGGTGTAATAAAAAAATCCAGGAAAACAATTCCAATACCATTGCCACTGTCCCTCTCCAGATTAATATCAGGTGGGGTCATTAGGGCAGTTTTTATTCTCAGAGCAGATGTAAAAGCTGGTTATATCAGTCTAAAAAAGGGAGAGATTTTGTGCAAGAGGATAATCTGTTAAATCCTCAAGCATGCAAAGACCTCATGCTTATACAGTATATGCAGTGGTGGGATTCAATATTTTTAACAACCGGTTCTGTGGGCGTGGCTTAGTTGGGGTGTGTGGCTTGGAGGTCATGTGACCGGGTGGGCGTGGCTATGTGCATAGGGACTACTCAGAGGGTTGAAAAAAGTCATTTCTGACTGGTCCTCGCACTTATGACCATCCTCACATTTATGCCCATTGCGGCATTCTTAACAACCGTGTCAGTCATTTCACCACTACTTCTCTTCACCATGGTGACAAGATAGGGCGTAAAACGTAAAATGTGAGGACAGTGGTAAATTCAAGGACTGGTCAAAAGTGTGAGGACCGGTCAAAAATAACTTTTTCAGCCTTCTGACTAGTCCATATGCACATAGGGACTATTCAGAGGGCTGAAAAAAGTCATTTCTGACTGGTCCTCACATTTTTGACCGGTCCTCGCACTTATGACCTTCCTCACATTTATGCCCGTTGCGGCATTCTTAACAACTGTGTCAGTCATTTCACCACTACTTGTCTTCACCACAGTGACAAGATAGGGCACAAAACATAAAATGTGAGTACAGTCGTAAGTACGAGGACTGGTCAAAAGTGCGAGGACCGGTCAAAAATAACTTTTTCAGCCCTCTGAGTAATCCATATGCAAAAAAGGATACAGCAATAGAGAGGGATGAAGGAAGGAGAAGAGAGATAGAAGAAAGAAGGAGAGACAGGGAAGGAAGAGAAGGGAGGAAGGGAAGGGAAATTAGAGTAAGAGTGAGAGTAAGAGAGGGAGGAAGAGAGGAGGAGGAGAAGAGGGGGGGGAAGAGAAAGTAAGAAGGAAAGAAAAGAGAGAGGTGGTAGGTTTGAGGAGAAAGATTGCTGTACAGTAAAAAAGATGAAATGGAAGAAAGGCAACCCCAAACAAATATAAAGATATTAAGATAAAGAATGAATTGTTAAACTTTAAAGAATAAAAGAGAATAAATATGAATAAATAGCAGTAATTAGAAACACACATACAAACATACAATGTATTTTCTTTGAACAGAGTATTTGGCCAGTTCACAAATTTAAACAGTGTTTAGTCATTTCAATTAAATTTACAATTTCTATATTTCCTTTTTGCCATATTTATTCCTTATCTATTTTTTTAAAAAAAACAATATTACCCTTCATCCTCATCTCTAATCTTAATCAAATTCAATTTTTCCCTTCTATTCTATATTATACCCCTTCTCATTGTCATCTATTTTTATATCCATCCTCACATTGGTTAATTATGTAATATTACAGTTGTTTAATATAAATTCAACATTTTAATATAAATCAATTACTTATATAACTATCTTTTTTGTATATTAATCAATATGAACATGAATATTCCAATTATTTCCATGCAATCCAATTTCTTACCAATCAATTAATTATATTTACCAATAATAATAAACTAAATAATTTCCCCCATATATTCCTCCAAACCACAATTTAACCATTTCTGCTTTCAACACAATATACAATTAATAGTATCTCAATTATTACAATTCCCTATTTAAATAGAGCTTTTTTTCTTTTGTGTTTTAAAATCTTGAACTCTCCTCTTTTTCCCTAAAGAGGAACTACCTCTTTAGGGAAAACTACCTTTCCACTAAAGGTAGTTTGCACCTACCTTTTTTGGTGAGGAAAAAGAAAAGAAATCTGCCTGCCTAATTTTCCAACGTTGCAGCAACAGTAAAGCAGGCTTTTACTTTCAGTTTCGTTTTTCAGCATAGATAGAGGGAAAAAAATCTGCACTCTTTGCAAGCAAGCAGCAGAGCCCTGAGCAAAACAGCTGAGAGCAAATCAGCTGAGAGTCGGGAGGCCGATAGAATCAAGGGGCTAATTAGCCTATGCTGAAGCTCCACGGGCCAATAACATTACAAAAGAACACCGAACCGTTTGTTAAATTGCTGGCTCGCCCACCCCTCGCCCACCACTATTTTTTGGCAATAAATAGTGGTGCGGAGGGGCGGGGCAAGGGGCGGGGTGAGCCAGCAATTTAACAAAGGGTTTGGCCGAACCCCCTAGAACCGGCAGAATCCCACCACTGAGTATATGGGTGCATTATTTTGGTATATGGGAAACAGCAGTCTCCTCTTAATATTGTTAACAGAAAGAAATATTCTGCTTCTATAAATGAAATTCTATTTTTTGCAGTTATCTTAATTATTTCAGAAATCCACACAAAAATACAACATAGTAAGGAAGCACAGTAAATGCAATAATCCCAGATCCTTAGGAAGGTCTTGATAGGTGGATAAAAATGCCAAATCCAGTCTAATCATCTGGCTGTCTGTGCGATGTATAATAATAATTCCCTTTAGGTTGGGAACATCCTGGATAGGCAACTGTGTGAGCTAGTTCCTCCAGTTTTTTTGGCAAGATTTTTGGAAGCGGCTTGCCTCCTTCCTAGAGCTGAGAGAGATTGGCCTTAAATCCTCTAACTGGACTCGTGCCAAAAGTAGGACTAGAACTTAATTTTGAAGCTTCTAGCTGGTGCCTTAATCACCAAGCTGGCTCTCTCACTCTCACTCTATACTGATTACTTGGTAACTTCATTTCAGAATATTCAGATTTTGATTTGATATTTGTAATACGCCAGGATTTGTAATAATGATATCAGTTTTGCCGTGTCATACCAAACTATAATGTTTATAGATAATTTTTTCCAACTGTCATATAACATAAATCCTCTTGAATTTGCTTACAAAATGTTTGGCTACTACAGTTAACTTTTCAAATCTCCATTTGTTTTTGATAATAAGTTATTTATACTATTTCTGTAAAAATTTAGGTTTATTAATCTTATCTTTATTTTTAAATATATAAATATGTGGCTGTAGAAACAGAACTCAGAACTGTTGGATTATCTGATTAGGTCTGTTTTAACACTGAAAAATAAATCATTGTGATGGTTTTTATTTATGTTTTTTGCAAAGAAATCTTATAATTGTTGACTGTACTATATGATTTTCAATTTTATTTTAAAAACAGCAGTAATTACTGAAAAACATACCATTTGTAGCCGTATCTAAGAATTAGTGGGAAAATAAGCAATAAGTTGAACTTACTTTCTTTGTGATTTGGAGCTACAGCAATGCCCAAATTAATTAAGCTATACATTAAGTGGTTTGTGTATGATTTACAAAAACAAAACTAAAATTCTGGCAATTTGTATAAAAATTTCACAAGCAGTAGAAATTCTGATTTAAGTATGTAAAACCATTGAATACAAATCAAGATACTGTACCTAACATAGTCTATCCAAAGAGTAGACCCATTCTAATCAGTGGGACTTAAGTTAACCATGCCTATTGAGATACATTTTTTCAATTGATTTGCCCTAAAGATGAGAAGATTTGAATTTAATATAAAGCATCTTAAAAAGGTTGATGCATCCAATTTCAGTTGTGCTTTTTAAGTTCTAAACTATTGCTCTGCTTTCATCTTTAATTATCAGCTCTAATATTACCATCTCCTTAATAATGATTTAATCCATTTTGAAAAGGTTGAATTCTTACACTAACATATGATAAATGAGCTTAGCATTATTGTAAATTAAAGAACAGTAATTTATACAAGGAAACACATGATTAGAATATAACAAAAGCCATTCCTATTAAGCACTAAATTTTATTATTTTGATACAAAGAGAAGCATTTATTCCATTAGGGATAGGAGCTTCGAAAAAGAAAAGAAAACCCTTAATTTTACAAAATTGGAAATCTTGTTTCTGTGTCTTGTACATATATCCTTATATATTATATCAAAAGATAGCTAACTTTTCAGTACAGAGATAATTAGTATAAAAATCAAGCAAGCCACTGAGAAAAATAAGACATTTTCTAGAAATGTATGATAAAAATATCTGATCTATGTGCTTGTTTTATTTATTGGTTTGGTCTGTTTTAATTTTCTATTAGAGGAGGGAAATGTTGAGTGAAATGAGACTGGAATAGCAGAGAAAACTGGACAAAGTATCAAAATTGTTTTTTGCAATTTTTTCCCTTAGAATTTGATGATATAAATTAGGCTGAACAAAAGATTAAATGCAGGGCTCAAATTCTTTTCTGATTCTTTTTAGAACCTGTTACATATTTTTCATCCATAGTATTGGATGCTTATTCATGTTGACATGTATGTATGACCATGTTCCATTGAAATGTATAACATAAGAAAGTTATGAAAAGTAACATGATTTTGAACAATTGATATGTCTATTAAATTGAGGGGATTTTTGTCCTTATAGGTTCAGTGAAAGATTTGTAAAAATAGACACTTGATGACATTCAATCACATCAAATTTTATGCATGTGCCTAAATAAAATTCAGTTACATCTTAACTTTGCAGGTTTGCCCCAAGTATGCTCAAGACCAAGCAATCTGATTTATTTTGTTGCAGGGAAATTAAGGCCTATATCTATGCCGGTAGAATATAACTGGGTAGGGGATTATGAAGAACCTAGCAAAACAAAAAGAGATAGCAGGAGAGGTAAGTAATTCCTATTACAAATTATGCATAGCATTATTTGATTATTTATTAGAAATAATTTCATTCCAAAATAGATAATCTTTAATTATATATTTTCATTAACTATTCAACAGTTTTTATGATACACATAGATTTGGGGGGGGGGGAGCCTTGTTAATATATTTGGTTGATCATCATCATCACCATCATCAACATCATTTTAGCTATTGTCTATCCACTGCAGGATGAAGGCCTCTTCCACATATTTCCAACCAATTCAGTCCTGAGCTTTCTTTTGTCAATTGGGCCCACAATACTAGCTAATGTCATCGATCCATCTTGTTTTAGGTCCCTTTCATGGATGCTTTTTATTAAATGGAATCCCACTTGATTTGGTTGATATTTAAGCATATATGTTGTTTATATTTAATTAGTATCCTAAATTATGAATGGCTGTTTCCTAACTTATCAATTTTATAAGTGTGTGTCATATTGAATCAGGAAGAACGTAACTAAAATGTTCCATTGATGTTCTCTTCCACCATGCATTTAAAATGTCCCCCCCCCTTTAAATGATTAGAATATACTGCACATCAAAACACTTTATCTATAGAGTACATCACATTGCATGTGGGCCTTCAGATCAGGACACTGTGATGTAAATTAGTACTTGGGGATATAAACTGTGGCAAGTTCTAATCATATTTTCTCTGAAAACTTTAATACTCTGGAAGAGCTAAGGAAATGCAGTAATATACAGATATCTGCAGGGGAAAAACTGATGGTTACTGTTGCCTGTCTGTTCTATTTACATCAGTAGAAAAATATCAGTAAATTTTATTTATATTAAAGCAAAAAAGCAAGATAAAATTAGTGGGGCCTTGTTAAAAAATACTCTGTAATAATAGCAATAGCATTTAGACATATATATTGCTTCACAGTGTTTTACAGCCCTTCCTAAGCAGTTTAGAGTCAGCATATTGCCCCAAACAATCTGGGTCCTCATTTTACCAACCTCAGAAGGATATATCTTCCTCTTTTTCTATGTTAGTATTGTATATGCTTTGACAACTATTCAGAAGTGCTTTGGAACACATGGAAGGGCAGTATCTCTGTGTTATACATTAAACAAATTCAACTGCCTTCATGTTTCAATGTAAATCTGGGGCGGGGGGGAAGGCTGCTGTGATGCTTCTGAAAGAAAGGCAGGATATATATCTAATAAAAACCAACGAACCAAATAAATGAAGAGGTCATGAAATTGGTGTTATTTTAGTGCAAGACCCAAAGCACTTTATAAAAAAATCATGTTTTTTTCCAAGTTTCCAAGTTTATTTATTTGTCAAATAAATAAAGATAACAGATATAAGTATAAACATGATTATGAATACAGGATAAGGATATGAATAAATGGGGACAGTAGGACAGGGACAGTAGGCACGTTTGTGCGCTTATGCATATCCCCTCTTAGGAATGGGGTGAGGTCAACAGTAGACAGTCTATGGTTAAAGTTATGAGGGTTTGGGGAAGTAATCACAGAGTCAGGTATTGACTCAGGCATTGACCACTCTGTTGCTGAAGTCGTATTTTCTGCAATCAAGTTTGGAGCGGTTTTGTTGTGGTCCGCTGGTGGCCTGTGGAGCTGGCAGCAGAGTCGGACAGTGAGGAGGTTAGGGAGGAAAATGGGCCAGTTCTGGAGTCTGGGGAAGACTTGGATGAAGGCTCTGTGTTGGAGGCAGAGATGGGGCCAGAGCCATCTGGGAGTTAAGTGCTGCTTCTGGAGCCTTCAGAGTCAGACATCAGCAAGGCAGAGGAACAGGGGGAGCATGCGCAGAGCTGCCAGGAGGCAAGAAGTGTTAAGACAAAAGGGACGACTTGGGAGTAGGACTTCGAGATGATTGGCTCCTCCCATAAGACATAAAGGAGGAGCAAAGGCACGTGAGCCTTTGCAGGAAGCAACTTTGTTCATTCTGGTCGGTTTGAATTCTGAAGCTCCATTTTGACACTGTGCTCCGTGTGGCCTTGCAAAGCTAATTGCCTATTAGGACTTTGGCAGCGTGTCAAGGGACCTAAAGGTGGGTAAGCATCAGCCTTATCCCGAAAGTCTGTGGCAGACCTCTGTCAGACTCATTACGGGCTGTGAATGAACATAATTCACAGCTGTTAAAATAAAAAGAGGGTTTTTGGGACTAAGCGTGTGCTTTTTACTGTCTCAGGAAGCCTAGTTCAGAACAGGTTTACCTTAAGTTTGTATCTATTGTGTGCTTCTGTATTATTGCAGTTGAAGCTGAAGTAGTCATTAACAGGTAGGACATTGTAGCAGGTAATTTTGTGTACTACGCTTAGTTCAGACCGAAGGCGGCGTAGTTCTAAATTGTCTAATCCCAAGATTTCAAGCCTGGTGGCATAAGATATTTTATTGTGAGTAGAGGAGTAGAGGATTCTTCTCGTGAAATATCTCTGAACTCGCTCAATTGTATTAATGTCCTTTATACAGTGTGGGTTCCAGGCAGATGAGCTGTATTCAAGAATTGATCTAGCAAAGGTTTTGTATGCCCTAGTTTGCAGTACAATATTACCGGAGAAGAAGCTTCACAAGATTAGGTTAATAACTCTTAATGCCTTTTTGGCAATGTTCTTGCAGTGAGCTCTGGCACTTAGATCCTTTGAGATGAGTACTCCAAGGTCCATGAAAGAATGAGGGTCATCTACGAGGTCGTATCCACCCAGCTTGTATTTGATGTTCTGATTTTTTTTGTCGATGTGTAAGACAGAGCATTTGTTGGTTGATATTTGGAGTTGCCAATTGTTTGACCATTCTGACACATAGTCAGGTTCTCTTTGAAGGGTAGCAGCATTGTCGGTGGTGCTGAATAGTTTTACATCATCAGCAAAGAGAATGCAGTTGCTTATAATATGATCGCAAAGGTCATTTATGTAAAGTATAAAGAGTGTAGGTCCTAAAATGCTGCCTTGGGAGACACCACTGTTAACAGGTGCAGGGTTTGATAGGGTGCTCCCTATTTTGACTACTTGTTTCCTGTTTGACAGGAACGCAGATATCCACTTATGCAGGGATCCAGAAATGCCATAAAATTTGAGTTTTAAAAGTAGTTTGTAGTGTACCACTGAATCAAAGGCTTTGCAGAAGTCTATATAAATTGCGTCTATTGCTTTACCCTGGTCAAGTTGTGTAGTCCATATGTTTTTGCAGTGTAAGAGTTGTAGATTACAGGACAAATTTTTCCTGAAACCAAACTGCTTGTTAGAGTGTAGGTTGTTTGACTCTAAGTTGAGGGTAATGGTTTATGATTGATTCCATGACTTTGCAGGTGACGCAACAAAATGAGATTGATCTGTGATTTTCAACTAGGCTGGGGTCACACTTTTTGAAGATAGGGATGACCATGGCCAGTGACCATAGGTTAGGCAAGGAGCTGATTCTGAAAGATATTTTATAGATTATGCTTAGAGGTTCTGCTATGGCAGTGGAAAGCTTTATTAAGAAGTAGGCACATAATCCATCATGGCCAATAGATAGAGATGGTTTTAGGCTGCGTAGTGCCTTTTCAATGTTATCTTCTGTAAAATCGATATGTAGTAGATCATTGTAATTAGTTGTGGTATGACTAGGAAATGTGGGGCATGAGCCATTGCTGTTTACAAAGACTGAACCGAAGAACGTGTTGAAGAGGTTGGCCTTAATGGTTTCATTATTACAGTCTTTCCCGTTAGGCCCTTTTAGGGGTGGGATGGATCTCGAGTCTTTAAGTTTGTTGTTTACAAAATTATAGAAAGCGCAGTTCCAAAGTGTATGTCATACATTCTGTTCATTTCACTTTAATCTTTTGTTGATTTGCCCAATGGCAATCAATGTTCTTCTCTCTGATCATTGTCCTCCTTCCTCTGATTGGTCTTCTTGGTTCCATATTTTCCAATTTATCATGGGTCTAGCTGAGGCTCTATTCTTCCAGGTTGTTTTCTTTGTTCATTTCTCCTGTCTATTATTTTTATTATCGCTAGTGCCAGTGAAATACAATTTGTTGTATTTCAAATTTCAGGGAAATTGAAGGAAAAGTTAAATGAAGTTTCTTTGATCCAACTTATAACAAGGATCATCTAAATCAGAGCAAGAACTGATCTGATTGGTACTGGCAATGTCCTGAATTTGCAGTATTGGTTCTGTGTAGTTTAAAAAGTATCCCTTCATCTTTTGACTGCTTTATTGCCTCTAATTACTAAGCAGAAAACTCAACTTGAATTTACTTTCTTAAATTACTGTTCTGTGGTGGTAAGTTATTGATTTGAAGTAAAAGAGAGAAGGCAAAATCACTTCTTTCTCATCTGAATGTCAAAGCTGAAGAACAGTCAAATACTGAATTAATTGCTGACTCACAACAGAATATCAAAAATAAAAAGGGGGAAGCTTTGTGGGGCTCTATTTCTTTAAAATCTGTTTCTTATGATTTGCAGTCTTTTAGAAAGACTGAATTTGTGCAGATAAAAAGCAGAATGAATGAAGTGAAAGTCAACTTTTTGGAAATAAAGCAAAGACATGATTCTTCTGATTTTAAAATGGTATAATTAAAACTTTAGTTATGATTCATATGAAAAAATAATTCAGCTTGAATTTAAAAAGTAGTTTGAAAGTAAATATATTCAACATGAAGTAACCAATTTACAGGGTACTTCAAGAGTATTCAAATGCTCAGGTATTTTTTGTATTCTAGAATAATTTGGATTAAATTTTGAAATGAGTAGATATAGCATTATTAATAAGATTTTATATAATTAAAACATTTTTGTACTTTATTCGCAACAGTATTTGTTTTTGAGAGGCAAGTATGTTTATTATGCAACTGCTTTTAGTTAGACTTATGTTAAATTGATAATATTTAAGAAATAATTTTGTAATACATTTTTATACCTCCTGTCTAGAAAATTCACTTCTTCGATATATGAGTAATGAGAAAATAGCACAAGAAGATTACATGTTCCAAAGGAACAGCAAAAAGGACACAGGGAAAAAATCTAAAAAGAAAGACAAGAATAATAGTCCTAGTCATTATTCTCTATTACCTAGTTTACAAATGGAATCATTAAGGCAAGACAATATGAGCACACCTGGGCCTGAAACAACTTTGTACCATGTAAGTAAAATGATAAAATACTTCATTCTTTGTTGATACTGTTGTTGAATATCTAAAATATCTAAATATGACTACATGTATTTGTTAACACCTTATATCAATGATGGCGGGTGCCAAAAGCACGCACGTGCATGCCCACACCCATAATTCAATGCCCCCCGCACCCCAGCCCCCTGCACATGCATGCACGACACCCCTGCACTCCCCCTCACATGCACGCACGACACTCTCTCATCCCGCTTTGGGCCTAGCAGGCCTCCCTGAAGCCTCTGGAGGCTGGAAACAGCCCATTTCCGGACTTCTGGTAGCCCCGTTTTTCACCCTCTCCATGCTTCAGAGGCTTTCCTGGAGCCTGGGGAGGGCAAAAACAGCCTTCCCCGCCTCCCCGGAGGCACTCCAGAAGCCGGAAACAACCCGTTTCCCAACTTCCGGTGGGCCCGGTAGGCCAGTTTTTTCCCTCCCTAGGCTCCAGAGGCTTTCTTGGAGCCTGGGCAAAAACGGCCTCCCCCGCCTCCCCGCAGGCTCTCCGGAAGTCAGAAACAACCCATTTCCCGACTTCCAGTGGGCCCAGTAGGCCCATTTTTTTGCCCTCCCCACTTGGAGCTGGGGAGGGTGAAAATGGCCTCCCCCATGCCCCGGAGGCCCTATGAAGGCCAAAAACGCCCTCCAAGAGCCTTTGCATGAGCCCTGTACTTACCTGGCATCCAAAATGGGCCACTTGGAGACTCCTGGGAGGGGAGGGATGGCATGGGCAGGGCCAGCCGAAAATCAGCTGGTCAGTGCATGCTGGAGCTTAGCTAGGGCAACAGTTCACATGCCCGCAGAATTGGATCTATGTGCCACCTGTGGCACACATGCCATAGCTTCGCCATCACGGCCTTATATGTTCTTATGTTTTAAATATTATTTCCAACCTTATTTTTTATTTATTTATTTATTTTATAAAATTTTTATTTTTATTTTTAAAACAAAAACATAAAACACATCTTTTCAAAACGAAGCTTTTGATCTGGTCACATATTAAGGCAAATCATTAACAAATCTTATTTTTCAATTAACACAACTAAATATTTTAAAACAAGTATTTCCCTCAAATCTATCTATATAACTATGATATATAGTTATATAGTTATAACCATTATCCCCAAAAACCTGTTACTTAAATCTTAAATCCTAACCAGTTATCAATTCATTTTTCTCTTTCATTTGTTTAGATGGATATTTTAACAATATAAATCATGCAATTGTATTAAGCAAATTAAACATTCATTAATTATTTAATTATTATTAAACCTAACTTATGCATTTTATCTTAACTATCACTCTCAACATACACCTCCTCATTTTGGTTATCCCACCTCTTTTTATTATCTTTGATGTTAAACCAATCATTTCTATTTCTTGACTGTTAATCACAGCATAACTCTTTGTTTTGGCTATTGAATATAGCATATTTTTATTTTTTGGCCGTTACACGGCATCTTCAGGTTTGTTTGGCTGTTAAACACAGCATCTCTCAGATTTGTTTGGCTGTTGAACACATCATTGCTATTTTTGTTTTTTGGCTGTTACATGGCATATTAAGTTTCGTTTTGGCTGATATCCAGCATGACCATTTGTTGGCTGTTCAATACAGCATATTATAACTTTTTGGCTGTTAAATACAGCATGTTCATAGTTGGTTTAACAATCTCTACTTAAATCTTTCTTTGTTGTTTCCCTCCATCTATGCATTGCTTTTTATTTAATCATATTTTCCTTTATCCTTTTTCATAGCATTCATAACATTTTAACCTTCAGACATGGTTCTTGCTTAAAACATATTTTTAAGTATATTTTTAAATTCCTTGTAACATTTTCAATTAATCATATTTACCCTTATTCTTTACCTTAACATTTTACCATTAAAACATAGTTCTTGCATTAAACATATCTTACATGAATTAATTAGTTTCATTTAACATTCTTAATTTCTATAAAAGCCTCCCTTTAATTTATTGCAATCATCTTTACTTTATTTTATTTTTAATCACATTATCTTCATTTCCTCATCTGCAAACATAAATTTCCTTCCATTTTCCAAGTTTTTAATTTTATTCTCCATTAGTCCAATTAAATCTCTTTTCATATTTTTATTCCGGATATAATGTATCAAATCTCTTTGTTTTAAGGCTGCGCTTAATCCTTCTTCTATTCCTGCACCAACATTCAAATTATTATTTATTCAACTTTAGGAGTTCCATTGTAGATTCCTTTTCTTTTCACCAAATTCCAGCTGCTTGCAGTCAGGAAAGCAAAATCCTCCTCCACAGTTCAACAATTTTTATTTCTGTAGAGCTCAAAGTTCTCATAACAAAAGGAGGTTATAAAGTTCCTCTTTACACCAGATGGTGTCTCTCTATAATTCACGTTTCCTATTAGTCATGCAAGACTCCATTTTATTTCTTATTATTTAACCATCCACTTTATTTTCTTCTTTTAGTTAAAAAAAGTATCAAATCTTCTTTTCTGTTTTTTTCCCTTGGTCCAATTCAAATATTTAAAGTGTTTAGTCCTTTTACCATATCTCTAAATTAAGTCTCTTAGTTCTGTTCCAAAATTAGTTGTTTCTCGGGTCTTTGTTCTTTAAAGTTACAGTTTAAGAAATTTCCAAAGCCCCTTTGTTACTTAGCCGCTGTTTTAGGCTAGGGGTCTTCTAGTTACTAATATAACTCCAAACGTTGTTACGAGCCTGGGCTGTTGTCACTCACCCGGCTTCAAAAGGCTCCGTTTTACTTCGCTTTCCTTCAGCACTTTTCTTGCCTGGTTGTCACAGCTTCATGGCAGCCGCCATGGCTGCCGCCCCCCGCCGCCAACTCAGAGGGTTCCCTCTGATCTCTGAGGAACTTGCCTGTTCCTCTTGGTCTTCCGAGGTGCCCCTCTTCTTCCCCTGTCCCTGCAGGACAGGTTCGGTCCGCAGACCCATCAGCAGCGGTTCAGCAGCCGGGGTTTTCACGGAACTCATCAGAGCCTGCTATTTCCCCGACTGTCTCGCCGCAATGTCAACCGGAAGTCCAACCTTATTTTTTATTATTATTATGATTCATCGCACATTCTGTTAGATGGTTAGATTGGATGTGGCATTTTTATCCACCTATTAAATCCTTCTCAAGGACCTGACATGTTATTGAATGATGGTGTTAAAGGTATTGTCTCAGGATGTAAATTGCTCCAAATAAAGCTGCTTTTTGTAATTGATGCTGATTTTGTCAATGCTAATGGTGTTCACCCACTGCGCTCAAGGCGCCTATCACTATTGATAATATTTTTGTTTTATTTTGCCACAGTGTTATTACTGTTATTCCTTCAAATAAGTGTTGAGTTGTAAAAAGTGCCTGCAGGTCAATTCAGTTTTCTTGGCAAGGTTTTTTTAGAAGTGAAATTGTTTTTGTCTCTTTCCTATGCCTGACAAATTGATGGGCTCAGAATCACCCAGCCAGTTTTTCACACTTAAGGCAGAAGTAGAATTCACAGTCTCCAGTTTTTTAACCTGATGTCTTAACCATTACACCAAACTGGCTGTTTGGATTATTATTAAATATTATTATTTTAATATTAAATGAAATAGGAAAGTCTGTCTTTTCAGTGGTTTAATTTGTAATGCACTGTTCTTACTATTTTTTGTGAAGGCAGGAAGCTGGGGAGTAGTATTACATGTGTACAGGTAGTCGTCAACAGTTCTTTTAGTGACCATTCAAAATTACAATGGCACTGAAAAAAGTGACTTATAATTTTTCACACCATTGCAGCATCCCTCTGGTCATGTGATCAAAATTCAGTTGCTTGGCAACTGGTTCATATTTATGATGGCTACAGTGACCTGGTTTATGTGATCACCTTTTGCGACCTTCTGACAAGCAAAGTCAATTATTCACTTAACAACTTGCCAACAACTGTGGGAAGAAAAGTTGTAAAATGGGGCAAAACTCATGTAACAAACCTTTCATTTAATAACATAAATTTTGGACTCAATTGTTGTCATAACTCAAGGAAATTTTTTAACAAACATATATAATGGAGCTAAAGCTATTGGTTTGCATCAGCGATGCTATTCAGCCGGTTTTATACAGTTCGGACGAACCGGTAGTGGCCGCTGCGGGAGACTCCACCCACCCACCTGGATATCATCACATTTGTTTTTGATGCTGTGCACATGTGCAGAAGGTCCTGTGTGTGCGCATGCTCCCATTTGCAAACCAGTAGCGAAGGTAAGTGAATACCACCCCTGGTTTGCATGAAGAAAAATGTCAAAGATTAAATAAGTGGCTCCCAGAAACCTGGTCACCTGGTATTCAGCTTAAATCTGGCAATTAAATTCATATAAAACTTTTTGATTTCAAGAATTACTAATTTTTTTTTTTGAATGACCATTAAAAAAAACATTAAAAACATTAAACCATGAGTCTTTGTTAGAATGAGGGAAAGACAAGCTTTTTGCAGTGCATAGCCAGTATAGTATAATGTATTGATTTATACATGTAAAATAAAAAACCAAACCTATAAATGAATGAATGAAAATATTAATATTCATCCAGATAGACCGACACAGACACAAAAAATATATAGATATCAGTGGTGAAATCTAAACTTTTTTACTACTGGTTCTGTGGGCATGGTGTGGCTTGGTGGACGTGGCTTGGTGGGTGTGACAAGGGAAGGATACAGCAAAATTTCCATTCCCACCCCACTCAGGGGAAGGATACTGTAAAATCCCCATTCCCTCCCCACTCATGGGGGAAGGATATTGCAAAATCTCCATTCCCACTCCACTCTGGGACCAGCCAGAGATAGTATTTGCTGGTTGTCCAAACTACTCAGAATTTCTCTCTATCTATCTATCTATCTATCTATCTATCTATCTATCTATCTATCTATCTATCTATCTATATATATATATATAGTAGCTTTATGGTGCATTTATCTTCTAATAGAAAACATTTCTTTTGCATTCTCTAAAACATGCAGACTGTTGCTGAATATACAAAGAAAGGCGATATAATGGAGTTGCACATGCATATCCACCTTTTAAGATATAGATTTTGAATTTGAATATTGGTCAATGGAAGTCCCTGGCTGAACTTTTTTGTGTTTGGAAACTAGTCATTCTTGGGAATTAGAACTTGCGAAACAGATATTCAAGTAATAAATAGGACTACAGACTACACTAGGAAGTTTTTTTTAAAAAAAAAACATATTAAAGAAAGTAATGATGAATCATTTTGGTTTTGTTGCCAAACAAATTACTTAGATATGTTTTTGAAGTCACAAAGAGTTGAGTTCTACACCAAGATTTAACTTTAAATTGTTAGAAAGTTTACAGATGTTGTATTTATGTATCTTCATATTCTTTGTATAAACTAAAAATAATCAGTTTGTGCAGTATACAATAATTTTTAAACGTGAATTATCTTTAAATAAATTGAATTTTGCTTTAGAATATTAAGCTTATGAAAATAGAAACTGATATATCTGTCATATAAGTGCAATTTATATACAAACATTGTAAAGATATATAAATCAATCAACTTTTATTATGGTTACAGTAAAAGCATTAACAATAACAATAGTAAAAAAATAAATAAAAAACAGACAAAATAATATATTATAATTAGTGGTGGCTTATCAGTGGATAGTTAGAGCCTGCCTAATTTTGCATACAATATAACAAAATTTGGCCACATTCAAAGAAACTACTTTCGGTATTTTATTAGGTGAGATGTTATAAAGCGGGTCCATGTGTCCTTATAGAAGACACAGTATAGTAGGACATGAGCTGTAGTGTCAACAACCCCTTGTCCACAGGACATAATCTCAGCTCATATGGGGTTGTTGTTAGTGGTGGGTTTCAAAAACTTTTACTACCGGTTCTGTGGGTGTGGCTTGGTGGGCGTAGCATGAATGGTGGGCGTGGCTTGATGGGCATGACAGGGGAAGGTTACTACAAAATCTCCATTTCCTCCCGATCAGCTGGGACTTGGAAGGCAGAGAATAGAAGGGAGGCAGGGCCAGACAGAGGTGGTATTTACCGGTTCTCCAAACTACTCAAAATTTCCACTACCGGTTCTCCAGAACTGGTCAGAACCTGCTGAAACCCACCTCTGGTTGTTGTTTTATTTGCGACAGCCCTCCAAAATTATACAAAAATCTAAGTGTCAACCCAGGAGCCATTTTGGAGCATCTTCAGGACTGCCACAAGCAAGGCTGTTTGGAGCTGTGGGAATGGGAGGGGTGAATAGAGATAGCTGGGGACTTGTAGCCAAAATAAAATTCTTTCTCCTGGGAACCAAGGATGTTCTCACCAGGTGCTGGGGAGTCATGGACTGAAACCAACTGGAGTTGGGACTATGACCTAGTGTTTATTTTATTTTTATTTTTTATTTTATTTTGAATTTGTATACCGCCCTTCTCCCTGAGGACTCAGGGCGGTGAACAGCCAAGTAAAAACATCAAGTACAAATATTAAAATACAGTTAAAATATACATATATAAATTTGGCCCCATTAATTAAAAACAATAAACAAAACACTTAAAAACACTTAAAAAATTAGGCCAGCCCGGCTTGCTGGAAAAGGAAGGTTTTAAGGGCACGGTGGAAGGCACTGAGGTCTTGGATTCTCCTTATCTCTGGAGGCAATTGATTCCAGAGGGTAGGTGCCCCCACAGAGAAGGCCCTCCCCCTGGGGGTCACCAGCCTGCACTGTTTGGCTGATGGCACCCCGAGGAGGCCCTCTCTGTGGGAGCGCACGGGTCAATGGGAGATCGTCGGTGGCAGCACGCGGTCTCGAAGATAGCTAGGCCCTATGCCATGGAGCGCTTTAAAGGTGATAACCAACACCTTGAAGCGCACCCGGAAGACCACTGGGAGCCAGTGCAGCTCGCGCAGGAGCGGTGTTACATGGGAGCGCCAGGCTGCTCCCGTCACTACCCGCGCTGCTGCATTCTGGACCAGTTGGAGCCTCCGGGTGCTCCTCAAGGGGAGCCCCATGTAGAGAGCGTTGCAGTAGTCAAGGCGAGAGGTGACGAGGGCATGAGTGACTGTGCACAGGGAATCCCGATCAAGAAAGGGCCGCAACTGGCGGATCAGGCGAACCTGACAAAAGGTCCCCCTGGTTACAGCCGTCAGATGTTCCTCCAAGGACAGCTGCCTATCCAGGAGGATTCCCAGATTGCGAGCCCTCTCTGTGGGGGCCAACGACTCGCCCCCAATAGTCAGTGATGGAGTCAACTGACTATATCGGGATGCCGGGAGCCACAGCCACTCAGTCTTGGAAGGGTTGAGCCTGAGCCTGTTCCTCCCCATCCAGATCCGCACAGCCTACAGGCACTGGGACATCACTTCAAGGGCATCGTTGGGGTGGCCTGGGGTGGAGATGTACAGCTGGGTGTCATCAGCGTACTGGTGGTATCTCATCCCAAAGCCACGGATGATCTCGCCCAGTGGCTTCACATAAATGTTGAACAGGAGGGGCGAGAGGACCGACCCCTGAGGCACTCCACATATAAGAGGCCTTGAGGTCAACCTCTGCCCCCCTGCCAACACGAACTGCGACCAGTCGGAGAGAAAGGAGGAGAACCACCATAATACGGTGCCCCCCATCCCCAACTCTTCCAACCGGTGCAGCATGATACCATGGTCGATGGTATCAAAAGCCGCTGAGAAGTCTAACAGGACCAGAACAGAGGAACAACCCCTGTCCCGAGCCCTCCAGAGATCATCAACCAACGCGACCAATGCCGTTTCCGTGCTGCGTCCAGGCCTGAAACCCGACTGGAACGGATCTAGATAGGATGTTTCCTCCAAGAATTGTGGAAACTGTCGCACGACCACACTCTCAACAACCTTCGCCAGGAAGCAAAGGTTGGAGACAGGACGATAGTTGGCCAATATTGCCGGATCCAGGGACGGCTTCTTGAGGAGAGGCCTCACCACCGCTTCTTTCAAGGCAGCGGGGAAGTGACCCTCACTCAACGAAGCGTTGATAACACCCTGGAGCCAGCCTCGTGTAACCTCCCGGGAGGCCAGTACCAACCAGGAGGGACACGGGTCCAGTAAACATGTGGCCGCACTAAGTCTCCCCAAAATCCTGTCCACATCATCCGGAGTCACAGCATCAAACTCTTCCCAGGTAACATTCTCAAGACTATTCCTCGTCACCCTGCCCTGATCTACCCAGTCAGAGTCCAAATCCCCCCGGATCTGAGCGATTTTGTCATACAGGTATTGTCCGAAATCCTCCGCCCTGCCTTCCAAGGGATCCTCCCGCGCTCCCGGATGGAGCAGGGAGCAGGTTACCCTGAACAGGGCGGCCGGACGATTCCCTGATGACACAATAGAGGCGGAAAAGTAGTTAAACTTTGCCGTCTTTATCGCCACTAGGTAGGTCTTAATATGCGACCTTACCAGTGTTCGGTCAGATTCAGCGAGACTGGCCCTCCAACCGCTCTCTAGGCGTCTTTTCCAGCGTTTCATCTCCCTCAGCTCCTCGGTGAACCAAGGAGCCGCGAGGGATCGACACCGGGTCAGAGGCCGCAAAGGCACGACTCGATCCAAGGCCCCACCAGCCGCCCGATCCCAGGCAGCTACCAGGTCCTCGGCCGAGTCGTGTGCCAGATCTTCAGGAATTGGCCCAAGCTCCGTCTGGAACCTATCAGGATCCATCAGGCGCCTGGGGCGGATCCATCTAATTGGGTCCGCCTCCCTGCAGCGGGGTGTAGCGGTTCGAAGGTCCAGACGAAGGAGTGAGTGATCTGACCATGACAAGGGTTTCATGTCTATATCCCCTATAATAAGACCACTCAACCACTGGCCAGAGACAAAAATCAGGTCCAGCGTGTGTCCCCCCCTGTGAGTGGGGCCATGAACTAACTGGGTCAGGTCCATGGCCATCATGGAAGCCATGAACTCCCGAGCCATCTCTGACGTTTCACCAACGGACGGCAGATTGAAATCACCCATGACCATAAGCCTGGGTGTATCAACTGCCACCGTGGCTATCACGTCGAGTAGCTCGGGCAGGGCCGTTGCCACGTGGCAGGGAGCCAGGTACATAAGCAGCAAGCCCATCTGAACCCCATGACCCCATCTCACAAAGAGGGACTCACATCCGGCAATCTGTGGCACAGTGGTCTCCCTCGGACCCAGACCTTCGTTAATAATAACCGCCACCCCCCGCCCCTCCCCTGGGCCCTCGGCTGATGGAATGCTCTGAAGCCTGGTGGACACATCTCAACCAGAGGGACCCCTCCCTCCGAGCCCAACCAGGTCTCCGTAATACCCGCCAGGTCCGCTCCCCCCTCTTGAATAAGATCGTAAATGAGGGGGGCCTTATTTACCACAGACCTGGCGTTGCACAGCATCAGCCGGAGGCCCAGGTCCTGAGTATCTGAGCCACCTAGTATCCGAGGGGAGCCTTGAGGACCGGGGCATGCAATCGCTCTCAAGTAGCGAGTGCGCACCTCCAGCACAAGATAAGGTCCTCTGCTCCCGCCATATCTGCCCCTCCCATCCACCGTGCTGATGACATCCCCAATCCCTCGTCCTGCGCCCTCCAAACCGTTACCCTGTGCCAGGCTGGGCCCTGACCTAGGTGGATTACCCCCCCCATCCCCTTTGGTCGCCCTCCCAGTTCCCCTTAAAAGATTATTAAAAACCCTAATTAAAAAACCCCTCAATCCCCGCTTTAAAACATGCCACCTCTCGGGGTTCCAAAGCCCGTCCTTAAGGTAGGCCTTCGATAGAGTGGAAGGCCATCGCCGCGAGAGGGGGGCATCTCGCAGCGCAAGCAAATCTGCCGAGGTATAAGCCATACAAGTATGATGAGATGGAAAAGGGGAACCTTGGATGTCAGCGAGATTTAAAGATAGTCATTGAGGTGAGAGATGGCAAAAGAGACTGGCCAGGATGAAGCTGGGGCCCCTTCACTCTCTCACAGTGATGGGGCGACCAGATCAGATGGTTGCAGTGCAGGCGGATGGCCACAGCCGTTCTCTCACTGCGGCTGGATGTAAAAGGCCAACAATAGTCACTCTCTCCCTGCAGATGGAGCAGCAGTCCTTGACCTGGACTCTCAGCTTCTCCCTCCAGCCTGCAATCTCTCCTCCCCCGAGCCAAGGCCTAAAGGTGGAAATCGGGCGGCAGGAATAAACTAGCCAGCAGCAGAGGGAGATAGAGAACAAACATAAAAATCCAGGAGGGTGATAATAAAGTCCCAGAGTCAGTAGTGATGGAAAAATGGGCCGACCTAATAGAGAGTCCAGGTAGCAACGGGGGGAGGCCATTTTCATGGGGGGGGCGAATCCAAGGGGGAAACCAGATGGTAATTGGCAATCCCCCTCTATCACTCCCCAACTCCCTTCGATGTTCCGGGCCAAATCACCCCCAATAGTCCTGCTCGTTTTCTCCGAGCAAATTCTGCCATGATCTTCCCAGGTCTCGGTCCATGTAGGGGGTTTTCAGGCGCAGCTGACCGCTGGGCCATACACCCTGAGCCTCAAATCTGGGCTAAATAACTGTTTGAAGCAGCCAACAGGCCTCCGAGCCTCCGGGTGCCGGGTCCATCGCCTTCCCGCACCCCCCCTCCCCCGGCAGCTCAGCTTTTTTCCGGCCACCGTCAAATCGAAGGGAGGCTTGGGTCGCCATCCGGCTCAGTTAGACTCCCCAGACCACCTTAACTCCTTCACCTCCTACAGTCGGTCCGTAGGATGAAATGCCCGATCTCCGGGGCTCCGCGGCTGTGGAGTCATCGTGGAGGCCGCCATCGCCGCCGCCCTCCTTACAGCGCTCCGATTACGTCTCCTCGCTGTAGCTCTGCCATCCCAGGGCCAATCCCGATAAGGGATGGCACATCCGAACCATCAGACCATCGGCATGCTGAACGTGGGGCTCAAGATCACTAAAACAGCCTCCGACGTTTCCAAAGTTCTCCTTTTCCCCATCAACCTCAACAGCGAGCCCCTCGGAGGTCCGGCATCTTACGTATGCGCAGGGGATTAGTGTTGTGGCTCCATCCTCCGAGCCTATCTTATTGGAGGAAGAAGGCTCTGAACATGAAGGAGAGGAGACGGCCAGGCCTCCCTCTCCAGGACCCTCCTCTCTGGCAATGCCTCAGGTGTCTCCCGAAGGAGAAGAGATTGGCCAGGAGCCAGGTGTTTCCGAGCCGTCGGATAGTGACGAAGAAACATTGTGGTTGGACCCACGCCAGCGTCGGAGAGATAAGCGTGTGCAGCAGGAAAGAAGGCGTGCCAGAGATTAAGCTGAGTCACTGGACCACACCCCACAGGCTATAAAAGGGAGTGTGGTGGCCATTCGGACTCTGTGACGGACAAAGCTAAATCTCTGGCGAGTCACTTTGCACCTTTGGACACAACGCCTATTTGCTGTGGAGTTAATTACAAACTGGACTATTCAAACTGTGTGTATTTTTGTCTGTGTTATCGGAGTAAAAAGTTCTTCGCAGGCAGCTACGGAGTTGCTGCCAAGTTCCTTATCACTGACGTTGAGTGTTCGAAGAGTTTATTTAACCCTCGGCTGGCTGGTTGGGTGCGTGTGTGGGATGGGGACAGAACACCTGGTTGGATCATATGATGGATGTGAACTATGGGAAAGAACTTTGATTTTTAATTTGGGTGGGGAAAACCTCGGGACCTTCAGAGTTGGGTTTTCACCAGATGTGTCAATATGACATGCCTAATAAATTTGGACTGAGGAGCACCTTGGCCTTGGAGTTTTGATTGCATTGGGTCTGTTACTTGGAACCCTGACACTAGATTTGTTTTCATGTCATGGCTTGAATCAGCAATTAAACACAAAGACTCCTTTAAAAATATAAAATTTCTTGGAAAGTTGGTATTTACTGTAACAAATTGTAACAGAGTTATTAATTAGAATTTATGGGAATAGAAGTATAGAATAAATTATCATGCCTTAATTTATTAGATGTAAATCCAATTGATGAAATTGTTCAGAAGAGGCAAGAAGAGTTAAACAGCTGGAGGTATCATAGAACCTAATTGTAACATTTTGATGCAATTGTATCAAGCCTTTGCAGTGCAGAGGAGGAATGAAGAATAGTAATTTCCCCAGGCTGATTAATAGAGAGCATGAAAGTACTGAGGAATCATATAATATTTACTTATTTATACATAGCACTGTATGGTATCTGATTTTCCAGAGAAATATGATATTAAATATATGCTTGGGTAGCATAATATTTTTTCAGGAAAATCAAATGCCATATAGTCTTACTTAAAAATAAATACAGATTTAACTGAATTAGAATTAAAGGTCTGTAATGAAAGGTATTGATTTTCTTTACAGTTATAGTTCATTTATACTTCTTTCCAGTTTCATAGTGATCGGCCCCTTGGCTAATATATCTGGAATGCCAGGTACAAATTTCTAATTTCTTCTACAGACAGATTTTTTTTCCTGTTCCAAATGTTTTAGTATAGTATGACCAAATTATAATTTGTTTAAATTAGACTTGACAGAAGTGGTTGTTCCAAGTTCTTCCTTAAAATATTTAAAAAAATATTACTGTTGAATGTTGAAATGAAACAAATGAAACAATGAGTGATTTATTATACAATAATTCTGTCTCTTTTTCAGCCACATTTATATCACACTTATCCAGAATGTGCACATAAATAATTCTAGAAGTTAAATTTAATTAGTTCATAAACTTTTCATTTCTTTTTCTATTTGCATGAAACTTGAAATGTAAACTTTACAATAGTCAAAAACCAGCATAGTACAATATAAAACAGGTTTTTTTAATCTTTACTGATGGAGAGGGAGAAACATACAAAACCAGATGAGGTTCAAGGATACAATATCTCATTAAGACCCTGTTATTCTCCCATCCTCTAAAATATGGTTGATATAGAATTTTTTTCCTCCCCTCTAAAGGTTTGATAATTATATTACAGGACTGTGATTAGATTGGCATATATTAACCAAACCACATGTATGTTTTTCTCCCAGACATTTCAACAATCCTCTCTTCAGCATAAGTCTAAAAAGAAAAACAAAGGTAAATATGTGAAATATTTCTTGTAGATCTGGTGGCAAATAAAATAATATTGTAAGTTATATAAAAACTTTTTAAAATAAGTATACAGGAAGTCATGATTTTTATTCAAGAAATCTAATTTTCAGTCTGTTTCTATAAAAACAGCCTTTTCACTGGTTTTATTTTTGATCTATAGATTTTCAGAGCACATGTGATTTAAAAGATATGTAAGCTTTACATAATTATAAAAAACCACATGTTTAAATATTTTTGCTATCAGAGAAATATGTTGTGCCTCAGACAAAACTGTATTAATGCAGGGGTGAAGGGGGGTTTCCAGAATTTAGCCTTAATAATAATGCATAGCAGAAAAAAAATTCATGTTAGACTGGAAGCTTTATGAAGGTCAGAATATAGTTTTGCTGTATTAGATTCAAATAGTCAAACTGTGGCACGATCATAACAAAAATGACTGAATAGCATCCCCACTCAAATATATAGCCCTTATGACTAGCAACTATTAGCATTCTTTGCTTTTATGCACACTAGTTGAAGTTTCCATTTCTCCATTCCTTAATAGCTCAGATGCATCAGCATGTACCCTTTAGGGTTTATATTTTGTAGATGGCATAACTTTGTATATGTGCATGTTAATTCATTTTCCATTTTAAATATATTTATATAAATGTTGAAACAATTTTTTTTTTCCAGGTCTAGCACCTAGTAAGAGTAAGCGACGGATTTCTTGTAAAGATCTAGGTCGTGGAGATTGTGAAGGCTGGCTGTGGAAAAAGAAAGATGCTAAAAGTTACTTTTCACAAAAATGGAAAAAATACTGGTTTGTTCTAAAGGAAACCTCCCTGTACTGGTATATCAATGAGGAGGTAAGAAATAGATGTGGCTATTTCTCTTTTACCAAAACTAACAAATATATAAACATCGAAGATACAATATATACTTATCTAGAATTTTCTTTTATTTTAAATATTTTTACAACTAAGAAGTACTCCAAAAATCAGCACTTATTTCTTCAGCAGTAAAAACTCTTATAGCATAAAAAAGTAAATGGAGCACAGATTGTGTACAGTTCCTCCCATGCATATATTAAAATTAATATTTAATCATAATGAATTAAAGTAAATGAAACCTTTGTCTTTGCTTTAAAGAAAAACAGCATGCATGTATCTTAGGAGGAACTGGAAAATACTGTAGTCATTATTTGAAAGACATGCATTTTCAAGATTTATTTATTTTATTTTTTATTTTTTTTATTTTTATTTGATTTATATGCTGCTCTTCTCCGGAGACTCAGGGCGGCTTACAGTGCATTAAGCAATAGCCTTCATACTTTTGTATATTTATACAAAGTCAGCTCATTGCCCCCACAAACTGGGTCCTCAATTTACCTACCTTAGAAAGGATGAAAGGCTAAGTCAACCTTGAGCCTGGCGAGATTCGATCTTACTTTAATTGCAGACAGCTGGTGTTAAATTATAGTGCTTCTGTCTGTTGAGCTAAACCAGGCTCTGACTGTTCTGATTTAAACAAGTTTTATTAAATTTTTCTTTTACATGCATATTTTATGAATAGAGTAGTGACCAGGTCACATCTTATTCAACTTATAACATAATTATATATTAATTTTTATAATCTATTCCAATCTTCTTTTTTGTTTTTTCCAAATACAATTTACATATTTCAATTTCTGGCATAATATTCTTTTTCCTTACTTTTTATCTTATCTTAATCTCTTCTTAATACATAATGTATAAACGATATCATCAACCACCCTTCAAATCCTAATTTCTTAGTATTACTTCAATTAATTATCTTATTTCTCCATTTATAAATTATATTTCCCAAAATCCCCATAACTGTTTTAGCTATAAACAATGTACTTATCTTATTCAATTTTTACATTGACTTTTACTTCATTGACCTTCCACATCTTATCATAATCTCTTCTAAGTATGTAATAAGCAATATCACTATCCACCCTTAATTCCTAATTCCTTATTGTAGCATCAATTAATTATTTTATTTCATCATTTACAACATAATATTTCAAAGTCCCCATCACACTGTTTTTTACATTTCAATTTTATGATTTCAGTTATTTTCATAATTGAACCAAATTACAACTTCATCTGCTGTTCATTTTACAATACACAATATACATCATCATACTTACTTTTTATATTCACAATTACTAATGTTAACACAGTTCCCTTAGATCTACTAATGTATACCTTATTTCCCTTCCTCCTTTCCACTATTCTTCCTCTTTTAACCATTTTCTCTTGGTCTCTCCAAAATTCCTCTTCTTAATAATTTTCTCCCTTCATCCCAGTCTCTTGTCTTCTTCTTTTTTTTTCTTTTTATATTTATTATATCTTTTTCCTGAATCCTTTCTCTAACTTTTGAATCTATTAATCACATAATTCGCCTCAAGCTTTTACCTAATCTTTTCCCATTTTCTTCTCTTCCCTTTGACTGATTCTTTTTTGGAAAATATTCCCCCATTCTTTTTTTACCACTGTAAATCACAGTGTAATCATCTAATTTTTTATCTTCAATTCCTTTACCTTCAATATTATTTTCTTGCTTCTCATTTATATTCTCTTTTTCCTGTTTAGTGTATTCTGACAAAGTTTCTAACTTTTTATTGCCCTTTATTGATTCACGCATGTTTTTAAGCATCTCAATTAATTCCTCACACATCCAAAATTCCATATTGTCAATTTAAAAATTATTGATATTTTAACTTATGTTTAATTAAGTTTTAAGTCCATGTAGCCTTTTTTTATTTCCAGATGATATCCAATACAAATGTTTGTCCAATTCACTCCAATTTAAAGCTTTATTGTTTTCCACCTCCTTTAGAAGTCGAAACCAAGCAGTTTAAGTAGAAACAAATACTCCTTAAAATTTCTCACAACTCTTGTAGTGATCAAGGTCACTGTTGTTATTTCCCAAGCTGGCCAATGTAGTGCTTTCTTTCCACCAGCAGATGTCTCTCTCCAATCAACAATTCTCAAAATAACAAAGTATCCAACTTGCAAAAGTATTTTAAATCCACATAGAAAATACTTTCTCTCAAATTTCTTTCCCTTTTATTGTTTTTAATTTCTCCAAATCCAATTTTAAATCCAACTATAACGTTTTCTTTTCAGGACTTTAGTACTTTCACTTCCTCTTTGTTCTTCTCCCTCCATTAAAATTCCCAAGTGCCAACTAGCCTCTCATTTCCTCGCCAGGACACTTTAAAGTTTTTTTTAAAAAACAAATCCTTTTTTACCTGTGAGTTGGCCAATCACTCACCTGGTACCAATACTCCATTCAAACACTGCTCCTGCACAAAGTCTTATTCCGGCTGCCCCAGCTTCAAAGCGGTTGTTTTTAATGGCTGCCGCCCCTGCCGCCAGATCGAAGAGCTGCCTCCGACTTTTGAGGAACTTGCTTGTTCCTCTTAGTCGTCAAGGTGCCTCTCCTTCTTCACCATCCCTACAGGATGGTTCCGGCCGAAGACCCTCCGACAGCAGTTTGTCTGGCTGGATTTTCATGAGGCTCATCGGAGCCCTCTATTTTCCAGCCAGTCTCGCCGTAACGCTTCCGGTTTTCTGACTGTTCTGTACACATATATCCCATTGAGTATAAGGCAAACATGAATCCTATACATTGTAACAAACTTTTATAGTAGAACACATCTGGGATTTCTAGAGCAGGTTAGAGGTGGTCTCGTAAAATGACTGCCAGTGGATGGGCTTGCATAAACTGATTACCAGAGTAGTAAAGCCAATTATACATTGAATGAGATTGTTCTGTAAGTACAAGTTGCCTACTTCTACTAGTCATATAGAGAATTTACTGTCCTACATAATAATCTCAATTTGGGAACAAATGTGATTTTTGGTATAAGTATTTTTTTCCCCAAAAAAACTTAACTGATCTTTTAATTCTGCTTCTTAGAAAATTTAATATTGTTAGATTGATTAGAATGAAGCATAAAAGACTGTGACTGGGAGAGAACAATGAAGTAAAATTAGAGTCTAAAATATATACTTGAGTTTAACATGGAAAAGAAAAAGGGGGGGGGGGAAAGATATGAAGACAAAAATAAACGATTGGTCAAAAGACAGTAATTAAAGAGAAAATGGACCTATAAAGTAAGGTCATGATAGGTCAATATGTTGTGAATATACAGTTGAGGAAAAGGATATTCAGAATAAACATTCACATAACTTCTTAGAGTTCAGAGAGCTGTGCAATCTTGTCAAAAATATGATAACCAGGCAAGGACAAAGAAATATAGAATTGCTAGATCTAGAAACTGGATCTCAGAAAGAAAAGTCTGATTGTAATTCTAAATATAATAGTGACACAAGAAATTTAATTCTAAGAAGAAGTGATAGTAAAAATAGATGTGAATTTCAAATTTTATATGAGTATTCTGGATTTTACATCATATGTTCCATGCATCCATCCATTTAGTAAGCCATGCATAATTAAGATGTGCAAGTGCAGGCAGTGTGATTAAACCATCATGGATTAATTTGTTTCCTGAACTCATTATTGTTTTGAAATAACCAGGTAATATTTTCACAGTAGACTTTTAATATCTTTAGGTCTAGATCTGCATTATACTTCCAACAATATTTGTCATAATATTCTACCCACAGAATTCTTAGGTTAGTAGAATTTAAGTAACATCTTTTGCACAAAAAATTAATTTAATCAAGATTTTTTGGTAAGCTATTATGACTTATTTCATATATTATGCAACTATTAATCATTCCATCATCTAAATTCTCTCACATCACTAAGTCAAAACAAAACTGTTATTTCATATTGTTTACTCTTACCTGTAACACAAGTTACACATTTTTTTGTTAATAAACTTTAACTGTCACTATGATCCACTTTTTAGCAAGATTTTTAAAGTGATTCTAGCTGAAGTGATTATTAAATTGAATTCTCTCCTCTCAGGGCCAAATAGGTTATAAGTATACTTGCATTTGTTTGTTTATTATTTGCCTGCTTTTGTTTTTTAATGTATTCATTTTCACAGGATGAAAAAGCAGAAGGATTCATCAGTCTACCAGAATTTAAAATTGATAGAGCTAATGAATGTCGCAAGAAGTAGTAAGTATTGTAAATTAACAGTTAGAAACAGTAAGACAAAAATGATATATTTCTCTATTTTAACCTTTATTTATTGGAATTCCTTTATTATTATGGTTGGTTCACAACAAGCTGATGTTTATGTGGATTTTGCATCTTTATCCACTTACAGGGTCTTCATTATTATTTAATGTGTATTATATAATACTAGATAAACCTATAAAGGTTTATCGTTGCTGCTTCTTACAGTGCTTTTAGAAGGTGAAAATAAATGAGTGGCGTAGGAGGCTAATGCCTCCTACTAAGGCAGCATTTAACATCCAGCTGTCTGCAATTACTGCAAGTTCAATTCTCACCAGGCTCAAGGTCGACTCAGCCTTCCATCCTTTCTAAGGTGGGTAAAATGAGGACCCGGTTTGTGGGGGCAATAAGCTGACTTTGTATAAAATATACAAAAGTATGAAGGCTATTGCTTAACGCATTGTAAGCCGCCCTGAGTCTCCGGAGAAGGGCGGCATATAAAAATAGATAAATAAATAATAAAAATAATAAAAATAATAACTAAAAATGTAGAAATATGGATCTCTAGCTAATTTTTACATTACCAAGATATTTTACAAATGATTTGTTTATATTAACAGATATTTATTTCTTTATAATACCTTAGAACTCGGTATTGATGATTTAACTCAGGACTAACTTTTCAAATATTTTCAGGCTATAGAACCTGCTAAAAAATAATTCTGAGTACCTCTGATAGAGAGGCAAACCTCAAGGGTTAGAAAATTAGCTGCATTTGAGTGAAACCCCCCCTCCCTTAATCTGTCATGGAACGCGCTCAAGTTCTCATAAAACCTAATTTCCATGAGATGCAGTTTGAAAAATCCTTATGTAAATTTGAAGATATTATTGTTGTATTTTATTGAAAGAAAACAGATCTATGGAATTTGCCATTACTGTGAATGATTTTATGTTTAATAGATTGTCAAAAACTTTATTCTCCTCTTCAACTGTTACAACATCAGGCCTATTGAATTCATTGTGTTCTTAAGTAGACCCATATCATTATATTTTAAGAGTATTATGTGATTACACATGCATATTTCAGTTTAACTTTTTTTTTAACAGAAATAGACATAAAAATATTATTGACGTCAATTTATGAAAGCATATTTTTTTTACAAAAAGAGAACATTAACATCAAATGCAGAAAGAATGCAGAAAATGCAGAAAATACAAAATGTATTTAGTATTTTGTTATGATTTTTTCATATTTTTGTGTAGTGCATTCAAGGCCTGTCATCCCAAAATCAAAAGCTTTTACTTTGCTGCTGAACATCAAGACGACTTGAACAGGTAATTCATTCTAAAAGATTAACATAATATTTTTATTTTATAAATTTTATTTTATATTTTGTGTTGTGTATAATTCAAGAAAATATATAGTTTTACATATTAAGACCAGGTATGAAAATATAGGAAGATAATTATATTTCATTCAAAAAATACTACTTGTGTGTGTGTGCTTTTATCTATATACATGTACACACAGTGTAACATGTATAACAGATACATACATACCCATCTGTTAAAGATAACTTTTGAGTATTAAACTTTCTGGAAGGACAAAAATCTTCTGGATTTAATGGGTGATTTTGGGTCCAACAATCCTGATATATTAACAAGTAGCAAAATTCAGTAGGCATCCACAGCTAGCTCTGATGATAGAAAATAGTGCATAGTGATGTCACAATTTAAACTCCCATATTATCTCATTGCCTCCCAACATCTGATACATATACAGATAGTCCTTGACTTATGACCACAATTGAGCCCCAAGGTTTTGTTGTTAAGAGAGACATTTGTTAAGTGAGTGTTGCCCCATTTTACAACCTTTCTTGCCACAATTGTTAAGTGAATCACAGCAGGTGATAAGTTAATAACTTGCTTGTTAAGTGAATCTGGCTTCCCCTTTGATTTTGCTTGTCAAAAAGTTGCAATGACTTTGGGAGACAGCAATAGTCATAAGTATGAACCAGTTGCCTAGCATTTTAATTTTGATCACATGATCATGGGAATGCTACAAATTTTGTAAATGAGAAAAATGGTCATAAGTCACTTTTTTCAGTGCTGTTGTAACTTTGAACAGTCATTAGTAACTGCTGCAAGGCAGAGGCCAAAGGGTGGGGGCCAGTGGGTGGGCGGGGCTACATTTGGTGTATAAGATGCACCTAAATTTTCACCCCCTTTTAGGGGGGGAAAGGTGCATCTTATACTCCGAAAAACACGGTCGATTCATAAGGGTGAGATCTAAAATTCAGGTCATCTTTTTTTGTTTATGTTCTGTCCCCCCACCTCACATATGCAGACACACAAGCAAAAGACTTCTACCAGTAATTTATTTTTACAAGCTGACCTGAATCCTTTGGCAGATAAAAGTTCTGGCAGCTACTTTCCGAATGCCTGCCAAGTTTCTTATCACCTCTAGAAACAGGAGTCAGCGTATCTGTAGTCCGTTGCTGGGGCAACCAAGAGTTCACAAGGCACAAAAGAGTAGTCAGAAGTCATTCACAAAGTCCAAGCCTTAATTCCAAAAGATATCCCATCTGAAGCTCACGATATGCAGTTTTTGTCCATCACAGAGCCTGCAGAGCAACCCCACCCACTTTTATCCCCTGTGGGGCATGGCTCAGTAACTCAGCAATCTCTGGCCCTTCCACACCTCTTCCTTTGCTGCGCACGCCTCTCCCTCCAACGCTGCCTGGGATCAATCCAAGATTGATCTTCATCACTCCCTATTAGTGGGTGCTCTGACATGCCTTTCTCCTGGCCTTCAGCTGAAACCTGAGGCGTTGCCAGAAAGGAGGGTCCTGGAGAGGGAGGCCTTGTCAGTTCCTCCCCATCACTTTCAGAGTCATCTTCCTCCGTGAGGACAGGCTCGGGAGCCAGAGTCACAACAGTTTAGTTTGCTTTCTTCCATTTTGTTTTGCCTATGAATAGACCTTTGGAAATATATAAGTATGTTAGCTCTTCAAGATGGATTAAATCAGACCCCACAAGTTTCACTGGTATTCTACTTTACTGCTGGAGGTTATAGTAACAGAAACTTGAGAGCCAGACTGCCTGTTCCCTCCACTCTCTCGCTTTAGCTTACTGAGTTTCTTTCTCACATTTTCTCTTTTCCTGGGCTTAAAAAATGCCTGTTTTTGTAACTTGTTACCACATGTTTTCTCCAAGGCATCTTTGAGGTTATCTACAATACAGTGGTGGGTTGCTACTGGTTCACCCCGGATCAGGTGAACCGGTAACGGCCATGGCGGGAGGCTCCGGCCCCCCACCCAGACACTTCTGTGCATGTGCACGCGAGCGCCCATGAGCGAACTGGTAGCGATGGGATTTGAAACCCACTTTCATGTGTCACAAAGGGCTGGAAGCTATATTTGTCATAAAACATTTACGAGGAAGCACATTGTGGTCGACAGGTAAACCCCATTACCGTTTTAAAGAGACAAAGACCAAAATAATCCTGGAACAGAGTTTTTATTTACTTTGCAAAGGGCCTTTCTCTCTGCTGTAGAGAAAGACGGAAATAAAACAATTTACACGAGTTTTTATAGTCTTCAGGAACATCAGAATACACATCAATAAAGTACCTTGGGAATCAGTTTCAGATCTTACATAACATCTTATATAACATATGCAGTACATAATTCCACCCTGGAAATTCCCCAATTCCCAACAGAAATACCCCTCAAAAACATCAATTGCGTACTTCCTTTAATTAATGAGGGCAAATCAACCCAAGAACATATTTCCTACAAGACAAACATCCTCTAAAAAACACAGGAATTACACACTTCCTTTCTCATGTTCTTAAATGTCAGCTAAATTATATAATCAGGTTATACAAGGTAAAACAAAGCCTTAACATGATTTTAAAATGGCGTAACTCAGGTTATGCTTTTACAGAAATAATTCTTATTTTTCTCACAATCCCCCCTTCTCCTCTTCATTATCTTTTATTCCTGTAAACTATGAATATCCTGTAACAGTATAGAAACTCTTCTCCATACAATAGGTAATTTGGTCAATGCCATGTTACCACATAAAAACATTAACTTGGAGGGAACTTGTATCCTTAGACATAGAAAATGTAACCCTTCCTCCAAAATCCGAAACTTCTTGTATGAAGGTGTATAATTGCCAAATAGCTCAGTGCATTGCATATATAAAAATTCCATTCTATTTGTAAGGCCAATGTATTGAGGAACTATCTCATATGTACGTTTGCACTTGGCACACACCATCTTCAAAAGATGACTTAATACATATCTCAGCTTCCTCAGTGGTGTCTATTAGGGTTAGTGGTGTTTCTATAAGAGAATAACGGTGCTCGAATTCAGTATGGAAACATAGCTGCTACCATGTTATAGGGTAACTAGGCAACACAGCCAAAATCCCCATTCCTATCCACACCTGTAGAATAACAAACACTACCACAAAAAAACCCATTATTCCTAGTGAACTAGCTCCCCCAACATATTGTCCAAAGAGATAAAAAATTATTATCTTACCTCCAATTCATCAATCAATCAAGGAGAACTTACATCCACTGGATACCAAAACATAGATTTACACCAATCAATAATATCTTTCCTTAATACAATCAAAAACACAACAAGAATTATTACCACTCCTAGCCAAATACAAATCTCTTCATAAAACTCTTCTTCCATCCGTTGGTCCCCAATCGTCTAAAGTTTGTCATCAAAAAGTCAGTTTAAGAGGGTTTGCAGGTTCCGTAGCAACTGTCCTTCCACAAGGCAAAGCCACCAGTCCATTGACTCTGGAATAGCATACCCAACCTTGTTCCTTAGTCCTTACAGCCGACCCTGTAGTTAGCAGAACTTGGAACGGTCCTTCCCACACCAGCTGCAACTTCTTCTCAGTAATGGCTTTTATCGGACCCAGTCTCCACTTTTGTATTCATGTGCTTGGAAATCAAGAGGTGAATTCTGTCCTTTTTACCTTAAATGAGAAAAACACTGGGACAGTCCCTGTATATATTTTCAGAAAAAACATCCTTCAATTCTATCCTAGGCATTCCAACTTTCCCCACATATGGCAATCCAAACATCATTTCATACATAGATATCCCCAGATCTTTCCTAGGACTAGTTCCTATTCTTAATAGAGCTAAAGGCAAACACCTCATCCAAGGTAGTTGAAGCTCTAACATTAATTTTTATAACATAGATTTACTTATCTGATTAGCACATTCACAACACCCTATAGAACTTAGCATTTGTGCACCACCTTTTAGTTCCCAGTTCACATGCAAACCAACACTCCTTTGGCTATACCATCTTTATCTTCTACCAGTAATTCTTCCCTCAAGGGAACATCCTTTACCTAGACAACACTAAGCTAAAATATTCCCCAGATCAACTATTCCCCAGATTATCCAGTATCTAAAAATCCCCTTCTCAGCATTCAAAATCATTCAAAATACACAGACACAAAAACATAAAAGAGGGTAATAAAAAAACTTTAAAAAGCAAAAGAAAATCACCTAATAGAGGTACTCCGGGTCTCTACTCCCAAAAATAATTGTTTCAAACTTTCAATGTCACTTCTCTAAAGCAGGACAGGAAATACATCTACATAGCTGCCAATGCAGTCAGAAACAATGCAGGATCAAATCACCCATTCGCCCCTCCTTTCTCTCAGACAAACTCAGCAAAGGAAAAAAAATGTGTAAAAGGGAAAACAAACCGCACCTTCCCTCCCCCCTTTTCCTACTTCTCTTATTCAGAACAAAAAGACGGGGGAAATATAGAGAAGAAAAATACTACTCCTGTCTCTAACATCGCAAATACCTCTACCTAATCCTACTTCTCCATAGGATCTCTCTCATCTCTCACTTGCTCATTCAAACACTTGCTATAACAACAACTACAACAACAAACTCTTGCCACTCACTATTTCAATATACAAAGGGAGATTTCTCAGGGGTTCAATGCACAGGCATTCACAAATATCAGGATCACCTTACCACTCCCATTTAAGGGCTTACCACATACACTCATATTTATTCTGCAATCAGACCTTTTAGTGTACTCCAACACACACATGCCTTTTCCCTGCCAATTAGTCAGCATAAATACTTCAGGGAGCTTTATTATCATTCTCAGTATTATTATTTTTTCAAGACAATGAGCTCTATTGCCTAAACAACTCTCATTACACACACATACCATTTAACAACATTTGCAAACCTGGAATAAAACATGGAAAGGTTCCATCCCTTCAGATACCCATTTCATTTTCATCCTTGACATCTTGTAGCCCATTCCTCAAGCAGTGGAAAACTTCAGGATGCGGTTTTTAATCAAAAACTTGATTTCGGGCCCTAACCACACCTGTCCTCCACAGCTCCAGGCCTAAGCCAAGAAGGTCACTTAATTAGCCGGCACACACATATCACCATCACATCACATTAATCAAAGACAAAATATTCGCATTCAACCTCAGGTAGGAAGAACAATAAACCTTCCTTACCACATTCCTATAGAGTTTTCTGCCTCATCCAAGAACAAGAACGATCTGTATACCAAGCTCACATCCCAGAAGAGACAATGCATCTCTCCCAAGCAGATTAAGACCTACTTCTAGAACAAATATCACATCCAAACGTATAATACACTTTCCACAACTCAATTTCACATTCTTCAACAATAGCACATCAAAAGGTATACCCCTGACACCCCTTTATCTTAATAGTTACACCTGTAGGATGCACTCCTCTAGGCAATTTACAAACATAGATTCTAGTCACACCCGTATCTATTAGAAACACATGATCTTCCTCTTCTGGACCCACTAATCATCCTCTTCTCAGGACAAATTCTAGTAAAATACCTCTCCTTTACACACACAAAGCACTTTTTGCTTTCAATCCACCAACACTAGACTTTTTTCCACTGGAGTAATCCTCTCCCAATTCCAGGACACTGTCGCCACATTGCAACCAAAGTTTCACAAAACCTTTTCCTCTTCTACCTAACTCCCTTCCCTCTCCTGTCTGTTTCAACACAGACACCATCATTCATCATTTTTTTCCTTCTTTTTCTCTTCTAGTCTTGGCCTCATCCCTATTCACATAGACCTTTTGAGCTTCTTTCAACAGAGCAGCAATATCAGTAGTAGCCCAATTTTCAAGCTTCTGTATGTCTGGCCATGATTTCGTCACAAATTTCATTTCCATTAAGGACTCATAAGCCGGCGTTTCAGGAGAAAGACCTGTGTGCTTATTCAAATTGTCCTTAATATTTTCCAGAAACACAGACGGTGTTTCTTCCCACAACTGTTCCACCTCCAAAACTTTTGTTAAGAGTTTCTTCCTTGAGGTACAGCTGTCTTAACTCCCTCCATTTGTTCCCGATCAGCTAAATTATTATTGTTCCAACCAGGATCAACTAATGGAGACTTAACATCTGCAGCAACGGGCTGAACAGCCCCCACTTGGGTTTTATCCCAAAAAAGCCATAGCTGCCTTTCGAATTTGTGACCTCTCCTCAGGGGAGAACAAATAACCCAATATATGCTGTAACTCTGCAAAAGTATACAGATTGGGTCTCAAGAACAAATCCAATGACTCAGACAACTTGATCAAATCCGCCTAGAAAGACGGCATGTTTCTTTTATAATCTTCCAGATCAGAAGATGTCAAAGACTCATTCACAAAAGCCACAATACCATTCGGCATTCCTCTTAAAGGAAACATTCCTTTAGTTTGTGAACATGTAACATGAGGAGAAGTGGATGGATTCTGTTTCACAATTACTAACAATTCACCCAACTCCTTCTCCAGCTGCCTATATTACTGCCCTGCTGAAGTCTCTTCCTTTCTGCTCCCAGCAGCAACATCAATTTCACCCACAACTTGGATTATACGAAGGAGGGGGAGGTGGGCATGTAGCATAAGCTAAAGGATTCCAACCTTCCTCTTCTTCTTCCTTCCCATACAAAACTCTAGAACTTCTCGGGGAAGAGGGGTTAAACTACTGAACATGGAACTGAGGTTCAACATATAACAATTGAGCTTTCAACTTCTTTGTTCACCAAAACGTTCTTCAAAACATTGATCCAATATGGGTCTGACTCCCCAAACTTACTCCACCTATAATTAGGCTGTATCAACACAAACGTCAGCCAAACCTCTTTACAATAATTAATCATAGTCACTTTATCTAATACCTTTGTATAAGCTTTCAACCAATCCTCTGACCACTGTACTAACAATTTCCCTAATGGAGATATGGGGGATGGAGGATATTTCAGTCTCAGCAGCACTTTTCCCTAGTAAAGGCCCCATACTTTCCCCAACCTGTATTACACTAATTATACACACAAATCATACAGGCCAAACACACAAACATACACAAATCCAAACCACCAAAAAAAAAAACATATACTCACTCCTGGTGCACCGAAGTTTTCAGGAACGTTCCTCTCTGTCCAGGCATTCAGGTCTCCGCCTCAAGGTTCATGGAAAAGCAATTCCGGCTGGAAAGGAAATAACCCCATCTCACTGAAATCAGTGTTTGTGCGCACGTATCAGGGAATTCCATTCCAGACAGAATGTTTTCAGTCCCTTCAGGCGCCAATTGTGGTCGACAGGTAAACCCCATTACCGTTTTAAAGAGACAAAGACCAAAATAATCCTGGAACAGAGTTTTTATTTACTTTGCAAAGGGCCTTTCTCTCTGCTGTAGAGAAAGACGGAAATAAAACAATTTACACGAGTTTTTATAGACTTCAGGAACATCAGAATACACGTCAATAAAGTACCTTGGGAATCAGTTTCAGATCTTACATAACATCTTATATAACATATGCAGTACATAATTCCACCCTGGAAATTCCCCAATTCCCAACAGAAATACCCCTCAAAAACATCAATTGCGTACTTCCTTTAATTAATGAGGGCAAATCAACCCAAGAACATATGTCCTACAAGACAAACATCCTCTAAAAAACACAGGAATTACACACTTCCTTTCTCATGTTCTTAAATGTCAGCTAAATTATATAATCAGGTTATACAAGGTAAAACAAAGCCTTAACATGATTTTAAAATGGCGTAACTCAGGTTATGCTTTTACAGGAATAATTCTTATTTTTCTCACACACACTGATCTATTCGCTTCTCACAAGATGTTTTAGGGCCCCCCCCTTCCTTATTACCTTAGCCTATTTTCTATTTTTTTCTGAACAGCTGAGCAAATTCTTTGGGCTTACCTAAAATCCTGATATAATCTGGAAAAAATTATGATAGAGTCTGCATTTTTTGTTTTGCAGCAGGCAAGCTTGTTATTTTATTTTTATAATTTGTTTAAAATAGTGTTTAAAAATAACCATGGTATAGAAACTAACAGATGTCAGTATAAGGGTCTATGGACACATTATTGCATACTTTGGTAGGAAAAAAAATCCTCAAAATTGTGTTGCATTGTCATTTTTTTACCTATAGAAGTTGTTAAGTCTTCTGTAGGTTTCCATTCATGATTGTAGGTATTCAGCTTAACCAATAGGGTCCGCTTTCTTCTTTCATGGCAAAATGGAGTAAGACTTACCTTTCATTTCTGATGAATATTATTATATTATAATATTTCTATATAAAATATCTACAACGAAGGGAAAAATATTACCGTTAGAACAGAGGTGTCAAACTGGATTTCTCTGAGGGCCGGATCAGCATTGTAGTTCTCCTCCATGGGGGGAGATGGAACAGATGCCTCCTGCAGCATCCTGCTGGCCAAAATGGGGCTCAGAGGCGTGGCTCCCCTGCACCCCGTTTTCTGCCTGGATGGCCTCCTGCAGCACTTTGCTAGCCTATGCCCTGTTTTGGCCGGCAGAGTGCTGCAAGAGGTTATCCAGGCAGATAATGGGGCGTGGAGAGGCCACACACAGCCCCCCGCACCCCATTTTGGCTATTTCCAGGTTGGCCCCGCAGGCCAGATTTAAGCACCCCGCAGTCCTTGAATTTGACACCCCTGTGTTAGAAGGACATAAAATGCTGCAGAAATGTTGGTGGTATTATTACTTTAATTTTCTATGACATGTGTCACAAATAGAATATAAGGTGCTGGCTTAGAAACTGGAAACTGAGTTCTAGGTATGAAACAAATTGGGTGACTTTGAACCAGTCACTCTCTTTCTTAACCTAGCCCACTTCACAGGATGGATGGATGTTCACTATCTTGAGTTCTCTCCTCTCTCTCTCCCTCCCTCCCTTCCTCTCTCTCTCTCTGTCCCTGTCTCTGTCTCTCAAGGCAGAATAGAAATCTAATAATAATAGTAAATTGATATTCCTGACAAATCTATATAAAAAGAGTCTACATTTTACTACATATGACTGTCTTGTTGACAGAAGTATTGGGTGCTCAGAACCTTTAATTGTGCTTTCTGGATAATGATAATACCAAAAATGTGCAGGTTAGAATAATAGACTTGTTATCTCTCTCAGTACCATCAGTATTGCTTCACTTCATGCTTCATAGAGAGGTTATTACATTTAACATAGAAGGGATTCCTTACCTTTCCCTGTTTAATGCCTTCTGTTGTATCTGTGTTGTTTTAGTACTTGATTTATGAACTTTAGCATTAAAAGGAACATACAAAACCATTTTATATTTAAACTTTTGTTGATATAATTTAGCATCTGTAAAAAATTAATTTAAAGAAGCTTCCAATATCTTAAACCATTTTTTAAAGTTTAATTTACTGAAGACCTAATTATAAAATTAGCAAGGAACTTTGCTGTCTTGATCTTATTCAGATGTTTTATAGTTTTAATAAATGTCCTATAAATGTGTCAGTCATGTCAGTAATTCAATAAACATGTTATTTCAGATGGTTGAACAGAATTAATATGCTTGCTGCTGGATATGCAGAAAGGGAAAGGATCAAACCAGAACAAGGTAAAAAGTTAATGGCTTCAGTTTACCCCCTAATGAAAATGAACTATTGTTTTAGAAAATGCATTATAATATTCCTTCACATGCAGACGGATTAGCATTATATAGCAATGTGTTACAATTCAAATTCATTTTCAGTGCACATGTCAACGTTCCGATGGACAAACCCAACCAAGCAAGCATGAGCGAGATGATCCAATCTCTGAATGCAAAACTTTATTGAGTACATAATTTAAGCACTGGTTAGGGCAAAACCAGATCCCACGCAAACCCACATAATTAAAGTATAGCTTCTCTCTCCCCCTATTAGAGCAGGTCACATTGTCCAATTGAGTCTCATTATATTGTTATGAGAAAATGTCTTTGGCTCTGGCAAACACCTGCCAAAGTGTCTTTGGTTCTCACAGCTGTCTTCTTGATGTCTGGAACCTACATTCCATCTCCCCCTTCCCTCCTCCCTAGTTCATTGATCAACTGAGAAATAATAATGGTTCCAACAACAAAAGCGCACTTTGAAACTTGACAGGCGGACCCCCTTAAAATGTAGGCAGTATCTGGAAAACAATAATTATATATTATTATCATTTACTCTGAAGCCCTCCATGGAGGGGCCCTAGCTTCTGAGGATAATTTGCATGGAATCTGCCTATTAAGCGCTCTGACTTAATATTGTGGGCCTTGATCCACCTTGTCTCTGAAATTGGATAGCCTTTCCATTGCACCAAGTATTGCAGCTTTCCCTTATAATGCCTGGAATCTAAGGTTCGTTTAAGCTCAGAGTGTCTTTCACCTCCCACTATAATTGGACCTGGGACATCTTTTCCAGTTGGCCTTAAATTAAATCCCTGGGCTGGGATTGTGCAATGGAATACTGGATACACCTTTCCCAATATCTTGGGCAATTTTAATTCTACCGTGACCATGTTGATCACCTCCACTAAGGGGAAGGGCCCTACATACTTGGGACCCAGTTTCCTGCTAGGTAGCCTCAGCTTTAAGTACTTCATGGACAGGTACATCTTGTCTCCTCTGTGGAATGCCCCTTGGGGAATACGTTTCTTATCAGCTTGCTTTTTCTGATTCTCTGTTGCTTTAGCTAGGGCCTTTTTTACATTGCCCCATGCGTTCTGGAGAGAATCTACCCACTCCATTAGGGTTACTGATGAGGGAGGTTCTCTTGGGTACTCTGGCATAGGTACAAATTCCACCCCTGTAGCTATTTTAAAAGGGGTGGGTCCAGTACTACTTTTTTTAAAAAATATTTTTATTATATGTTTTTCTTCATTTTGCATCACAGTTAGAACTTTGCAACAGCGATATACTTTGCAACAGCGATATACCAGCATCAGATATATACTGATGCTGGTTCTATCAGCAATTTTTTACAATATACATACTATTATACCTCCTAGTTGCAACCATTTAAATCTTGTTCATACAATATCCATATTTCTACCATAAGTCTCTATATATTTATCATTCTAAATATTTTACTTTACACTTTTATACCATCTTGCCATAATATTGCTTATAGTAAATATTTTTCTATCGTTTATATTTGTATTTATTTCTGGTTCGTTAATAATCTTTCATCATTAATTTTCTAATCTTTGCATCTATTATCTAACCAATTGTACCATACATCCCAAATTAAATAATATTCTCTTTCTCCTTTGTCTTTAATTTCCATCATCAACCTGTCCATCTCGGCACCATCTAATATTTTCTTTATTACCATTTCCTCTGTGGGTATATTTCCATTTTTCCAATTTTGTGCATACATAATTCTAGCCACTGTAGATGTAGCATTAAATATTAAGTTCTTTTATTATATTTCCCTGTTAATATGTCTAATAAAAATAGCTCTGGCTTTAAGTCTATTTGTTGTTTTACCATTTCCTCTAGCCACTTTTTAATCTTTGTCCAATACTTTTTCGCCGATGGACAAGTCCACCACATACGCATAATTATGTACGCATACACATAATATGTTCCCTGTGTCTGTTTACATTTCCAACATTCTGGTGACCTATTTGGAAACATTTTTGCCAGTCTTGCTGGCGGTAGATGCCATCTATAGAACATTTTATATATGTTTTCTCTATATGCTGCTGACATTGTCAATCTGTAATTATGTTCCCACAATTTTTGTCAATTATCTAGTTCTATAGTGTACCCAAAATTTTTTGCCCACATTATCATAGTTTCCTTTACTGTTTCTTCTTCCATTTTAAACCTCAATAAGTAGTTGTAAAAATTTTATATCAGTTTTTCATCTGCCCCCTGCAATAGCTTGTCTAATTCTTGTGGTTCACTATAAAATCCATTTCTTGTACCTCGTCTGTATTTGCATATAAGGCCACCAGTCCAAATTGACTCCCTGATTTTTCAATTCCTGTTTCATTTTTAATTTCCCTTGTTCATTTAATATATCTTTATATCTTGAAATTTTATCCAGATCTAACACATTTGGATATATTAATGCTTCCATTGTTGATAGCCAGACCGGTATTTTACTATAGTGGTCCTGTTTGATTTTTTTCCCATATTAATAACGGAGCATTTCTAATTTGATGTCTTTGAAAGTAACTGTATGTTTTCCTTTTTCCATCCCATATAAATGTGTGTCATCCCAGTTGTAAATCATGTCCTTCTATCACCAAAATCCTTTTGTTCTTTAAATTTATCCACTCCTTTATCCATGTAAGGGCTGAGACTTGATAGTTCAGCTCCCAGTCTGGTAGCCTGAATCCTCCCTTATTTTTACTGTCCTGTAGCATTTTTAGTTTAATTTGTGGTTTTTTTCCCTAGCCAAAATTTTTTGTTATTAGTCTGTTTAAATCTTCAAAGAATTTCTTCCCTAATTTTATCAGAATTACTTGGAATAGGAGTAAAGTTTTCGATAGAATATTCATTTTAATTGTGGCTATTCTTTCAATTATTGAGAGTTGTATATCTTTTTCCATTTGTCCAGGTATATCTTTATTTGCTGCATTAATTTAGTATAGTTATCTTCTTTGTTTGATGTAATCTTGCTGTTAACCAAATTCCCAAATATTTGACTTTTTTGGTCACCTGCATGCCTGTCTTTTCCATCAGTTCATTCTTCTGTTTATTTGTAAGGTTCTTTATTATTATCTTGGTCTTATCATTTATTTTAAGCCCTGCCACTCTGCCAAATTCTTCTATTTTTTTAAACTAATTTAGTTCCTGTTTCTAATGGTTCCTCCAAAATAAATACCAAGTCATCAGCAAATGCTTGACCTTTATATTGTTCTTTTTTTATCTTCAGACCTTTTATTTCCTGGTCTTGTCCGGTTTGCCTGAGTAGGACTTCTAGAATTAGTATGAATAGCATAGGCGATAGGGGACAGCCTTGTCTTACGCCCTTATTTATGTTGAATTTTTCTGTTGTTCCTCCATTTATTATCACCTTCACCATTTGGTTGGAGTATATTGTTTGGACCATCTTTACAAACTTCTCTCCAAAGTTCATATTTTTTTTAATTGTAGTATTATAAACTGCCAACTCATGTTGTCAAATGCTTTTTGTGCATCTAAGAAAGTCAATGCTAGTTGCTTTTCGGGGTGGGCTTCATAGTATTCCAGGACATTCATAATAATTCTCATGTTATTTTTCAGTTGTCTTTTAGGTAAAAAACCATTCTGGTCGGGGTGTATAAATTCATTTAAAAATCTTTTTAGTCTTTCTGAAATTATGGAGGCAAATATTTTGTAGTCAACATTTAGTAGTGATAGTGGTCTATAATTTTTTATCTGTTGGTGATCTGTGTCTTCTTTTGGTATTAGTATAATGTATGCTTTTGACCAGGATTTAGGTAATTTGGCCCCTAATAATGCATCATTATAGACCTCCAACAGTAAAGGTTCTAGCGGTATTGGTTATTTTGATTAGACCAGCTTTTTTCAAATATTTTTTAGTAGTGTCTTCTGGTATGTTTTCTTGGCTAAACAAGTTCCTAAAAAATTCCTGGATTAGTTTCTTTTTGTCTTCATTCTGATGATGAAGGGTTCACTTCTTGTCCTGCAGTTGCTGTATTATTTTCTTCTCTTTTTTAGCTTATATGCTAACCATCTACCTGGCTTATTTGCATATTTGAATACATTTTGTTTTGCCATTTTAACTTCGTGTGCCATTTTGTCTTGTACTATTAAATTCACTCTGTGTTTTTTGGAGAAACCGGAAGCGTCATGGTGATACTGGCTGGGAAATAGTGAAGCTCATTGGAAACCCAGCCAAACAAACCACTGTTGGGGGGGTCTTCAGACCGGAACTGTCTTGGAGGGACGGGGGAGAAAGAGAGGCGCCTCGGAAGACCAAGAGGAACAGGCAAGGTCTCAAAAGGTCAGAGGCAGCTCTTTGATCCGGCAGCGGGGGCGGCAGCCATTGAAACAGCCGCTACAAGCTGGGGCAACCGGACTAAGATTTGAGCAGGAGCTCAAAAATCTTTAAAGCTTAAAAGAGGTCCCAACCCGAAATAAGCGGCTAATTGGCACTTGGAAATTTAAAGTGAAGGAAAAAAACAAAGAGGAACTCTAAAATTAAAGCCCTAAAAGGAAAACTTACCACCTGGATTTAGAATTGGACTTGTAAGAAATTAAAAATAATATAAGAAAAAGAAAACTGAGGGAAAGCATTCTTTAACAACAAAAGGAATTAATTGAAGAAGAGAAAGTACTATCTTTGTGGATTTACAATTGATACTTTGTTGCCTGGGGAGTTGTGAATTGGAGAGAGACATCTGCTGGTAGGAAAGCAGCATTGCAATAAGTATACATCATGGGACATTTTATGGAGTATTTGTTTAAACAGCTGGAGCATGATTTCAAAAAGAAGTGGAAAGAACAAAGTCTCAAACTGGAATGGTTTAAATGGTTCAAATTGGACACTACTAGGAAAGAAAAAAGAGACATTATATGGACTTGAATTTGAATTATACACAAGCTAAAACAATAACAAATTTAAAAATCCTTTCTCTTTAAATTGATAATATGGAGAATTGGGAGCATGAGTATGAGGATTTAAGGGAGATGCTTCAAAAGGTGCAAGAAGCATTTAAGGGAAATAAAGAAGTGGAGGACTGGTTAGAATACAAAAAAAGAAAGAAAGAGAAAAGATGAGTGAGAAGCAAGAATACAATGTTGAATAGAAAATAATTGAAGAAAAGGATATAGATGATTACACTGGGATTAACAGTGATAAAATAAAAATGGATAGGGGGAATATCTCTCAAAAAAGAAGAAAAGAGAAGGAAATGGGAAAGGATTGAGTGGGAGAATTAAATCTCTCTAAATTAGAGAAAGGATGCAGGAAGGAAGATACAATAAATAGAAAAAGAAAAAGAAGGAAATAAGAGAATGGGAGAAAGGGAGGAAAATATTAAGAAATGGAATCGTAGAGATTAAAAGAAAATGGTTAAAAGGGGAAGAAAAAAGGACAGTAGAAAGGGAATTAAAGCATTAATATGTTGATTTAAAGGAATGGTATTAGCAGTAGAAATTATATGCAAAAAGTAAATTAGAAGAAATATATAGATTATTGTAAAAGGAATAATTAATTGAAATTAAGATACAAAATTGAAATATTAGTAAATGATGTAAGTAAAGATGAAATGAAATGTATGTAAGAAAAAGAAGAAATATATTGTTTAATGTAAAATAGATCAGCAGATGCAATATGAAAGATAGAATGGTTTATACTTTGTTGTTTGGGGATTTATGGATTGGAGAGAATCATCTGCTGATGGTAAAGAAGTGTGTTAAGGATTGAAAAAACAAAGGAATTAATTGAATTTAAGAAACAAAATTGAAATGTTAGTAAATGATATAAGTAAGGATGAAATGAAATATATGTAAGAAGCAAAAAGAAGTATATTGTTTAATGTAAAATAGATCAGCAGATGCAATGTGAAAGATAGAATGGTTTATATGTGAAAATAATTGAAAGTAAGATATAAAATTGAAATGCTAGTAAAAGAGAAAAACAATCATTGATGTGGGAATAAGAAATTAGGAATTGAAGAAAATAAGAGGTGGAAGGTTAACTTAGTTAAAATGTTTTAAGGTAAAAATGGAATAAGTTGAAATACATTATTAAGAATTTCAAAATATGATGGGAATTTTGAGAAATACATTCAATAAAAATCGGGGATGCCTGGATACCATAGTGAAAAATACTGAATTGAAAATGAATACAGCAATAGAGAGAGATGAAGGAGTAGGGAGATGGAAGGAAGGGAGAAGGAGAGAGAGGAATAGAAGAAAGGGAAGAGGAGAGGAAGAAAGGGAGGGGAAATAAGAGTAGGAGAGAAGGTTAGATAGGGAGGAAGAAAGGAGGAGGGGGAGAAAGGAAGGGGAAGTAGAGAAGGAATAGGAGAGGAGGGAAGAAGAAGGGAGGAGGGATAAAGGAAGGGAGGGAGAGGAAAGAGAAGAGAACGAAAAGGAAGATTGCTGAAAAACAAAAAAGATGAAATGGAAGAAAGGCAACCTCGAACATGTTTAAATGTACTACTATTGTACGTGTATACACAGTATACCCATACAACAAAATTCACCTAACACCCAAAGACCAGCTCTAACACACATAACAATCCCCAAACACACTCCTACCCACAATTCCCCACCCCTAAACCACCCAAACATCCACATAACAGACCAAGTAATACTGCCCAACAGCTCACTGATGGTGGCCCTTTAGTTCATTGTTGAGTGCAATTATAGCTCTGGGATAAAAACTATTCAGAAAATGTGTGGTCCGAGTTTTAATTGTTCTGTATCTTCTGCCAGAAGGCAACAGTCCAAAAAGATTGTAAGCAGGATGGGAAGAGTCGCTATGCAATGTTATGCAACTTTCTAAAACAGCGAGATTCGAAGATGTCGTCCAGGGCTGGTAGCTGGAGTCCGATGATATTCTGGGCAGTTTTAATGATTCTCTGTAGAGCTTTTTTTTCCGCTACAGAGCTGCTCCCATACCATGCAAAAATGCCATATGTTAGGACACTCTCAATGGTGCTGCAATAGTAGGACAGAAGTAAATGCTGAGATAGATTTATCTTCCTGAGCATTCTCAGGAAATACAGCCTCTTCTGTGCCTTCTTCCCAAGCATGTTAGCATTCATAGTCCATGAGAGGTCCTTCAAGATATAAATGCCCAGAAATTTAAAACTACCAACCCTCTTATTGCCTCCACAATCTGGGTCCTCATTTTACCTACCTTGGAAGGATGGAAGGCTGAGTCAACCTTGAGCCTGATGAGATTTGAACTCGCAGTAATTGCAGGCAGCTGGCAGCTAAGTACTACTTAACAGCACTTTAGTCCGCTGCTCCACCATAAACATAAACATTTCTCATAAACATGTTTAAATGTACAGTCTTTTATTCATCATTCATCTCATCTTTTAACTATTTTTAGTTATTAATTATTTGGGGCTGCCCTTTTACCATTTCCTCTCTTTCATTTTACCACAACTTTCCCTCTTCTTCTTCCCTTCTCTTCCTTTTTCTGACCCTTTCTACTTTCTTCATTCCTCCTTCCCTTTCTTACTTCCCCTTCCCTTCCCCCACTCCTTTCTTCAACTTCCTTTTCTAACCCTCTCTCCTACTCTTCTTTCACCTCCCCTTTCTTCCTCTCTTTTTCTCTTTTCTATCCCTCTCTCTCCTTTTCTCAATAAAATCTATTCTTTAATCCACGTTAATGCTGCCGCTTGGTAATATAGTTCCCAGTTCGGTAGTCCAAACCCACTTCTAATTCTTGCATCTTGTAGCATTTTTATATTAATTCTCGCTTTTTTTCCCCCTTGCCATATATATTTACATATTGTTCTCTTCAAATTTTCAAAGTATTTTTCTCCAGTTTTATTTTTTTGAAACAGAAATAACAGTTTTGGTAATATGTTCATCTTTATTAATGCTATTCTTCCCATTAATGGCAGTTGCAGATTTCTCCATTTCTCTAAATCTATTTCAATTTGTTTTTTCAATTTATAATAATTATCTTCCTTAATAATTACACATCTTGGCATTAAATGAATGCCCAAATATTTTACTTTCTTCACTATTTGAATGTCCAGTTTTTCCATTATTTCCTCTTTTTTTTTTTTTGCTTTTCTCTCATATTTTTTACAAATATTTTTGTCTTATCCTTATTAATTTTCAGTCTTGCTACTTCTCCATATTCTATTTGCTCAAACAGTTTTGGTGCTGTCTGTATTGGATCTTCCATAATAAACACCAAATCATCTGCAAATGCTTGCAGTTTATACTCCTCTTTTTTGATTTTCATTCCTTTTATATCCTTATTCTATTTAAATAGAAATTTAAAATCTCTAATGTCAATATAAATAACAACGGATATAACGGGCATCCTTGTCTTGTTCCTTTTCTAATGTCCGCTTTTCCTGTCATTTCACCATTTACCATCACCTTTGCCAATTGGTCTTTATATATATATAAAGGCCAATTATATTTTATAATTGGTCTATAATTGGATTAAAATATATATTTTAATCATATTTATGAATCTATCCCCAAAGTCCATCATTTTTAACTGTGTTACCATAAATTGCCAATTCACATTATCAAATACTTTCTGTGCATCTGAAAACAACAATGCTATTTGCTTCTCTGGATGTGCTTCATAGTATTCTAATGTATTTAATATAATCCACATATTGTCTCTAATTTGCCTTTTCAGTAAAAAACCATTTTGATCCATATGTATGAATTCATTTAAAGGTTTTTTCAATCTTTCAGCCATGATTGATGCAAAAATTTTATAATCTGCATTTAATAAAAATTTCAGCCTGTAATTCTTTACTTGTTGTAAATCTGCCTCTTCTTTTGGTATCAAAGTTACATATGACTCCATCCATTAATCCAGAATCTTAGCTTTTAAGTAGTAATTCATTAAATTTAAAACTACGAACTCTCTCCACCTCCTCACCATTTATGTACAATGGTAAATGTACATCTCTCTTCCTCCTGAAGTCAATTATAAGTTCTTTAGTTTTTTGGGTGTTAAATCTAAGATTATTTTCTTTACACCAGTTTCAGCCCTTGTACTTCCTTCCTGTAAACAGACTCATTGTTCTTATTAATGAGCCTCACCCCTGTAATGTCATTGGCAAATTTAATAATTGCGTTGGTTTTATACAATGGGGTACAGCCATGTGTGTAAAAGGAATAAAGGAAAGGGCTTAGCCTGGGGGGCTCCTGTGCTTAGTATCAGAGTAGAGGAATGGTGAGATCCCATCCTTACTGACTGTGGCCTATCTGTCAGAAAATCCTTTATCCACAAACCAAGCCTCTGATTTATACCCAAATTGGACATTTTAAGAAACAACCTGTTGGGTAAAATGGTGTTAAAGGCAGAGCTATAATCCACAAATAACAGCCTCGCATATGTCCCCATGGACTCCATCCATGGATCCGGAATCTTAGCTTTTAGTAGTAATTCATTAAATACCTGCAGCATCACGTTGCTTAATACATCTTGTAATGTTTTATCTACCTCTGGTGGTAACCCATCCAGATCTGGTGTTTTCCCATTCTTTTGTCTTTTAATTCCTTCCATTAATTCCATCATTGATATTCTTTCTTCTAACATCTTTTTAAATTTTTCTGGAATCTTAGGTATCTCCGCTTTTTCTAAATATTGTTCTGTCTTTTCCTCTGCAACTATCTCTTGATGATACAGTCTGTTATAATATTTCTCAATTATTTTTTCTTTTCTTCATTTTTATAACATAGATTTCCATCTTGGTCCACTAGTTGACTTATTAACTTCCTTTCTTTCTCTTTTTTCATTTTATATGATAACCATCATCCGGGTTTGTTTGCATTTTCAAAAAAGTTTTGCTTTGTAGCTTTTATTTTATTTGTCAGCTCTTCATTTTCCATTAAGTTCAACTTATGTTTTTTTCAAGTCCATCAGATTCTTAATCTTTTTATCTTGTGGATTTTTCTGTAAATCCATCTCTAACTTCTTATACTCCTTCTCTAGTTTTTTTTGTATTTGTCTATTTTGTTTATTCCATTTTATAACAGTAACAGAGTTGGAAGGAACCTTGGAGTTCATCTAGTCCAACCCCCTGGTCACACAGGAGACCTGTTTTCCTAAATATGTCATTGTTAATCCTCTAATATATGCTTTGCTAGTGTCCCACACATTTTGTATTGATGTATCTTCTTTCCTATTCTCTTTGAAGAAAAAAGTCAATTCTTTTTCCATATATTGTTGAAAATTCTTTTCATTTAGTAATTTTTGATTTAATGTCTATCTCATTTTTTTTCTTCTGTCCCTTCCATGTCATTGTTATTGGATTGTGGTTGGCCCATGTGCTTGTTTCTATATCAATCTTTTCTATTTTAGATATTAATTCTGTTGACATCCACATCATGTCTATTCTTGACCATGATAAATGTCTATTCGAATAAAATGTGTACTGCTTTTCTTTTGGGTATCTTCATCTCCAAGCATCTTGCAAACTTAATTCATCTATCATTGTAAAAAAATGTTTTTGGAAGAGTCTTTCTTAATTTCTTATTCACTTATTCACTTGTAATCCAATTCACTATCTACAATCGCATTGAAGTCCCCTATTATACATATCTCTTTATATTCATATTCTATTATTTTTTTTATGCAGTTTCACGTAAAATTCTTCTTGATTATCATTTGGGGCATATATTGCCACTAACAATTTTTTTTTTGATTCATCCTTATTTCAACTATTAATACCGTTCCTTCCTCAGCTTCAAAAATTTGTTTAGATTGAATTGTCTTTTTAATATATAGTGCTACTCCTCTTTTACTTTGACTGGCTAGCGTTGAATATAATGTTCCCAATTTTGTCTGCTCCAACAACTGTTTATGTTGTTTCCTAATGTGAACTTCTTGTAAGCATATAATCTCTAATTTTAGTTTTTCTAATTTGTTGAATATTCTTCTCCTTTTTGTGGCTGAGTTTAGTCCATTTATGTTTATTGATATTATTTTTAGTTCTTCTTCCATTTTACTTACTTATTTGTTTGTTTAATTGATCAGCCGAATTTATTTAATAATTTTAAACTATTTTAACTGATGTTGTCTTGTGTTTTTAATAGGCTGTACACTGCCTTGAGTCCTTCGGGAGAAGGGCGGTATAGAAATAAAATTATTCTTATCTAGTCACTCTTGTTTCTTTTTGTTCTTTTGCCTCCTTCATTCTTGCTCCCTCTCTTATCACCCTTTCTTCTCGTTCCTTAGCTGTTTCTTTTAGTTGTTTCCTTTTTTCTTCCCGGAATCCTGCCCCTCCTTCTTCTCTCAGTCTCTCTTCTTCTTGATACTCTATATACTGTTGATAAAATAGTTCTGTCTTTTCTACTGTATCCAATCGGTGTCTTTGTTCTTGCCAGTTCACCAAAATTCCTTCTGGTACCAACCATCTAAAACTCACTCCTTTTTTAATCAGGCATTTCGTCAAAAATTGGTATTTTTTTCTTAAATCTCTAACTCTTCTTGGAACTTGTTTTAAAGCCACTATTGTCAGGCTTCGGTGCTACCTTAAATAAACTTCATTCTCAAATGCAAAGTCTCTAATGAATCACTTTTATTTAAGAATAGAAAAAATCCGACATTCCTGATTCAAGTTGCAGCCAAACTGGCCCCTCCTTCCAACCCCCTCCTCTTCCGCTCTCCAACCCCAATGTCCCATTGGCCATCATGCAGATCCATCTCTATGTCCCGGCATGCTCTTTTCACAGGAATGTGGCCCCCACCCTCCATCACCCAGGTAACACTATCTGTTGCAGGCAGAAAACTAGGTAAAAGTTCATCTCAGCAATAAATCAACTCTTCTGCTCTCTGCTTCATTTCGTTCATGTCAGCGCTGGAAGAGAGCCTAATTTGGAACGCTGACATCCGGCCCCTCTCCCTTCACTTCTGCGACGTAACCTATCCCATAGGGAAAACCACAACAAGATAAGTATCATTAGCCCCTCCTTGGCTGCGCACCCCCCCTCCTGGCTTTCCCGGGTGGTCTGCATGGAATTTTGCTATAAGGCGGTCAGCTTGGATGTTTGCGCTCTTCACCCAGGAAGCCTTTGACAACGGGTAGCCCTTCCATTTAATTAAGTACTGGAGGCGCCCCCTGTGCCATCTTGAATCAAGAATCTGCTGCACTTCATAGTGCGTTTGGCCCCCAACAACCAGGGGCCCAGGGGGTTCACGTGGCGTTGGCCTTAAAGTAGACCCCACTACAGGTTTTAGAAGGCTATTGTGAAAAACGGGGTGAATTTTCCCCAAAAGCCGTGGCAACTGCAATTGCACTGTAACGGGATTGATTATTTTTATTATAGGAAATGGTCCTATAAATTTTGGGCCCAATTTCTTGCTCGGGAGTCTAAGTCTCAAGTACTTGGTGGAAAGGTAAACTTTCTCTCCCAACTGAAATGGTCTTTGGGGAGTTCGGTGCTTGTCTGCTTGTTCCTTATAAGATTGAGCTGCCTTTGCCAGCGCCCTCTTAACATTCTCCCAAGTTTCTCTCAACAGTCGGTCAAACTGACTGAGGAAGGGGGCTCCCTCGGGTACTCTGGCATGAGGACAAAATCCATGCCACTCACTACTTTGAACGGGGTTAGCCCCATGCTGCTGTGGACAGCATTATTATATGCAACCTCCGCAAAAGATAGGAGGTCTGCCCAATTGGACTGCTGGTAGTCGACGTAGCATCTTAAATACTGTTCTATCATAGCGTTCAGTCTTTCTGCCCCCCCATTGGTGCTCGGGTGAAATGCTGAGCTGAGCCCTTGGGATGAACCTATGGATCGTAGAAACTCCCTCCAGAACTTTGCTGTGAACTGGACCCCTCTGTCGGAGATGATTCTCCTGGGGACTCCATGTAGGCGGTAAATGTGTTTCAGGAACAGTTTGGATAACTGACGGGCTGAAGGCAGTCCACTACAAGGAATGAAATGTGCCTGTTTGGAGAATAAGTCTATTACAGTCCAGATCACTGTATTTCCACTGCTCTCGGTAGGTCTACTATAAAGTCCATTGCAATCTCCTCCCATGGTCTTGTTGGCTCAGCTACTGGTTGCAGCAGTCCAGGCGGGCACCCTGGTCTTGTCTTCATCGTGGCACAAATGGTGCAGCTTTTTACATAACTGTCTACGTCCTTTCTCATGTGTGGCCACCAGAACTGCCTTCGTACTAGGTGCAGAGTCTTTAGGAACCAGAAGTGTCCCGCTGGTTTAACGTCGTGACTCCTCTTGAGAATCAGGATGCGTAAACTCTGTGGGACATAGAGTTTTGTCCCCCTCCATGCTAGTTCATCTCTTTTTGTCAAGAGATGTTGATTGTCCCGATACCAGGGGTCTGTCAGCGTTTCATTTTTTAATTTTGCAGTTAAGTCACTTGCAAGTTGGCCTTGCTGGTCACGTTGTTGCCGTCTGGTGATCACTTGGGCCGCAGCTTGGGTGGAGGGGATGATGGCATTCACTACCTGCTCCCGCTCACTGTTGTATTGGGGCATCTGGGAGAGGGCATCAGCCAGGAAATTTCTCCCTCCTGGGATGTGCTTAAGCTCGAAATTGAAATGATTGAAGTATTGTGCCCACTGCACTTGCCTAGGTGACAGTTTTCGTGGGGTTTTTAGGGCCTCTAGGTTTTTATGATCAGTCCAGACTTCAAATGGTTTCTGGCCTCCCTCTAGTAGGTGCTGCCAGGTCAACAAGGCCCATCTTACTGCAAACGCTTCCTTCTCCCATGCCGCCCATCGCCTCTCTCCTTTCCCTCTGGTGGTTTTGACGTGTCACTCGCCCGCAGCCCTCTGTCGACTTTTATCGCTACTCGGAACCATTCAGCGAGTCGGTTTGGGATGTCACGATAGGCAGTTACTTGGGAAATTCTTTTATCTAGGCTTGTTCTAAAAAAATACACCAGCAATCGCTCTGGTAGGGGAGGCAGTGTCCCAATGACTCTCCTGAATTCACAGATATGCTCTCTGATAGGCTTCCCCCTCTGCATTAGGTTTCTGAGCTCGTCTTCCGCATAGGGGTCCTCCTCCTCCTCCTCATAACAGGCTCTCAATAGTTACAAGAACCCATCCGCATCTTGTAGCGGGGGGGGGCTGTTTTTGTAGAGTGATGCTGACCACCTCTTTGCTTCTCCCTCCAGCCCTTCCGAGATAGCATTCACTAGGGCTCTGGGGAAAGGGTAGAGGTGTCCGAACCGCTCTATATATATCTCAGCTGAATCGAGGAATTGGGCGAGGTTGTCTGGGTCACCATCGAACTTCCCTCTAAACTGGGGTGGCTCCTCCCTCTCTGCCCTCTCCTCTCTGTGCTGAGCTCTGTAGGGCCGGCCTTGGTGTTGATAGTCCTCTGCCTCGTCTCTCATCCTGGGGTAGGGAGGTGCTGCCTTGTCTGGGCTTTGCTGCCATTCCCATCCCCAGTTCGCCCTTCCCAATTCACTTAGGGGTTTTTCTTTATCTTTTACATTTGGAAAGGGAAATCCCGCCTCTGAGGCTTTTGGCACAGTCCCCGGGTACTTATCTGGCTCACGTTTCTTTGCTTGAAGTTCTGCCGGGGGGGAAGGCGGAGAAAGTTGAACCTTTGTATTTTCCAAGTTGGCTGGGATCACGACCGCTTCTGCTCCTCCCATTGCTTGAAGCAGGCTTTCCTCCGAGAGCTTGGCTTCAGCCATAGTCCGTCCAACCAGACTTCTGGGGGGGAACGGGATGATTTAAACTCAGCCAGCCTGGGTTTGGAGGAGTTTGGCTGTCTGTCAGGCTTCGGTGCTATCTTAAATAAACTTCATTCTCAAATGCAAAGTCTCTAATGAATCACTTTTATTTAAGAATAGAAAAAATCCGACATTCCTGATTCAAGTTGCAGCCAAACTAGCCCCTCCTTCCAACCCCCTCCTCTTCCGCTCTCCAACCCCAATGTCCCATTGGCCATCATGCAGATCCATCTCTACGTCCCGGCACGCTCTTTTCATAGGAATGTGGCCCCCACCCTCCATCACCCAGGTAACACTATCTGTTGCATGCAGAAAACTAGGTAAAAGTTCATCTCAGCAATAAATCAACTCTTCTGCTCTCTGCTTCATTTCGTTCATGTCAGCGCTGGAAGAGAGCCTAATTTGGAACGCTGACAACTATTTCTCTGCCTTTATGTTTTATTGTCGGGTTCCTCATAAACTGCAAAATCTCTGTTCTCAGTGTTTTTTTGGTAAATCTGACATATATTTCTCTGGGTAAATTATTTTTCATTGCGTATCTTGTATATACTCTAAAAAATTTGTCTATGCCATTTAATATCTTTTCTGCACTCTCTTCCATTGCTTCTGCCAGTATTCCAGTAATTTTTTCGGGTAAATTCTCTCCTTTTTCTTCTTCTATGTTTTGAAATCTCAAATAATAATCAGCCGTATCCATTTCCAACTATATAATTGTCCTTTCCTGATTTTTATCTACTGTTGTAAGTCTATAGTCCATCTCCTCCACCTTTTTCTGTTGATTCTGCTTTCTCTTCCACTGCCTTCAGACGTTGCTCATTTTCCCCCATCATCTCTTTCACCTCTTTTACTTCTTCTTCTACTTTGTTTATTTGTTCCTCAAGGTCTTCATGCATTGCCTGTAAGATACTTTTTAATTCCATGGTGATTTTCTCGTGTTGTGATATCTCCTCCCTTTTGTGCCACCAAGCTAGATGCTGTTGTTATTGACGGTGATGATAAATGTGCTGTTCATTTCTTCATCTTATTCTTTGTTTTCTAATCCCAAAATTTGTAATCCAAATATTGAGTATAGTTATAATCCATGTTTGTTGTTTTAGCATCCACAAATCTTCAGTTTCTTGTTACCCTAATCCATATAGCTTGAAGACAATGGTAAGAAATACCAAACAAAAATATTCCACACACACACACAAAAAAAAACCTCACAAGAAAAAAGAGGCATTTACCAAGAAGAAAAAGGGGAAAGAGGGGAAAAAAAGTAAAAAACAAGTATCAAAAAGTGGAAAATAATGAAGAAGAAGGAAAAAAATTATCCAAGCGTTTAGTTCCAAAAATTTCAAATGTTAAGAAAAAATCCAAAAAATCCAGTCAACAATCCAAAAGGGAAATAAGACAATAATAAAACAGTAAATAGTAAAAATAATAAGAAAAAAAGGCTAAGACAATAAAATATTTAATCTATTATTCTGCTGGTGGCTTTTTTCCTTTTTCTTACTTCCCATAAGTCTCAAAGCAATTATCTTCAAAGTCTATTTCACTATACATAAACATTTATTCAAGGTCATTCTTTGTTCTTTTACTCAGTTGATTTTTCAATAATTTCTTTTACACCACTAGATGGCACTAGATGACTCTGCAATCCACTCCCATTGATCATAAGTCTGTTTAGTCCAACTTAGATCATTCCACTATAAGTTTTAAAACTCCAAAGTTCATCCTTTTTTTAATCAAAGAATCATTCTACCCAATCTGCTTTCTGTTTATTTCCAAATTAGTTTTCATAGTTTTTAAAAAATGGTCTCTTATTTATGGCCACTGCTCTCTCGCCACTAGCACCGGAAATGGGGAGGTAGCCAGACATCTGCTTCCTCCCCTTTCACTTTTGCCGTTCTTCTTCAGTTTTAACTTTTTTTAAAATCAGAGAGTATAATGAAAATAGGAATCTTGCTTTCAAAACAATAAGTTCACTCTCACCCAGATGATCTACCTCGCCTTCTTCTCTCTTCTCTCTTTGTGTGTGGTTGCCCCAGCTTTGTGACAGCTCCCAATGGCCGTCTTTCCAGCCACAGAGTCAAAGGCTCTTTGCTGGTGCTACAGGGAATTTGCGATTTCCCTGTTCACACCAGCCCGTGCCCCCATTCTTCACCATCTTGACTTCCTCATCCATCTTTCTACTTATATATGGGTCTCGCTCTTCTGGTTGTCCTTGTCTCTCTCAGAGATTTTGTTCTTGCGCCTTCTCGTTCCACTTGGTCATTTTCCACCCTTGCTCTTTCTTCTTGCTCTACAGCTTTTTCTTCCTGTTGATGTTCCTCTTGGCTTTAACTTTCTGTTTCCTCCCTACTCTCTGGATCTTCGTCCATCATAAAATGATGTTCAAAGAATTTGTGTGCTTTGTCTAATGTGTCAATCCTAAATTTCTTATCTTGCCAAGAGATCAGGATTCCTTCCGGTATCAACAATCTGAACATCACATTGTACTTAATCAACTGTGTGGTCAGAAATTGTTACTGTCTCCTCTGTTTTCTGACTGTCCTGGGTATCTGTTTTAAGGTTTGCAGTTCTCTCCCTTCGTAGGTCATGGGTTCGTCTCTCATTCTTTTATATACTTCATCTCTTACTGTACTTTTAGTGAACCTCACGTGCCCTTATCTCAGTAGTTTATGCCTTCTTGCATAGTTTGTGTGAATTCTGAAAACTTCATCAATGTCTCCTTGTATATCATGCTTGTTTTTCTGTAGTATGACTGTCAGCAGGTCTGTCATCACTGTAGCCAAGTCTTCCTCTTTATCTTCAACTATATTCTGGAACCTCAGGTAGAAAGCTGCCTTTTCCATTTTGAGAAATTATTGTCTCTTTTAAGTCCATGTCCATGCTTATTTCTAAGGTATTTTTCCAAAATGACATACAATAATTGATAATTCCCTTCTGGGTTTCCCCACTTCCCCTACTATGTCTTTTCAACACCTTGTTATTATATTATTCTATGATAATATTATATAAGTATAAATATAAATATATATAAATATATAAATATAATATAATCACATAAAAATATACAGCATCTATCATATATATATATATATATATATATATATATATATATATATATATATATATATATATATATATATATATATATATATGTTTTCTCAGGTTTTCGCGGGTGTTTGTATGTAGGTCTTTGGTTATTCGGGTCTTCTCCCACGTAAAATTGGAAGTGTCTTGGCGACGTTTCGACGAAGTCTCATTCGTCATCTTCAGGCTGGTGTTCTCGGCTTCGTGCTTTGCAACATTGCTCCTGGAAGCACGAAGCCGAGAACACCAGCCTGAAGATGACGAATGAGACTTCGTCAAAACGTCGCCAAGACACTTCCAATTTTACGTGGGAGAAGACCCGAATAACCAAAGACCTACATATATATATATATATATATATATATATATATATATATATATATATATATATATATATATATATATATATATTAGAATAAACAATTGCTACTTAATATTTGATAATCAATAAGTTAATGTTTTATCAGAACTATAAATTATTCAAACATCTTCAATATACATATGTTTTCTCAATCTTCTTCTTCTTCTTTTGATGATCTAGTTTATAGTTAACAGTATATTTGTCCCCTTGTTGTAGTTCTTTTAACAGTCTTAAAGTTTGTAAAGTTTGTAATCCATAGGGCCCCCAACTCTCCACAAATTCCAAAACAATGTCTAAATATCTATAGAGTTTCCAAGTTCATCTGGAAATTTTCTCCTCTTTAATATCCACTAAATATCACAAATGTCCTTCTTTAGCTCTTATAGGTATTGCATTAGTCACTTTACTCTGACAAATTCTTCTTGTTCCTAGATGGCACTCTTGCTCTTCCCAAAGTTTTAATCTCAGTCACAGTCAGAGCAAATGAGGAGGTAAAAATAGATATATTTCTTAAATGTTCTTATCTACTATTTGGTCTGGGCTTCTTCTCTATCTTCTCTATTTTTTATAAATCTCCTGTATTCCCCTCCAGATCTGTCAAAAGCTCCAGCCACTTAGTTGTTGCTGTTTTCTTGGGGCAGAAATCCTGCCCCAATCTTTTTGAGTCCCACTTTCACTGCTTCTATCTTAAACCAAAATAAATCTTTTGCAAAGCATTAGATGTATAAATCCTCACCAAGTATAATTGCGTTGCTTCTTAATTTTATCTTCCTGATTCTTGCCTGGCTGTCATGACTCTGGATCTGCCATGTTGGCCAACTTCTCTCCCGCCGGCATTGAGGAGCTTTCCCTTTATCCTAGCGGGAGATTGCCCTTCTCCACGCTGTCTTCAGGGCTTCCCCTCTGTTTTGCCAACCTCTCCAGGGTTAGCGATGCCCGTTGAGGGTCTCCAGGTAGGAGAAATTGGGCAGAGATAGCGGAGCTCTGTCTCCATGCTCCGCTTCATCATGATGTCACCACCGGAAGTCCAGTACTACTATGCACCGCATTATTGTATGCAACATCAGTGAATGGCAGGAGTTCTACCCAGTATGATTGCTGATAGTTGACATAGCAATGTAGATACTGCTCCACCATTGCAATAGCTTGTACTGCAGCCCCGTTCATGCTCAGATGGAACACAGAACTGAGCCCCTGGGCGGACCCTATTAACCTTATGAATTCCCACCAGAATTTGGCCGTAAATTGAACCCTCTATCTGAGATGATGTGTTTTGGCACTCTGTGCAGTCAATAGATCTGCTGCAGGAAAATTCTGGGTAACCTCTGGGCTGATGGGAGGCTTGAGCAAGCTACAAAGTGTCCTTGCTTGGAGAACAGTTCAACTACAGTCCAGATTACAGTATTCTCCCCACTTTCTGGGAGTTCTACTATAAAGTCTATGTGTGAAGTTTCCGAAAGATGCTCTAATTAATTCATGAGCCATGAGCCAAACTTCAAAAGAAATACAGTCATTTATTAGGAGCACCATTTCAGCAATATTCGGATGCAGTTAGATTTAATCCCATGTAGATTTACATTCCCCTATGACCCTGTCTCTCCTCTCCTCCCTGGCCATGTCATAAATCACATTCTCCAATTAACCACTTTGGCTGGCTGTGAAACCCAACACCCTCCTACTGATTGCGGAAAGAAAGCATCTATGGAATGCAGCTTCAGTTATGAAATCAATCAGCTCTATCAGTTCTCCCTCCCTCCTGCTCATGACAACTTGAAAGCTTTGCAAGTTGACATTCAGCTCTCCTCACTTCCCGAGGGTGACCTGGGCAAAGAAAACAATTTGAGTACAGATGTAGAGTTTAGGGACGTGACCCCCCACCTGGCTTGTTTGGATTTTCCACGTGAAATTTGGCTATAAGTTTGGCGATCAGCCTGGATGTTTCGACTCTTTATCCAAGATGCCTCTGATAAGGGGTAACCCTTCCACTTGATTAAATATTGGAGTTGTCTCCTGCGCCACCTCGAATTGAGGATTTGCTGCACCTCATAATGGGTCTGGCCCCCTATGACCACGGGATCTGGGGGCTCACAGGGTAGTGGCCTCAGGGTCGATCTAACCATGGGTTTTAATAGGCTACTATAGAATACCAGGTGTATCTTCCCTAGCAGTCGGGGCAATTTCAATTGCACCATGACTGGGTTGATTATCTTTACTATGGGGAATGGTCCCATAAACTTTGGCCCCAGTTTCTTGCTAGGGAGTTTTAACTTCAAATATTTTGTGGAGAGGTAACCTTTCTCCCCCAATTGAAATGGCCTTTGGGGAACTCGGTGTTTGTCTGCCTGTTTCTTATAGGTTTGTGCCGCTTTAGCTAGCACTTTCTTGACATTCTCCCAGGTTGCTTTCAATGTCACCATCCAATCAGTCAAACTGACTGAGGAGGGGGGCTCCCTTGGGTACTGAGGCATTGGGACGAAGTCCATGCCGCTCACTACCTTGAATGGGGTTAGTCCTGTGCTACTGTGAACAGCATTATTATATACGACCTCAGCGAAAGACAGGAGGTCCGCCCAATTGGACTGCTGATAGTTCACGTAGCACCTCAGGTACTGCTCTACTATGGCATTCAGTCTCTCTGCCCCCCCCCACACTGGTGATTGGATGGAAGGCTGAGTTAAGGCCCTGGGATGACCCAATGGACTGTAGGAACTCCCTCCAGAATTTAGCTGTGAACTGGACCCCTCTGTCAGAGATGATTCTTCTTGGTACTCCATGCATGTGGTAGATGTGTTTCAGGAACAATTTGGCCAACTGGTGGGCTGAGGTTAGTCCGCTGCAGTGTATGAAGTGTGCTTGTTTGGAAAATAAATCTATTACAGTCCAGATCACCGTGTTTCCCCCACTTTTTGGCACTCCACTATAAAGTCCATTGCAATCTCCTCCCATGGTCTTGTTGGCTCTGCTACTGACTGTAGCAGTCCGGGGGTTTTCCTGGTCACTTCATTGTGGCGCAGAGGGTGCAACTTTTCACATAACTGTCCATGTCTTTCTTTATGCTGGGCCACCAGAATTGCCTCCATGTTAAGTGTAAAGTCTTTAGGATTCCGTAGTGGCCTGCCGGTTTAACATCATGGCTCCTCTGGAGGATCAGGGTGTGTAGGGATTCCGGGACATAGAGCTTTGTCCCTTTCCATGCGAGGTCATCCCTTTTTGTCAGGGTGTGTTGATTGTCTCGGAACCAGGGGTCTGCCAGCAGTTCAGTTTTGAGTTTTGCTGTTAGATCACTTGTTGGTTGGTCGTGCCGGTCGCAGCATTGTCATCTGGTGGTTACTTGGGCCGCTATTTGGGTAAGGGGAACGATGGCGTCCACTACCTGCTCCCACTCTCATTTCTTCTGGGGCATTTGGGAGAGGGCATCAGCTAGAAAGTTCTTCCCCCCTGGAATGTGTTTTAGCACAAAGTCAAAATGGTTGAAGTATTGAGCCCAATTGACTTGTTTGGGAAATAGTTTTCAGGGGGTCCTGAGGGCCTCCAGGTTTTTGTGGTCAGTCCAAACTTCGAACGGTTTCTGGCCCCCTTCCAGCAGGTGTCTCCAGGTTAGCAGTGCCCATCTCACCGTGAATACCTCCTTTTCCCATGCCGCCCATCGTCTCTCTGTGTCTGTGAGCTTGCGGGAGGTGTAGGCGCAGCGTTGTAGATTTCCTTGACTATTTCTTTGAAGTAGCACTGCTCAAACTGCCACGTTGCTGGCGTCTGCTTGGATGATGAAAGGTTGTTCGGGGCCAGGATGCTTCAACACCAGTTCCTTTGCAAACATTTCTTTTAGTGTTTCAAATGCCTCTTGGCAGGTTAGGTCCCACTGTAGAAGTTGTCCTGGGTGGGGTTTTGTTCCTGGGCTCCCTGTCTTTAGGAGGTCTGTCATGGATTTGGCAATCTTCACAAGGGAGGGGATGAATTGCCTGTAGAAGTTCGCGAACCCTAGAAAGCTTTGTAGCTGTCTACAGTGCAAGGGGGTTGCCAGCCTACAACGGCTTGCACTTTGGCTGGATCCATCTCTATTCCCTCATTTGACACTCGATAACCCAGGTAGTCTAGCCGTGCACGGTGGAATTCGCATTTTGACAGCTTGACATACAGGTTGGCTGCCAGATGTTTTTCCAGTACCTGGCGGACAAGGGGTATGTGGTCGTCTATAGTCTCAGTGTAAATGAGGATATCATCTAGGTAGACGAGAACCCGCTTGTAGAGGTGCTCATGCAGCACCTCATGTATTAATTGCATGAACACCGCTGGGGCTCCCTGCAGTCTGAAAGGCATCACTTTGAATTGGAAGCTTCCTAGGGGGCAGTTGAACGCTGTTTTCCACTTGTCTCCCTCCCTAATGTATATTCGGTAGTATGCTTCTCTGAGATCTAGTTTGGTGAAGACTTTTCCTTTGGCCAGGTGAGATAGCATGTCCTTCATGAGGGGGTGGGGGTATTGGTTGTGTACACACACGGCATTAATATCTCAAAAGTCCACACACAATCTCATAGTTCCATCTTTTTTTTCTTTGAAGAGGACTAGTGCCACGACCCGTGGTTTGGCTGGCTCGATGAACCCCCTTTCTAGATTTTTGTCTATGTAATTGCGCATTTCTTGCATTTCCCAGGGTGTCATGGCATACAGTTTGGGCTTAGGTAGTTTTGCCCCAGGGATGATTTTGATGGCGCAATCTGCCTCGCTGAATACTTCTGCAAGGTCCTGATATTCCCTCGGGATCTGTTCAGTCTCAGGGGTTTTGTCGGATGTGGCTGCCAGCTGTTCTGGTGTGCTCTTTTGGAGGGTTTCCTGTATGGGCGGTGTGTCTGCTCACTGGTGTGGAAGAGGTTGGGGCCCCCTTGCTATTCTCAGTCTGCGGGTACCCCCTTGCCACCAGATGGTTGGTCCCCACTTGTCTAGCCAGGAGCGTCCCAGTATGACTGGATCTGTAATTTTGGGGGCTATTACGAATCAAATTACTTCCCAGTGATCCATTAGCTCTAGCCTCACTGGTTCGGTCAGGTGAGTGGCATAGGCTCCCCCCATTAGGGACCCATCAACCAGTTCAAAACGGATTGGGTGAGTCAATCTTTTTGCTCTGATCCCCAGTTTCAGGACTGTGGTTAGGTTGATCAAGCATCTAGTGCAGCCTGACTCTATCATGGCTTGAAAGGCCATGGGGGTAGCCTCCCAATGACTCTCCTAAATTCGCCGATGTGCTCTTTAATGGGATGGCCCCTCTCCTTTAGATAACTGAGCTCATCTTCCGCATACAGATCTTCATCCGCCTCCTTGAAACTGGTCTCTAGCAGTCATAGGAAGTAATCTGCGTCTTGCAGTTGATGGGCTCTCCTCTTGTGGAGGGCTGCTAGCCATTCCCTTGCTTCTCCCTCTAGCCCCTCTGCAATGGTATTCACCATGGCTCTGGAAGGTGGGTAGAGATGTCCATAACATTCTAGGTGGATCTCAGCTGAGTCAAGGAATGGAGCTAGCTGGTCTGAGTCCCCATCAAACTTTCCTCAGAACTGGGGCGGTTCATTCAGCATTGCTCCTCTCTCCCTGTGTTGGTCTCTGTATGCTTGTGTTTGATGTAGCTGGCCCTCTTCCTCAGCTCTAGTTTGGAGGGAGAGAGGGGTTTGTCTGCCCTGGGCAGCCTGCCTGCTGCATGGAAAAGACACTGGTTGCAGCCTCCTTTTGATGGGTGGAGAAGTGGGGCTCTGTCCTGTCTGCTTCTCTTCACTTCAAAGGGATCCACTAATCCTCTCCTTTCCTTTGGCCTGCATGACGGACCCTCATCGGGAAGGATGGCCCGTCAAATTCCTCCCTCGGCTGCTCTCTGGAACTCCCCAGGGGCTTTGGAAGCCTGGCTTGTTTCCAGTCCAACCTCCACTCCACTCTTCCCAGCTCGCTCAGGGGCTTCCCCTTTTCCCGGGCATTGGGCTCCCCCCTCCTCCCTGGCCATATCATTAATCACATTCTCCAATTAACCACTTTGGCTGGCTGTGAAACCAAGCACCCTCCTACTGATTGCGGTAAGAAAGCATCTATGGAATGCAGCTTCAGTTATGGAAATCAATCAGCTCTATCAGTTCTCCCTCTGTTCTGCCCCAGCTTCAGATTCCCAGAGAATGTGACACACTCCAAGCTTCGCAAACATTGTTTAATTCCAAACAAACCCCTTTCAAGAATGCAGGCTTCCCATGCAAAGGGTCCTTATCAAAGTTATTAAGAACAAAGTCCGGCAAAGGTTGGCAACCAGCCCAGAAAACCAGATATGAGAAGTCGCTCGCTCTCCAAGATGCTCTGTAGTAATGAGACATTGTTTCTAGCAAGAAAGCACTAGCTGCGTGCGACTTAAATAGGCTAAGGGAGTGGCCAATTATCCTCAAGCCCTACTCTCGAGTAGACCTCCTCCTCCTGAGTAGCCACTCCTGCCTTTTGGCAGCCCTGTGTGCCCAAGCATTGAGGAGAGGCTCCTCCACTTCGCTCTCTCCCCTGGAAGGAGCCTCTGGAGGTTCTGAAGGCCCTGGCTGAGTCTCTGCTTCTGGCATCACATCCTCTTTGGCCTCCTTGCTGTCCGATGCGAGCTCTGGCTGCGCAGGCTGCTGGCGCGACACCACCCCAGCCTCCTTGTTGGGATCAGCCCCTTCCGCGCAGGCTGCTGGCGGGCCACAACACCCTCCCTCTTGCTCATGGCTCATGCTTGCAAATTGAAAGCTTTGCAAGTTGACACTGTGGCTATTTCCTCCCATGGCTGGGTTGGCTCAGCCACTTTCTGTAGCAATCCCGGGGTCTTTCCTGGTCTCCACTTCATGGAAGCACATATAGTGCAATTTTTTACATAGCTCTCTATGTCCTTTTTCATGCCTGGCCAACAAAATTGCTATTTGCTCAGGTTTTTAGGAACCAAAAGTGACTGGCTTGCTTAGCATCATGGTTGCATTACAAAACTAGAATCTGCAGCTTTTCAGGAATATACAGTTTGTCCCTTTCCAGGCCAATTCCCCCCTTAACATCAACTCCCCTCAGTAGGCCCCAAACCATGTGTCTGTTTGTAGTTCTTTTTTCAGCTGTTGGGTCAGAGTGTTGCTAGGGTTCAAGGTTTTCTTCTTCGCCTGCTGCTGAGTGGCTACTTATACTGCCAGCTGTTTCATGGGAATAATAATAATACTTCCTGTTGGGTGCTTATGTATTGGGACATTTGGGACAGTGCATCAGCTAGGATTTTTTTCCCCCCCGGGATGTACTTCAATGTGAATTCAAACCTATTAAAGTACTGGGCCACCGCACCTGCTTCAGGGAAAGTTTGTGGGCATTTCCCAATGCCTCTAGATTTTTGGGATCAGTCTATACTTTGAAAGGGATTTTACTGCCCTCTAAGAACTGTCTCCATGCCAACAGTGCCAACCTCACTGTGAAGGCTTCTTTCTCCCGTACCACCCAATGTCTCCATCTCATTTATTTTTCGGGATGTATAGGAGCATGGTTGTAGTTTCTCCTTTTTGTTCTTTTGGAGAACAGCCCCCACTGCCACATCACTGGCATCTGCCTAGATAATGAATGGTTACTCTGAGTTGGGGTGCTTTAGGACCAGCTCAACTGCAAACAGTCTCTTGGGTTTCTCGAAGGCCACTTGGCATTTCATTGTCCAGTTTAGAGGCTGTCTGGGCTGGGGTCTTCAATGGTTCCATGACCAGTAACACGATTTTCACAAAGGAGAGGATGAATTGCCTATAGAAATTAGCGAAGCACAGGAAACTTTGCAATTGTTTGCAAGTCTGTGGGACTTGCTACTCTAAAATGGTTTTCACCTTCCCTAGGTCCATTTCCACCCGCTCACAAGGCACTCTATATCCTAGATCAGTGGTTCTCAACCTTCCTAATGCCGCAATCCTTTAATACAGTTCCTCATGTTGTGGTGACCCCCAACCAGGGGTGGGTTCTAAATTTTTTTACTACCGGTTCTGTGGGCGTGGCTTATTTTGTGGGCGTGGCTTGGAGGTCATGTGACTGGGTGGGCGTGGCTAGCTGGTCATGTGTCCGGGTGACCATGGCTATGTGTATAGGGACTACTCAGAGGGCTGAAAAATGTCATTTCTGACAGGTCCTTGCACTTTTGACTGGTCCTCACACTTATGACCATCCTCACATTTATGCCCATGCAGCATTCTTAACAACCATGTCACTCATTTCACAACTGCTTCTCTTCACCATGGTGACAAGATAGGGCAAAAACGTAAAATGTGAGGACAATCGTAAGTTCGAGGACTGGTCAAAAGTGCGAGGACCAGTCAGAAATAACTTTTTCAGCCCTCTGAGTAGTCCATATGCATAAAAGGATACAGCAATAGAGAGGGATGAAGGAAGGGAAGGGAAATTAGAGTAGGAGGGAGGGTAAGAGAGGGAGGAAGAGAGGAGGAGAAGGAGAAAGGAAGAGGAAGTAGGGAGGAGAAGAAGAGGGGGAGGAAGAGAAAATAAGAAGGAAAGAAAAGAGAGAGGTGGTAGGTTTGAGGAGAAAGATTGCTGTACAATAAAAAAGATGAAAGGGAAGAAAGCCAACCCCAAACAAATATAAAGATATTAAGATAAAGAATGAATTGTTAAACTTTAAAGAATAAAAGAGAACAAATATGAATAAATAACAATAATTAGAAACACACATACAAACATACAATGTATTTTCTTTGAACAGAGTATTTGGCCGGTTCACAAATTTAACCAGTGTTTAGTCATTTCAATTCAATTTACAATTTCTATATTTCCTTTTTGCCATATTTATTCCTCATCTATTTTTGTAAAAAACCAATATTACCCTTCATCCTCATCTCTAATCTTAATCAAATTCAATTTTTCCCTTCTATTCTATATTGTACCCCTTCCCATTGTCATCTATTTTTATATCCATCCTCACATTGGTTAATTATGTAATATTACAGTTGTTTAATATATTCAACATTTTAATATGGTAGTAGTTGGTAGTACAGTGATCTAAAGCACCCTGTTATTAAGACCAGCTGCCTGCAATTACTGCAGGTTCGACTCTCGCCAGGCTCAAGGTTGACTCAGCCTTCCATCCTTTCTAAGGTAGGTAAATTGAGGACCCAGTTGTGGGGGCAATAAGCTGACTTTGTATAAATATACAAAAGGATGAAGGCTATTGCTTAGCACATTGTAAGCCGCCCTGAGTCTCCGGAGAAGGGCAGCATATAAATCATATAGATAGATAGATAGATAGATAGATAGATAGATAGATAGATAGATAGATAGATAGATAGATAGATGATATAGATATAGATATAGATATAGATATAGATATAGATATAGATATAGATATAGATATAGATATAGATATTTGTTTTCTGAGGTGTTTGTATGTAGGTCTTTGGTTATTCGGGTTTTCTCCTGCATAAAATTGGAGGTTTCTTGGCCTCTACGTACCTCTACGTACTTCTCTCTCGTACCTCTACGGGGAGGATATCCACCACCTGACCAGGACCTATGAAAAACTCGAAGTCCAAAGAGCTTCCATTTTATGTGACCTCGCATTCCTACGCAACTGCCGTGATCAAAATTTAATCCCCACATGCTTCCAATTGAAATACCACTCCAACTCTGCAGCCACCAAACGCATCCTGAAAAGAACAGAATTGGCCCTAATCAGAAATGAACTTCACACAAAAAGATTCCTCCTAGACCGAATCAACAAAGATCTCCTCACACTTCACCTCAAACTCAGCAACAAGATCCACCCTGCACTTTGGGACAAATCCAAACAACTCGCTGTCTGGAGAGCCGAAACACAGACCACCCTCAAGACAGACACACACACTAACAAACTCTGAAGACTACAAGAACGCCAGAAACAAACCTCTCCCCCCTCCCCCCCACAGCCACACATGAAACAAACAGTGCATAACATCTCAGATAGGATCCTCACCACAGCCGAAACCAATGTCCTTTCCAAAGGATTCAACTTTGCAGTCGCTCCCAAACACATCCCCACTGAAACCATTATATGCGGAGTTGAAACCAGCCTGACCAAAGTCAACCCCGACGACGCTAACAGAATCAGACTCGAAATCACCAACATCCTCTGCACCAGCAAGCCACCCAAAAGCAACTTACCCAAAGAGGAACAGACAGCACTACTTAACCTGAAAGAAGACACGAGCATAATAATCCTACCAGCAGACAAGGGAAACGCCACGGTGGTTATGAACACATCTGACTACCAAACCAAATTAACCAACCTACTCCAAGACCCCACATACAAACCCCTAAACACAGATCCCACCACCTACCTGGAAAAAACCACTAGAACCAAAATAAAAGCCTCTCCCATCAGCGAAGAGATCCAGCAAAGAATCATTCCCAGAGAGAAATCATCCAGATGCCCTAAGCTCTATGGTCTCCCCAAGTTACACAAAGAAGGAACCCCACTTAGACCTATAGTCAGCTCCATAGGCTCACCTCTACAAAACCTAGCCAAATTTCTCGCCAAACAACTACAGCCCTATGCAGAATCCATCAACTCACATGTAAAAAACTCATTCCAGTTCATAGAGATCATAAAGAAACAAAACTTACAGCCCAGCGACCTACTCATGAGCTTCGATGTAATATCCCTCTTCACCCAAGTGCCAATCAAAGAAGCCCTGACCCCCCCAAGCACATCCTAGATCTGACCAACCATTGCCTATCCAACACATACTTCATCTATAATGGACAAAAATACAAACAAATAGAAGGAGCACCCATGGGATCACCCCTCTCACCTGTCATTGCTAACCTCTACATGGAACACTTTGAAACCCAAGCTCTAGAAAAATCTGATCAGAAACCCAAACTCTGGCTCAGATACGTAGATGACACCTTTATAATCTGGCCACATGGGAAAGAAAAATTGCACAACTTCCTCACACATCTCAACAGCCTACACCCCATCTACCAGAAGAAAAAACACACAAACCGCTATCTGCACGCACTCTCACACCACCACCCAGCACAGATCAACTCCGTAGCCAAGACACTCATCTCCAGAACAAAACGCTTAGCTGACGAACAACACCTAAAAACCGAACTACACACTCTCACTAACATATTAACATCCAATGGATTCCAAAGAAATAAGATTACCAACCTAATCCAAAAAGAAACCCCCACTAAAATCCAAGATAGAGAACAAGAAAACGGCAAAGCCCTCCTCCCATACATAAAAGGCACCACAGACAGAATCAGCAAGATCCTCCACAAACACAACATCAAGACAGCATTCTGCACAAACCGAAAAATATCCACCATCCTAAGAAACCCCAAAGACAAATTGAGTTAGGAAATCAAGGAGTATTTGAAATCCCATGCACCGCCTGCCCCACCACATACATCAGACAAACCAACAGAAGAATAAGTGCACACATTGAAGAACACAAGAACTCAGTCAGAAAAGAGGAACCAACTTCTTCCCTGGTCCAACACTTCAAAGCCACAGGACATGATATTGACTTTAAAAAGACCAGAACTATCGCCAAAACTGAACACTTTAACAACAGAATAATCAGAGAAGCCATCGAGATAGAAAAACGTCCACACAGCATGAATAAACGAGATGATACCTCCCGCCTACCAGCCATTTGGAAACCTGCCCTTATTGACAAACGAGTCCCTAACACAAAGAATGACACCAGACCCACACACACGAAAACCACACAGGATGTCACCACCACACATCCACGCAGAAAGCAGACTCGAACGCACACTGAGGATGAGGCATGACCCCAGACCAGAAGCCAGACCACAGCTGCATCATTAGCCACTTTAAACCCCTCCAATCCATACATGAAGCAGACTGACACCCACCATGAAGAGATGGCACGGCCACGAACATGAAGCCAAACAACAGCAACACAGCTCACCAGCTCAAATCCCCCTGCTACTCAGACTAACCCGAGCACAACCAAGCCCCCACCTAAACAGAACACACACCCATCCAATCAGAGCACAGCCAACCCCCCATCCAATCAGAACACACCTCCGCCCAATCAGAACACAGCCAAGCTCCCACCCAATCAGTTCACACCCCCACTGGCAGTTAAAAGGAAGAAACAGCTGTGATCACACACATTGCTCCTAGAAGCACGAAGCCGAGAACACCAGTCTGAAGATGACAAATGAGACTTCGTCGAAACGTTGCCAAGAAACCTCCAATTTTACATGGGAGAAAACCCGAATAACCAAAGACCTACATATATATATATTCCTTTTAATTATACACACACACACACACACACACACACACACACACACACACACACATCAATTAGTTATATAACTACCTTTTTTATATATTAATCAATATAAACATGAATATTCCAATTATTTCCATGCAATCCAATTTCTTACAAATCAATTAATAATATTTACCAATAATAATAAACCAAATAATTTCCCCCATATATTCCTCCAAAGCACAACTTAACCATTTCTGCTTTCAACACAATATACAATTAATACTATCTCAATTATTACAATTCCCTAATTAAATAGAGCTTTTTTTCTTTTGTGTTTTAAAATCTTGAACTCTCCTCTTTTTCCCTAAATTTCCCATTGTTTGCACCTACCTTTTTTGGTGAGGAAAAAGAAAAGAAATCTGCCTGCCTAATTTTCCAACGTTGCAGAAACAGCAAAGCCAACAGCCTGCTTTACTTTCAGTTTTGTTTTTCAGCATAGCTAGGGGAAAAAAATCTGCTCGAGCAAGCAGCAGAGCCCGGAGCAAAACAGCTGAGAGCAAATCAGCTGAGAGTCGGGAGCCGATCTAATCAAGGGCTAATTAGCCTATGCTGAAGCTCCGCGGGCCAATAAAATTACAAAAAAACACCGAACCATTTGTTAAATTGCTGGCTCGCCCGCCCCTCGCCCACCACTATTTTGATCTGTCCCTGTCCACACACACACACAAACACAGCCAGCCGAGGGTTAAGGAAACACTTTGGAACGCACCCAGTTTCTTTATCTCCGACTTGGCAGCGATAGACATACCGTCTGCCAAGTGCCTTTATTTTCACAGAAAAACAGACAGATAAAATACTCAGCTTCCAAATGTCCGACAACAATAATTATTTCTCTCCGCAGTTCCAAACGAGGCTTTAGTGACTATCCAAGGTTAGTTTTGTTCATCACAAGGATCCCTAACCACTACCCTCTATTATATAGTCTCTGGGGTGTGGTCCAGTGACTCAGTTCTAATCCCTAGCACGCCTCCTAAGCTGCTGCAATCGTTTATCACGCCTTCGGAGGCATGCGTCCAGGAATGATGTTTCTTCATCACTCTGATCCGAGCCACCTGTCTCCCTGCTAATCTCCTCTCCCTCGGCCGGCACCTGAGACAATGCCAGAGGGGAGGGGCCTGGAGAGGGAGGCCTGGCTGACTCAGGCTCAGTGGGCGGGGCCACAACATATTTATTGGCAATAAATAGTGGTGTGGAGGGGCGGGGCAAGCCAGCAATTTAACAAACGGTTCAGCCGAACCCCCTAGAACTGGCAGAATCCCACCACTGGCTATAGGGCGGCCCTTTTAAGCCCCGCGGCAAGAATTTAAACAGTTTTTTTTTCCTCTAGCCATCAGCTGGGACTCAGGAGGCAGCAATAGATTGGGAGTGGGTGGGGTAAGTGAACGGCCGGCGATCCAACAGAGCAGAGACTGAGGGTGAGTGAAGGCGTGGGGGGGCGAGAGAGGGCTTTGGCGACCCCTGTGAAATGGCTGTTCGACCTCCAAAGGGGTCGCGACCTCCAGGTTGAGAACCGTTGTCCTAGATAGTCTAGGCTAGTCTTATGGAGCTCGCATTTTGACAGTTAGGCATACAACTTGGCATTCAGGAGCTTTTCCAGTACTTGGTGTACTAGTTGCAGGTGTTCCTCCATTATCTCAGAATAGATGAGAATGTCATTTAGATACACCAGGACCCCTTTGTATGGTCTGCACTTTTGGCACCAATTTGGATGCCGCTTTTGTGTGCTTGAGTCCTTCCCTCTCTTTCTTCTGCTGGTTAGGATTGCCCTGCTTCCTTTTTGGAGGTATGACCCTTCCCTGCCATTGCTACGCATCTCTCTCCCTTTCCCCAATGCATGGCGGGTTTCCACTTGGTCAGCCAGGATAACCCCAATATCATAGCTTTTGCCATTTTTGGGGTGACCACAAACCGAATGCTCTCTTGGTGGGTTCCTAGCTGTAGGTGCATCAGTTCTATTAGGTAGGAGGTGGGCAAGTCCCCCACAATGGAGCCATCAACCTGCTTGAATTTCATGGGTTGGCATAGCTTTCTCACTTGTAATCCCAATTTCTTCATTGACTGCATGCTGACTAAGCATCGGGTGAGCTTTTATGACCCCTTTCGTCCCCCCAATGGGATACTGCAAACTCCATTTAGGCCGACAAGAGGGCGATGGTCTCACTTATCATTGTCATCTTCCTCCATGCTGTTGCTCTTGTAGAAGGTCAACTGGGGTTCCTCCTCAGTTGGAGTTCTCTCCCCTTCGCTGCTGGGGGCGGGGAAGAACTCTATGACTTGCCATGCCACTCACAGCTTCTCCTTCCCCTGCTTGGGTGGCTTCCTCAGTTTCCCTATACTCAGAGGCCTCGCAGTCGAAATGGGTGCCGGTGCCAGACAGACTGCAGCTCTGTGGCCCTCCTGATCGCATTGGAAGCATAAACTTGGTCTGTGCCTCAGGGCTTCAGAAGGGGCAGGTGCCTTCGTGGTAGTGGCTTTCCACCTGAGCAGATGCCTCTCCTGGCTCCTTTTCAGGTGGCCTTCTGCTCCTTCATGTTGTTTATATTCCACTAGGTCTAGCTGCACACTTGTTGCCAGCTGGTAGCTGTCGTGCATTTGCTTGAGTATTCCACAAGGTAGGCAGTTCAGGCTGTCTCAGAAGTAGTGGACCAAGAGTCACTCTGGCCAGTGCCTCAGCCTCTCCACCAGTCTTCGGAACTCACAAATGTCACCTGCTTCCTTGCTTGATGGTACAGATATCAGATTCCCCCTGCTAGACTTGGGCTCTGAGCTTTCCCAAGAAGACATTGGGGCCCCACAATTTGGGAGTGCCTTCATTGTGGAGGCCTGTCACTCATTCTGCTGCCTCTCCCTCTAAGTTCACCATGATGATATTCACGCAAGCCACATTGTCAAAGTAAACCGGCCCATATCAATCGAGGTGAGCTCACACCTGATTCAGGAAGAATGCCAACTTCTCTGGACTCCCATCAAATGTGGCTTAGTTCTCATTGCTGTCTTCTTGTCTGGAGCCTACATTCCATCTCCCCCTTCCCTTCCCCATGGTTCATTGGCAAACTGAGAAGAGATAATGGGTTGCAACAGTAAAAGTGCACTTCGAAACTTGACAGCATGCCTATTTTATGCTGCTGAATCAAGCATTCTGAAGCAAATTAATTTTATTTGTTTGTTTTATTTAACTTTTGAAAATTGATTAAAGACTTTTCACTAGTATTATGGCATTATTTGTGAAGTAATTTTCCCTTTATTATCTTGTACATTCCAATTGTGGAAGTTGAGTGATTATACAAACTATAAGAGGAATGGAAGTTTTCTTTCTGCAAGCAGAAGTTTAATTCACAAATGGGATTTAGCTTTTGATTATTCTATTGGCAATAGACATTTGTTTAGAATATTGCACTGTGCAGATTGATGTTGCCTTTTTTTAACCAGTTCAACATGTGACTTTAAAAGACTGAAATATTTCTGTCTTCCCAGGTAATAAAAAATTTAAAAATATAATATATATATAGGTACTCAGCTTGGCTTGTCAGAGGCATTTAAAAGAAAAAATGGGTTTTTTCTTTTAAAAGACTGATGATCCCAGCTGAGTCGCGCGAACATCAGAGGGTTTTTTTTTTTACTTTTAAAAGCATTTTTTGTCCGAAGAAGTTGTAGAAAAAATGCTTTTAAAAGTAAAAAATAAACCTCTGATGATAGTGCGGCTCAGCTGGGCATGGCGGCAGGGGGGCAGGGATTTTTGCTACCGGTTCTCCGAACCACCCGCCTCCATCACTACCGAATTGGGCAATCTGGTCCAAACCGGGAGCATTTCACCCCTGCGTAGAACCCACCCCTGGATTGGGACCATCTGAATCTATGTTCACAGGTTAGGTAGTTGTTGCCATTGAGAGAGGATTTTAGAGACAACAATATGGTATTGTTTCATAGAAGGGGCCCAGAGTAAGTCCTCTCTGTTAGATCTGGTAGGGTAAGTAGAAATGTGAAAAGTAGACCTGCGTGTAGTCTGGCATTGTGCCAAGAAGGGGTTTATTGGTGATGACCACACCTTACATTGTACCCAGAAGCCTACTGGGAATCTTCGTAACTCATGGAACAGCAATATGATGTGTGAGATTAATTAATTCATTTATTCAGTCAATCAGTCAGTCAACTTTGTAGACCACCCCATCTCACCAAGTGACTGGTCAGCAAACATAATTTTAAAAATAAATACAAAAATACAAAAATTAAAATACATGTCAGCAGAGAATAAATCATTTATCATTATCAGGGGCTGCCACAAAGAAGAGGGAGTTAAACTATTCTCCAAAGCACCTGAGGGTAGAACAAGAAGCAATGGATGGAAACTAATCAAGGAGAGAAGCAACTTAGAACTAAGGAGAAATTTCCTGATAGTTAGAACAATTAATCAGTGGAACAACTTGCCTCCAGAAGTTGCGAATGCTCCAACACTGGAAGTTTTTAAGAAGATGTTAGATAACTATTTGTCTGAAGTGGTCTAGGTTTTCCTGCCTAAGCAGGGGGTTGGACTAGAAGATCTTCAAGGTCCCTTCCAACTCTGTTATTCTATTCTATTCTATTCTATTCTATTCTATTCTATTCTATTCTATTCTATTCTATTCTATTCTATTCTATTCTAGACTAGACTACACTGTGTGCACAATTATTAGGCAAGTGAATATTTTGACTATATCATCATTTTTATACATATTTTCCAACTCCAAACTGTATAAACTTGAATGTTTATATGGGGGAAGGTGTGGCCTAAGGAGATCAACACCCTATATCAGGGTGTGCATAATTATTAGGCAGCTTCTTTTCCTCAGACAAAATGGGGCAAAAAAGAGGTTTAACTGACTCTGAAAAGTCAAAAACTATACCAAGTCTTTCAGAAAGATGCAGCACTCTTTTTTTTATATTGAAAAGTTTTATAAGAAATACAAGCATTTTCTCCCCCCCACCCTTTCCCCCTCCCCTCCTTCCCCCCCACCCCGTTCCCTAGACTTCCCAGAACAGGCACAGGGTATAGCATTCACAAACATAAAGCTAAGATATGCTAACAAATTATTGCATTCATATTCTCCCTAAATCTTTAACTCCTTATAACTCAAAAACTATAAACATAAACTACTTAAAAATATTTCATTCATAAACTATATGAATCTTATTGTTCGGATACTTTTTTTGCATATAGTCAATCCATCTTCTCCATTCTGATATGTATCTTTCATTCAAATGATCTTTAAGATATGATGAAATTTTTGCCATCTCTGCCAGATGCACAACTTTTAAAGTCCATTCCTCAATGGTAGGTGGATCTTCCTTCTTCCAGTACTGTGCCACCAGTAATCTGGCAGCTGTTATTAAATTCAAAACCAACTTGGTCTCTATTACAGTACAGTCCGTGACTATTCCCAACAAAAAAAACTGTGGTGTGAATTTAATTTTTTTCCTTAAAATATTTTGAATAATCCACCATATTTTTATCCAAAAAGCCTTAATTTTTTTACATGTCCACCATATATGAAAATACGTAGCATCTTCACATTCACATCACCAACACTTGGGTTGTAAATTTGGATACATGCAGGCTAATTTTTTTGGGTCTAGATGCCATCTATAAAACATTTTGTAAAAGTCCTCTCTTAAATTTTGGGCTTGTGTGAATCTTACATTTCTGACCCATATCTTTTCCCATGTATCCAACATTATTGGTTCACCTATATTTTGTGCCCATTTTATCATACAATCCTTGACTAACTCTGTTTCCGAATCTATTTCCACTAATACATTATACAACCTTTTAATATGCATTTGACCTTTATCTCTTATTTGCTTTATCAAATTTTCATCCTGCTGCAAAATACCAATTTTTTGATCCTCTCTCCATCTGGCCTGCAGCTGACCATATTGAAACCAAGTCTTAATAATTCCTTCTTCTCTTAATTGCTCCATAGATTTTAATTGTAATCTAACTCCTTCCTTATAAAGGAGTTCCTCATATGTAAACTTATCTTGCTTTTGCTCCAAATTTATATTCTCTATCGAGTGTCTGGGTATTGTCCATATTGGTAACTTATCTTTTAGTTTATATTTATACTTTTTCCAGACACGCAGTAGAGCATTTCTTAATATATGACTTTTAAAAGTCTTATCTCCTTTCTTGTCATACAATAAATAAGCATGCCAGCCGTAGACCAGACCATATCCTTCAATATTCAATATCTTTTCCTCCGTTAAATTTATCCAATCTGTAATTGCTGAGAGGGTAGCGGCTTCGTAATACAGTCTTAAATTGGGCATTTTAAGACCACCTCTTTCTCTGGTGTCTTGCATTATCTTTTGATTAACTCGTGGTTTCTTCCCTGCCCACACAAACTTGTTTATACCCTTCTGCCATTCCTTCAAATTTTCATCTTTTTTAAGTATAGGTATCATTTGAAAAAGAAATAAAAATCTTGGTAAGATATTCATTTTTACAGCGGCTATCCTACCCAGCAAAGACAGTTGCAATTTCTTCCAATTTTCCATCTCTTTCTGTATTTTTTGCCATAACAGTTTATAGTTATATTGATACAATTTCGTATTTGCAGTCATAATATAAACCCCTAAATATTTAACCTTCTTAACTATTTCAAATCCTATTAACCTTTCTATCTCTTCTTTCTGGCTTCTGTCCATGTTTTTAACTATTATCTTTGTTTTAGCTGTATTTATTTTAAAACCAGATACTTGTCCATATGAACGGATTACATCCATCAAGGCTGTAATCGATTGCACCAGTTGGGCTAAGGTAACAACCAGGGCGTCCGCAAATGCTCGTAGCTTATATTTAAACTGTCTAATTCTAATTCCCTTTATTATATCAATCTCACGTATTTTATTTAATAAAATTTCCAGCGTCAAAATAAACAATAACGGAGACAAGGGACAGCCTTGCCTTGTTCCTTTTTCTATATTAAAATTATCTGTTAAACCACCATTGATTATTATTTGCGCTGTTTGTTTTTGATATATTGTCTTAATAGATTGTATAAAATGTTCTCCAAGTTGCATCCTTTCTATTAATTTTAATAAAAATTGCCAATTCAATCTATCAAAAGCTTTTTCAGCATCCAAAAAAAACTAGCACTGCGGGGACCTGGTTGTTCCTTCCCAAATACTCTAATAAATTAACAATTTGCCTTACATTACTTTTCATTTGTCTTCCATTTATAAAACCAGTTTGATCATGATGAATCACTTGCTGCATAACTGTCATTAATCTGTTTGCTAAAATTTTAGCAAAAGTCTTATAGTCTGTATTTAAAAGTGAAATCGGTCTGTAATTTTTAGGATCTGTATAGTCTTGCCCTTCTTTTGGGATCAACGAAATAAATGCTGTCTTCCAAGTTGGAGGTACCTCTCCTCCATGTTGTATATTATTGAATAATTCCTTCAGTGGTTCCACCATTTCCTCCTGTAAACTTCTATAATAAATAGCTGTCGAACCATCCGTTCCAGGAGCCTTACCCACTTTCAACTGCTTAATTGCAAACATAATTTCCTTGGAAGTTATCAATTGATTTAAGCTATCCCTCTGCTCTTTTGAAGTTATAGAAATATTCTCTTTCTGCAGATATCTATCTATATCTATATCTTGAATTTTATCACCAGTATACAGCCTTGAATAAAACTCTAAAAAAGCTTTTTTAATCAATTCTTGCTCATCAACCTCCTTACCCTTGTATTTTATTTTCTCTATTGTCCTTGCTTTCTGCTTTTTCCTTAACAAATATGCCAACCACCTGCCTGGTTTATTGGCATTACAAAAAGTATTATGTTTTGCATATTGTAAATTGGTTGCCACTTGATCTGCTATTAACATATTAAACTGACCCTTCAATAAATTGATTGCCTCTTTAATTTTCCTATCTGTTGGGTTGGCTATTAAAGCCCGTTCCTGTTTATTAATCTCCTCTTCTAATTCTTTTCCTTTTGCCCCCTGTTTCTTTCTATATTTATTATTCAAATATATCAAAATTCCTCGCATATAGGCTTTACTTGCATCCCATACCATTTCCATAGATGTACCCTTTTGCATATTCATAGCAAAAAACTTTCATAAACTTTTTACACTCTTTTACATTTTCTTCGTATCTAAACAAATTATCATTTAACCTCCAGGACCTCCTAGGCTCTTTCCCATACTCCAATTCCATCCAGACTGGACTATGGTCTGTCAATGTTCTTGAGCAGAACTTCGTGTTCTTCACCCTGGATAATAAATCATTGGTAATTAATATAAAATCAATCCTTGAAAAAGATTGATGTCTATCCAAGAAAAAAGTAAAGTCTTTTTTTTCTGGGTTTCTTTCACACCAAATATCCCTCAACTCCCAGTCGTCCATCATCTCCCAGAATGGTTTGGGCAATTTTGCTCTTGTTAAAACATTTTGTTTAGGTCCCTTCTTGTCTTTTTTTACATCCCAAACACCATTCCAAGCCCCCAGTAGGATACAAATTTTATATCTCCATTGTGTCAACTTTGAGTGTAGTAAATTATAAAATTTTTCTTGTTGTTGGTTCGGGGCATATACTCCAATTACAAGTGTTTTTTCTCCTTTTATTAAAAGTTCAATTGCTAAAAATCTTCCTTGCTCGTCCACTTCAACTAATTTTACAATTAAGTCTTTTTTCACATATATAACTATACCATTTTTCTTCTCTGATGCTGCTGCAACATAGTGTGTACCTAATCTTGCATTTATCAAGTATTTTTGGTCTTGTATCCTAATATGAGTCTCTTGTAAACAAATTACTTCATTCTTAAATTGTTTAAGATAGTGAAATATTTTCCTTCTCTTCTGCGGAGAATTCAAACCATTAACATTCCAGATCAAAAATCTAGTTCCCATCTCTGGACCTCTGAAGTGTCTAGAGCAATTTCTGATGATCTTGCCTCATTTGACCTTTAGGTCTTGCTCCTCCCACAGCTTCTATTTTGATAGTTTCTTGGGTTGCTATCTGCAGTTGTTGTTGTTGTTGTTGTTGTTGTTGTTGTTGTTGTTGTTGTTGTTGCTGCTGCTGTCTTAGTTCTTCCTTACGCTTAGCTATTGCTGCTCTGGTCTGTCTTTGATCCTTCAAATATATCAATTAAATCCACATCTTGAACAGCCATCTGAATTTGTAGTGGTTCTTCTTGACCAGTCAAAACTCCCCCCTGAACTACTGTCAGTAGCTCTTCATTCTCTCCTTGCATTACTTCCTTCTTTCTTTTTCCTTCTTGTGATTTGGGTGTCCCAGCCTTTAATACATTGATGTAAAAATCTCTTGCTTTTCATATTGTATTAAGCCGATATCTCTCTCCAGAATATGTCACCACTAAACCGCCTGGGACTTCCCATCTGTACTGTAATTGACGTTTTTTCAGCTCATCCACCAGAAAAGCATACTCCCTTCTAGCTCTCAGCATCTTGTGGGGGGGGGATTTCTTTCATTGTCATCACCTCCTGGCCTTCAACTTGAAGCTTATTTTTAAAAGTAGCCTGTAAAATTTCATTGCGTACTCTCCTTGTAGTAAAATATATTACAATATCTCTTGGTAAGTGTTTCTGTCTGGCCACCCAAGAATTAACACGATATGCCTTGTCAATCTGCCAGCCCAGCTCAGTTTTTGTCTCCCACAGCAACTGTGCCAATGCCTCTGACATCATTTCTTTCAAGTTCTCTTGGTTATTCTCCTTCACCCCTCTGAATCTTAAAGCAAATTCCATATCTCTATATTGTAACATGGTTACATCAACTTCAGCTCTCTCAAGTCTACTGTGAGTCTCTTCCAATTTATTGTCCAAAATTTCCGTAGATTTCTTAATTTCTTCAACTTTATCATCCACCATTTCAATATCACCTGCCAAACAATTAAATGCCAACAATATATCATCTCTGATTTGCTGATTCCGGATTAAAATCTCACATGAAACAGCCTGTATTTTTTCATTAGTTTCATTAATTTTTTCATTAGTTTCATTAATTTTTTCATTAATCACAGTAGCAATTTTATTTTGTGTAGAGCTTTCTGTATCATCTCAAACGTTAAAATCTGTGGGTCTGTTAGAGGGGCAGAGGCTTGCAATCTAGGAATATGAGCTGGGCAGCTTCCAGTGCTCCCAGTTCCTTTAATAGGAACGGTCTTTACAGATTTTGAGGCCATTTTCAGTTTAAATTGATCATTGTATTTTATTCAGAAGCCAAAAAGAAAAGTTCATCAAAGAATTTTCCCAATCGTAAGTTAACTTTAAAATCCTCCTTCTCTCAGCACAGCAGTTCTTTCCAGGCAAGAGGCTACCAAGGAAATGAAACTTTCTGTAACTTTCCCTTTCTCCGCCCCTCCCTTTCAAGTTTTAATCGCCATTTTGTTGCAAATTGCTAACTTGTTACTTCTGAAGGAGGCTATAAACTTTGGAGTTAAGTGTAAATACTTGCAGTCAGACTTCTCCTGGCTTGTTCTGCCTGCAGCAATTAAAGATGTTAAAAATCCCTCCTTTGTTATCAGCAGAGATGGTCGAAGCTTCTAGCTCTGCTAAATAGCGGAGTCTTCCCAGGTCTGGAGCAGATTGGCAGACTTCTAGGGAGCCCTCGCCCTTCGCGCCCCAAGATTTCTCCTAGGGCACTTGGGGGGGCTCTACCTCCGCCTGCCGGCTCTTCTCTCTCCCCTTTGCCCAGGGAGAGGGTTTTCAAGCCCCAGACAGCTGTTTTTCAGCTGTTCTGGGGCTTTTACAGAACCGGGGATCGGGCGCCCACGGAGGAGCGTCAGCGAAGTCCTGTGGAGCCAACCGGAAGTCTGTAGATGCAGCACTCTTGAAATTGCCAAGATATTGGGGTGTGATCACAGAACCATCAAATGTTTTGTTACAAATAGTCAACAGGGTCGCAAGAAACGTGTTGAGAAAAAAAGACACACATTAACTGCCAAAGATTTGAGAAGCATCAAATGTGAAGCTACCAGGAACCCATTATCCTCCAGTGCTGTCATATTCCAGAACTGCAACCTATCTGGAGTGCCCAGAAGTACAAGGTGTTCAGTGCTCAGAGGCATGGCCAAGGTAAGGAAGGCTGAAACCCAACCACCACTGAAGAAGACATTGTCAGTTTGTTGCAGAAATCACATCCAGAAAAGCACACACAGATAACTGATTCAGTAGGATTCATTAACTTCTCTTTATATACATAATAACACATACAATACCAAGAGCAGATTCTTCCAATATGGTAGAGAGTTACAGGCAAAACACACAGGCAGAGGAGAGAATAGCAGAGATGAGTTTCTGTTTCAATTCAGCAGAGGGACTCAGAAGTTAAGCCATGCCCAGTCTCCAAAACTTTCAGTTTCTAAACAGTCCCCATTAACTGGTCTATTCCAGTCTGTGAATATTCATACTCTGACACTCATCCCTTCATAACTGGAATAGAAATAAATCCAAGTAACTTAATATTCTTCAGATACCTGTATTTGAAGACTCAAATTCACAGTTACTTTAAAATACCTGAGATTTCCTTTTGATACCTATCCAACACAATTGCGTTGGTGCAGCAATAAAGCTCTTCTCTTATTAGCAAATTCTTCTATCTGTGATACATCCTTTGCAATGAAACAGAGATCATCCACAAATGCTAATAATTGACAATCTCCACCTTTTAACTTTCCAGTATATATACAACCATCAGCCTTGCAATTCTTGAACCCAAGACCCTTCAATGCAGTATCTAGACAGATATTTCAATTCCTGGCTGACTGCTTCAGCCCATAAATGGTCTTGTTCAATTTGTATACTGTGTTAGGCTTTTTATTTTTATACCCTGGTGCTTGAACCATGTAAATTTCTTCCTTTAATTCTGCATTGAGGAATGCAGTGGTTATGTCAAAATGCCCAAAAATTTTTTTTTGAAAAATTTTATTTTTTAAACAAACATACATAAAAACATAAAAACATCTTCAATTGCACACAGTGTTTCGGTTGGTTACAAGTCTTTTGTGCGTCCTCACCATATTCATAGCTTACAGTTTACCTAAATTCTTGTATTATCAATCTCATATACATCTTTGTATTATTATCCTTGTTAATCACTTATTTGATTATGGCTATTCTTCCCTCATTTTGTAGTAAATATTCTAAGATTTGAGTTAATTTATATTATCACATTCATTTCATCATCCTAAATCGATCCAATAATAATACATCTTTATGTTATATTTTATATAGTTCTACAATTCTTATATTAGAAAAATCTCTATCATATTTCATTTCCATATTTTTTTATCTAGCCATTGACAAAATAAATCCCATATCTTATAATATTGTTTATCTTCTTGTTCTCTAATTTCAAATGTCAATTTACTCATTTCAGCACATTCCATTATTTTCTTAATAACTTCATCTTGCGTTGGTATTTTCTCATTTTTCCAATTTTTAGCAAACACAATTCTAGCCGCTGTTAATACATTCACAATCAGATATCTCAATTCTCTATTATATATTTCAGGTACAATCCCCAATAAAAAAATCTCTGGTTTAAAATCTATGTGCTTTTTTATCATTTTTTCCAAACATGCGTGGAGTTTAGTCCAGTATTTTTTGGCTTCTACACATGTCCACCACATATGGTAATATGAACCCAGTATCTGATGACATTTCCAACATTTTTCAGATTTATTCTTGAACATTCTGGCTATTCTCGTTGGGGGTAAGTACCACCTGTAAAACATTGTATACAAATTTTCTTTATATGCAGTTGACATTGTCATTTTATAATTTTGCGACCACAGTTTTTGCCATTTCTCTAAGTCAATCCCATGTCCAAAATTTTCCCCCAAGCAATCATTGTTTCTTTGACTTGTTCTTCTTCCAATTTAACTTCCAATAAATATCCATATAGTTTTTTAATTACGTTTTCATCAGTACCTGTTAAAATTTTATCTAAATTAGTCAAATTATCATAAAAACCTTCTGTCTTAAAATCTTTATCGTATCTAGAATGTATTTGCAAGTAGGAAAACCAATTTATCTTTATACCTTGTTCTTCTAATTCTTGCATAGATTTAAGTCCACCCTTTCCATTCAATAATTCACTATATCTAACAATTTGTTCCTTTCTAAATGTTATTGAATATGAGAATGCTTCATTAGTTGATAACCAGACTGGATTTTTTAAATAATGTTGTCTTTTAATCTTCTCCCAATTTAATAGCAAAGCCTTTCATATAAAATGTCTTCTAAAATACCCGTGTTTTTGTTCCCTTGTACCATAAAAAAGCATGCCACCCCAACAACAAATCATGTCCTTCTAAAGTCAATAATCTAGTATTTCTTAACATTATCCATTCCTTGATCCACATCAAATTTGTCACTTGGTAGTATAATTCCCAATTAGGCAAGCCAAATCCTCCTCTTATTCTAGCATCTTGTAACAATTTTAATTTTATTCTCACTTTTTTTACCCCCCTGCCAAATGTATTTCAACACTATTTTATTTAAATCTTCAAAATACTCTTTCCCCAACCTAATTGGAATTGTCTGGAACAAGTATAGAATTCTAGGTAGTATATTCATCTTAATCGTTGATATTCTCCCTATTAACGGTAATTGTAAATTTTCCCACTTTGCCAAATCTATCACTATCTGTTGTTTGAGTTTATTGTAATTGTTCTCTTTGAGAGTACTACATCTTGCTGTCAAGTATATCCCCAAGTACTTAACCTTATTTGTGACCTGTATCTTCAATACTTCCGCCAGTTCTTCTTTTTGTTTTGTTAACATATTTTTTGTCAAAATCTTCGTTTTGTCTTTATTTATTTTCAAACCTGCTACTTTTCCATATTCTCCTATCTGGTCTATCAATTTAATTGCTGTTTCTAATGGATCTTCAAGAATAAAAACCAGGTCATCTGCGAATGCTTGCAATTTGTATTCTTCCTTTTGAATTTTCATTCCTTTTATATCTTTTTCTTCTCTAATATTTCTGTTTAGCACTTCTAATGTTAACACAAACAGCAGAGGAGACAGTGGACAACCTTGTCTTGTTCCTTTTTTTATTTCAATAGACTGTCATTTTTCCATTTATCATTACTTTTGCTGTTTGTTTGTGATATATGGCTTCTATGGCTTAAATGAATTTTCTACCAAAGCCCATCTGCTCCAGCTGTAATAACATAAATCGCCAATTCACATTATTGAAGGCTTTCTGTGCATCTAGAAATATCAAAGCCATTTGTTTTTCAGGATGTGCCTCATAATATTCCAAAGTGTCCAGAATTATCCTCATATTATCTTTAATCTGTCTTTTTGGCAGAAACCCATTTTGATCAGAATGTATGAAATTGTTTAGATATCGTTTAAGTCTTTCTGCCAGTATTGAAGCAAAGATTTTATAGTCTGAATTTAACAGGGATATAGGCCTATAATTCTTTATTTGTTGTGGGTCAGTATCCTCCTTTGGAACAAGTGTAATATATGCTTCTGACCATGACTTGGGTAGTTTCATCTTTAACATGACTTCATTCATAACTTCTAACAATGGGAGGCTCAACGATACCTGTAGTGTCTTGTAATATTCCACTGGCAGTCCATCCGAGCCTGGTGCCTTCCCATTCTTTTTTTTTTATTATTGCAAAAGTTTTACAATTACATTTTCACCCCTTTCCCCCCCCCCTCAACCCACCCCAAACTTCCCAACCTCCCTAGCCCTCCCTAACCCTCCCCTCCCCCCGGACTTCCACACAATATATTCATATCAGGTAAAAAAAAAACCTTAGTATAAAATTTATATAAAACTTGAACCCCTCCCTCCCCCTTATAATTTTTTATCTTCATTACATTGAAATATTTCTATCTTGAGATATCATTTTCAAATAAAAACTATTTGATACTTCCTAGTTTGATATTTGTTCTGAACATAATCTATCCACTTTTTCCATTCCCATTCATAAGTCTCTTGTGAACAGTCTTTTAAATATGCTGACATCTTCGCCATCTCTGCAAAACTGGCCATCTTCAGAGTCCATTCCTCGATCGTGGGCAAAACTTCATTCTTCCAGTATTTACCTATCAATAGTCTCGCAGCTGTTATCATGTACAATATCAACTTTGTTTCACCCGAAGTGAAACCCTTAACTATACCCAATAAAAACAGTTGTGGAGAAAATTGAATTTTTTTCTTCAAAACATTCTGCATGACCCACCAAATTTTTATCCAAAAAGCCTTAACTTTCCTACAAGTCCACCAAACATGATAATAGGTAGCATCTAAACAGTCACATCTCCAACATTTTGGCTGAACATTAGGGTACATACACGACAATTTTTTGGGGTCTAAATGCCATCTATAAAACATTTTATAGAAATTTTCCCTCAAATTCTGCGACTGTGTGAATTTAACATTCTGAACCCAAATTTTTTCCCATGTTTCCAACATCACTGGTTCCTCAAAATTTTGTGCCCACTTAATCATACAATCTTTAACCAATTCAGTTTCTGAATCCCTTTCTAACAAAACATTATAAAGCCTTTTAATATGCATTGGACCTTTCTCTTTTATATGTCTAACCAATTCTTCCTCATGCAACATAATACCAGTTTTTTGGTCCTCTTTCCATCTCAGTTGTAATTGATTATATTGTAACCAGGTTAAGTTAATCCCTTCGTCCAACAGTGTCTGTAATGTCTTCAACTGCCATCTGCCCGCATCTGTAAAAAGAACCTCTTTGTATAAAAACCCCCCGAGTGACATTATATTTGTATTCCACATAATATGACCAAGATCCAGCCATAGCGGTATTTTATAATCCCATTTGAATCGGTGCTTCTTCCAAACTCTCATTAAAGAGTCTCTAAGTATACGGCTTTTAAATACTTTATCCACTTTGTTGTCATAAAATAAGTAAGCATGCCATCCAAATTCAAGATCAAAACTTTCTATATTCAGTATTCCAGTCTTTTTCCTTCCAAACCAGTCACTTGCTAAAGTCAAAGCTGCTGCTTCATAATATAACTGTAGGTTTGGAAATTTAAGACCTCCCCTTTCTGGAACATCTTGCATAATTTTCAATTTCACTCTCAGTTTTTTCTCGTTCCAGACAAACTTATTCACTCCAGTTTGCCACTCTTTCAGTTGTTTATCACTTTTAAGCACCGGAATCATTTGAAACAAAAAAAGAAATCTTGGCAAAATGTTCATCTTAACTGCTGCTATTCTTCCAAGTAAAGACAGCTGCAGTTTTTTCCAAGTCTCCATATCTTTCTGCACCTCTCGCCACAAAACCTCATAATTATTTTGAAATAATTTCATGTTTGATTCTGCAACCTGAACTCCTAGATATTTTACCTTTGGTACAATCTCAAAACATGCCCTCCTTTCAAGCTCGTGTTTATGATCTTGTGTCATATTTTTAACTATCATCTTAGTTTTTTTTTGATTCAGTCTAAAACCTGAGACTTTACCATAGTCTTGTATAATGTCCTTCATCTGGATTATTGATTCCATTGGCTGTGTTAGGGTAACGACCAGATTATCTGCAAATGCCTTTATTCTGTAATCCTCTTGCCTTATCATTATACCTTTCAAGATATTAGAGTCCCGTATTGTATTTAACAAGACTTCTAGTGTTAAAATAAATAACAATGGGGACAACGGACATCCCTGTCTTGTTCCTTTTTCAATTTTAAACTCTGTTGTCAAACTTCCATTAATAATAATATGTGCCTTTTGCTCTTGGTAAATTGCTGAAACCGCCTGTATAAATTGATCCCCAAAGTCCATCTTTTTTAAAGTCTTTAGTAGAAAATTCCAATCCACTCTATCAAAGGCCTTCTCTGCATCCAGAAAGACCAGCACTGCAGGGATCTGTTTATTCTTCTCAAGATATTCCAATAAATCTATTACTTGCCTTACATTGTCCTTCATGTATCTACCCTCGATAAATCCCGCTTGGTCATCATGAATCACCTTTTGAATTACTGGCATCAACCTGTTGGCTAATACCTTTGCGTAAATTTTATAATCAGTATTCAGAAGAGATATTGGTCTATAATTCTCCGGGTTTTTTGGACCTGCTTGCTCTTTTGGTATCAGAGAAATATAAGCTGTTGTCCATGATGGGGGTATTTTACCCCCTTGTTGAATATTTTCATTTTTTTTCATTTCATTTTTTTCATTTTATTAAATTTGTATACCGCCCTACTCCCGAAGGACTCAGGGCAGTGAACAGCCATGAAATAAAACATATAAATACAAAATTTAAAATAGAAATAAAACAAGTTAAATAAATTTGGCTGAACCATATTTAAAACCCCAATAATTTAAAACCAAATTTAAAATTCCCATTTAAAGAGGAGAAGTTTAGGTCAGGCCGGCTTGCTGGAATAGGAACGTCTTAAGCGTGCGACGGAAGGTACGCAGATCCGGAATCCTCCGTATCTCGGGGGGGAGCTCGTTCCAGATAGTAGGTGCCCCCACAGAGAAGGCTCTCCCCCTGGGGGCCGCCAGTCGACATTGTTTGGCCGACGGCACCCGGAGGAGCCCCTCTCTATGGGAGCGTACTGGTCGGTGGGAGGCTATTGGTGGTAGCAGGCGGTCCCGTAGATAACCAGGTCCTAAGCCATGGAGCGCTCTAAAGGTGATGACCAAAACCTTGAAGCGCACTCAGAAGACCACCGGGAGCCAGTGCAGCTCACGCAGGAGAAGCGTTACATGGGAGCGCCACGTCGCTCCCATCACCCCCCGCGCGGCCGCACTCTGCGCCAGTTGGAGCCTCCGAGTGCTCCTCAAGGGGAGCCCCATGTAGAGAGTGTTACAATAGTCCAGACGGGAGGTGACGAGGGCATGAGTGACCGTGCGTAACGAGTCCTGATCCAGAAAGGGACTGGCGGACTGGAACTGGCGGATCAGGCGAACCTGATGAAAAATCCTCCCGGTCACGGCTGTCAAGTGCTCTTCTAAAGACAGCCGTGAATCCAGGAGGACACCCAAGTTGCGAGCCCTCTCCGTGGGGGCCAATGCTTCGCCCCCAATAGTCAGCGATGGCACCAATATTACAAAACAAATCTCTAAGTTGTTCCACCATTTCTGTTTGCAAATTTTTATAATACACTGCAGTCAAACCATCCGTTCCAGGAGCTTTAGCTATTTTTAATTGTTTAATTGCTACGATTATCTCCTCCTCTGTTATAGGATAATTCATTCTTTCCTTTTGTTGGTCAGTAATTTTTGTAACTCTTTTATTATCTAAATATTTTTCTATAAGTCCATTCTGCACATCATCTTTAGCATATAATTTAGTATAATAGTCCACAAACGCTTCTTTAATTAGTTTTTGTTGAAAGATTTCTTTCCCTCCAATATCAATACTATCAATAGTCCGTGTACTCTGCTTTTTCCTTAATGTGTAGGCCAACCATCTGCCCGGTTTATTGGCATTAGAAAATGTATTATGCTTCGCATATTGTAAATTTGTTGCAACTTGTTCCGCCATAAGCATTTGAAATTGGTCTTTCAAAAGTTTTATAACACCACGTATTCTTTCATCTGTTGGGTTTTTGATAAGTAGCTGTTCTTTATTCTTTATTTCTGCTTCCAATTCAGATCTTTTCTTTTGTCGAATCAATCTATGTTTAGGGTTCATATAAATGAGCACCCCTCTCATATAAGCTTTACTTGCATCCCACACAATTTCAATTGGGGTACCTTTATTCAAATTTATTTCAAAAAAATCTTTCAAGTGCTTTTTAAGTTCTATTATATTTTTTTCATATCTGAACAAGTTTTCATTTATTCTCCAAGAACGTCGCTCAGTCTTGCCCATCTCAATTTCTATCCATACGGGGCTATGGTCGGTCAAGGTTCTTGGGAAAATCTTTGTTCTTTTTGTCTTAACAAGTAGATCATCTGACAACAAAATAAAGTCAATCCTAGAGAAGGATCTATGTCTGTCGGAAAAAAAAATATAGTCCAATTCTTTTGGATTATGTATTCTCCAAATATCTTTTAATTCCAAGTCTTCTTTCATATCAAAAAAAGTCTGTGGTAATCTAATCCTAGATTTCGCCAAACTCTTTTTATCTAGTTTAGAATCAATTACTCCATTCCAATCTCCCATAATTAGAATAGATCTATAGTCCCATTGCAGTATTTTAGTATGTAACATTTTATAGAAATGGTCCTGTTGTTGATTGGGAGCATAAATTCCAATCAGAAGAATTTGGCCATTTACTGTAAGCAATTCAATTGCTATAAACCTACCATCTTCATCTGCTTCTATAATTTTAGCTGTTAATCTTTTGTTTACATAAATAACCACACCATTCTTTTTTTGCAAAGTTGAAGATATAAAATGTATTCCTAATTTAGAGTTTATCAAATATTTTTGATCTTGAGTTGTGATATGTGTTTCTTGTAAACAAATTATATCATTATTAAATTGTCTCAAGTATGCAAATAACTTCTTCCTTTTCTGTGCTGAATTCAACCCATTCACATTCCAAGATAAGCACTTAATTGTCATCTTTATCTTTCTGAAGCAACGAGCAAAATAACCGAATATCTTCCGGAATCTTCGGTCTTGCTCCCCCCATGGCTCCAGTCTCTTGTGTGGTACTCTTAGCTCCCTTTTTATCTTGTCTTTCCTGTTGTTGTTGCTTTTCTTTAAGTTGCTTAGATTTTGCACGAGTTATGCGCTGATCCTTAACCTCAACCATCCAAACCGGGTCCAAGATTGGAGAAGATTCCAACAGGGGCTCATCAAGAAAACCTCCTTCAGCACCCTGCGTTTCCTCTAACTCCACCTGCTTTGATTGTTCTTGCAGTTCTTGTTGAAGTTGCTTCTTATCACTCTCCTTAATCTCCAGGACTGTAGATGTACGTGGAGATGGTGTTCTCTCTTTAAAAATAGTAGTGTAGAAATGCTCCGCCTTCTCCACAGTATTCAAACGATGTCTTTCTCCCTTATATTTAAAAATTATGCCAGTTGGGGCATCCCACCGAAATGGTATCTCTTGTTTTTGCAGTTCTTTTACAAGAAAGCCAAAATCTTTTCTGGCTTTCAGCATTTTAGGTGGTAGTTCCTTGTATACTCCAATTTGTGCGACCCCCACTTGCACAGAAGTAAGAAAGGATTTTTGCAGGATATCATTTCTTATTGCTCTGTCCGTAAAATATATGACCACATCTCTAGGCAATTGTCTTTGTCTGGCCACCCAAGAATTCACTCTGTAAATTTTATCTATTTTGTAAAAAACCACATCAGGATTGATTTTTAAAATCATTGCCAGAGCGTCAGCGCAAATCTGTCTCAAATCCTGTCTGTCATCCTCTCTGATTCCTCGAAGCCTTATGGCAAATTCCATTGCCCTGAATTGCATCATAACAATTTCATTTTCAACTCTCTGCATTTTATCATCAACATCAGAAATTTTGTAGTCATTGTCTTTCATCTTAACATTGACTTCTGATTTAAATTCTTCCACTTTAGAGTCAACTTTAATAATAAATTCTGCAAGGCCAGACGCCACATCTGATATTTTTTTAGTCACCTTGCCATAATCCTGTTTCATCATATCTTTGATTTCATTAATTTCCTGCATAATTTCCTGTTGAGATTTTTGAAGTTTATCATCTATTTCCTGTTGGGATTTTTGAAATTTATCATCCAAAGCTTTAGAAATAAATTCTTTTAAATTTTCAATATCAAAATCTTTTTTCTGAGTCTGTATCTGTTGAGCAGGGGGAAGCTGCGTTTCATGTTTGTGTGGGGGGGATCCCCCCCCTGCTGCCTTTCCTTCCTGCTTCTTTGAGGCCATCCTGCCACGTAAGCTAGATTTTCTGAAAAGGGAAGTCCCTTTTCCTTTTCCACCTCCACAGAGACTTCTAAAAAAGTCCCCCAGGTTTAATCAAATAGAAACTGGAGTAAAGCAAAGTCAGATTTTAAAAAAAGAGTTTTTCTTGTTTCCCCCTCTTCTCTTATTTCTCTTTATTACAAACGAAGCAACTTTGTAGCAACTTTATATCTTTGTAGCAAAGCAAGATGACTTCACAAATCCACTCTCGCTAGCTCATTAGCTCTAGTGCTGGGCGCCATATTTTTTCAAATCACTTTCACTCGCTCGTATTTTCTCTTGAATTTAAAAGTCAACAGAGCACTAATACTTGCGATTTCCGAGTTTCAGGGTTCCAGTTAATATTTCCGCTGCTTGTTGAGGTTGGTTCCATTCACTTTAAACGTTTGCTGCAGCCGGCTTGTTCTGCAGAAGGCAGAATCGTCCCACGCCGCCCGGAGTCTCAGCAGGTTGGGAGCCGCGCCTGTTTCCTCCCCAGAAGCAATTCCCTGGGGTCTTACAGGGGCGCAACCTGTACCCTGCTATCTCTCCTCCTTCAATCCTCAGGATTTCGGAGTTTTCGAGCCGCTTCTCAATCGCGAAGCGGCACTACAGGTGGCGGGGCTGGCGGTCCTTAAAAAGGCACCGTCGTCGCCGAAGCTAGCAAACCGGAAGTCCTTGCCTTCCCATTCTTTTGTTTTTTAAGTGCTTCAGTTAATTCCATCATCGTTATATTTCCTTCTAACATCATTTTGGTGTCTTTAGAAATCTGGGGTAAATTCACTTTCTGCAGGTATTGTTTGACACTTTCCTCCTCAATATTCTTTTGCTCATACAGTTTTCTGTAATAATCTTGTATAATTTTTTTCTTCTCTTTATTCCCATATCTAATTTGCCCCTGATCATCTATTAGTTGTGTTATTTTTCTTGATGCTCTCTCTTTTTTCAGTTTATATGCTAACCATCTACCTGGTTTATTTGTGTCTTCAAAATAGTTCTGTTTGGCACTTCTAATTTTATGTGCTAAATCCTCTTTTTCTATTAATCCCATTTTATGTTTAATTGTGTCCATTTTTATTTTGATGTCCTTTTTTGTGGAAATTTCTGTAATTCTTTTTCAAGTTTCTTGTAGTCGATTTTTGGGCTTTATAAGCTTGTCTTTTCTTAGTGTTTCTTTTCCTTGCATAGTCTATTATCAAACCTCTAGCATAGGCCTTCATTGTATCCCAAAGATTTTGCACTGATGTGTCTTCCTTTCTATTTTCTTTAAAAAAGAAAGCCAATTCTTTCTCCATTTTCTGTGTAAATTCCTTTTCTTTTAGTACTGTATTATTTAAGGTCCATCTAGATCTTCTCCTTTTTGTCTTCCATATTTATATTTTATAAGAAGGGTTTATTACTCTAGTAGATCTCGGTTCACGTTGTTCTCTATATTCCACGTTGCCACCCACTGCACCTTCTTCTTTTTCAGTCATTGCAAGGCATTCCTCATGTGGTTCAATCAATGTATCTTTTTTTTTAATTTGATTTATATGCCGCCCTTCTCCGGAGACTCAGGGCGGCTTACAATGCGTTATGCAATAGCCTTCATACTTTTGTATATTTATACAAAGTCAGCTTATTGCCCCCACAACTGGGTCCTCAATTTACCTACCTTAGAAAGGATGGAAGGCTGAGTCAATCTTGAGCCTGGGGAGATTCGAACTTACAGTAATTGCAGACAGCTGGTGTTAATCACAATGCTATCAGTCTGCTGAGCCACCAGGCCCAGCAGACTTCTTCTTCTTGTCTCTCTTCTTGTCTCCTCTACTTCCTCTCTAAAGTATTCTGCACGAAATAATTCTGCTTTGTCGATTGAATCTATTTTATATCTTTGTTGTTGCCATGTAAACACAAGGCCTTCTGGTATCAGCCATCTGTAATTCATACCTTTCTTAAATAATATTTTGGTCAAAAAATGATATTTTCTTCTCATCTCCCTCACTCTTCTCGGTATTTGTTTCAAGTCCACATGAGATTTACTAAAAAATCAATTAAAACGCAAATACTACAGATCACAAGAGAGAAAACACTGAAATATAAAGATAAGGAAAATGCCAAATTTTATGGACATGTGCCGCTGCCAACGCTAGTGCCAGCCTTATGCTTTCACTCTTTACAGTTGGCGCGAATACTTCATCATAGTGCATATTTTTCATCTGTGAAAAACCCTGTGCCACTATCCTTGCTTTATATTGTACCTCATTATTGGGTAGTACTTTCTTTTTTGTATACCCACTTACATCCTATGGCTTTGCTACCCTGTGGCAAAGTTATAGATGTGAACATGTTATGTTCACCCATGGATTTCATTTCTTTGTCCATGGCTTCTTTCCACTTTACTTGTTCAATTTTAGGTAATGCCAATACTTCCTTATAGTTTCTTGGCTCATACCATATATTACACACTTTAACTTTACTAGCAGAATACCTGTCAGGTGGAATCCCCTTGTTCCATCGCTCTGACCTGCGTGGCACTGACTGCTCCTGTGCTTCAACCCTCTCTTGCTTCATATCTTTTTCAGCTTCTCCAGTTTCTCCTCCCTGAAAGCTGACACCATCACTAAGTGAGTTACCATCACTAAGTGGATCACCGTCACTAAGTGGATCATTCCATAAATTTGCATCAATTCTGTTCCAATTTTGCTCTGCAAAGGCTGCAGACCTTGGAATGACTATTCTTTTGCTTCCATCACTAAAGCGATAGCCTTTAGAACCTGGCTCATAGCCCATGAACTTGAGCTTTCTAGCCTTTGGTTGTCCCTTTCTTCTAATTGCTTTTGGAATATGCACCCATGCATTACTTCCAAAAACCCTTAAATGTGCCAGAGATGGTTTTCTCCCATATAGCACTGCATATAGAGTATCATTAATTGATGAACTTCACAACCTATTAATTAAATAATTAATATATTATTATTAATAATAATAATTAATAATTATTTAATTTAAATAATTATTAAATATGACCTGCTCAGACCAGAATCCTCCAGCAGTGAGTCCTTCGTGGTTTGTAAGACTCCATTCCGCCTCTCAACTACACCATTCTCAGCTGCTGTGTATGGATTTGTATGGATTTGTGCATCTGTCCCAACCATTGTTGAAAACTTGTTGACATGAATTCTGAACCTCTGTCAGTTTGCAACTGACATACCTGTTGTTTATATCTCCTTTCCACGAAGCTTACCCATTGCTTAAATTTCTGTAGCACCTCTATTTTACTCTTTAGTAAATAGCAGAACCCAAACCTGCTGTACTCATCTACAATGACCAGTGCATACTTTGCTCCTCCCAAACTGGCTTGCATTGACCCAACCAAATCTGCATGTACCAGCTCTAGAGCTCTTGTTGTCTGCCTTGTGCTACTCTTGCTTACTGGGAACGCTTTGGACTTTGATGATTTCCATACTGCACAGTCCAAATATGCCTTACATCCCTTTAAATTTAATTCTTCTGCAAACTGGTCCATCCTTTGCAAAACTCTGAAGCTGGCATGGCCAAGCTTCCTGTGCAAGAGATGAACACATGAATTGTGTGGTGCCACATTTCAAATGTTTGTGCACATTGAACCTTTTGTCCCTGCAACACATAAAGATTATCCTCTTTTATGCCCTGTGCACATACATTCCTATTTCTCTTTATGAGACACCTCCCATTTGCAAATGGGGTCTCAAATCCTTTCTTGTCTAAACTAGAGACACTCAGCAAATTATGCTCCATTTCAGGCACACATAATATATCATTAAACCTTGTTTCCAAATATGGAATTTGCACACTGCCTCTTTCAATGACTTTAGCCTTCTGGCCATTTGCCAAGGCTACTGTATCTCCAGCAGCTGGATCCATCCTGAAAAACAATTTAGAATTGTTAACAATTGCTTGACTTGCCCCACTGTCTTATCAACCATTTGTCTCTGCTATTGCAATAGCTGACTTTTGCCACAGCAACGTGTTCATCCGCTAATTGTCTTCCTTGCAAACAATTTTTGTCTTGCAAATAATTTCTTCCTTGCAAACAGTTTTTTCTTTGCAAACAGTTTTTCTTCAAATGTGTTTTTCCACCACAAATGACGCTCCGCCTCTGTTGTTGGGCTGTAATCTGATCTCTTCTGCTGCTACATTTCTCTTTGCAGACATTCAGTCTGTGGAATTTTCCATTGCTCTTCACTCTCTGCTCCTTGGGCCCCCACCTCAGGAATTTCTCCTCGTGGCTCTTTCTAAAATGGTGCTTGTTCTCCTCAGCAAGCAAACAATCCTTTAAAGCCTCCAAACGCAACTCCTGTTCTGATTTGCACTCAAATAGGGAAGAAACAATGTCCCACGTTTCATCCATACTGTTTAAAACCAACAACACCTTTTGAGATTCAGGAAACTGCATTCCACGCTGTTCTAACTCCACAAACAAAGTTTGCATTTGTACAAAATGCTGTTCCATAGAATCATGTGGTTAGAGGCGGGCTCTGTATAATTTTATTTATTTATTGTTTATTTATTGGTTTGATTTATATGCCGCCCTTCTCCAGAGACTCAGGGCATCTTACAATGCGTTAAGCAATAGCCTTCATACTTTTGTATATACCTGCTTAGTAGGGCTTTCGGCCCCCCCAAGTGGTGTTCTTTTTTTATACAAAGTCAGCTTATTGCCCCTACAATCCGGGTCCTCATTTTACCTACCTCGAAAGGATGGAAGGCTGAGTCAACCTTGAGCCTAGTGAGATTTGAACTTGCAGTAATTGCAGGCAGCTGGTGCTATTTAAGAGCACTTTAGTCTGCTGCACCACCAAGGCTCTTATTTTACAATTTTCTTGATAATTGTACAATATTGCATGCTGACACACTCACATGTACACTTCTCAACTTCAGCCAGACCTCCTTTGCAGTCTTTAAATCAGCTACATTGAGAAATTGTTCATCTTCTAAACTTAAGATAATATAAGCCATTGCTTTATCATGCTGCCTTTGATCTGCAGCTGCAAATGGTGCCTAGGGAGGATTAACAACAATATTCCCGAGCTCCTTTGGCTTCAGGAAACACTCCATCTTTGCAGCCCAAATTATATAGTTCTTCTGTCCCAAACGAGGCAGAGAGCAATCCCTGAATTCAACAACAGCCATCCTGCAAGCTTTCTCTGCCTTGTTTCTCCTTTTAAACACAGACAGTCTCTCAGCTTAATTACACTTTAGTCTTTCTGTGTGCTCTGGGCCTATAACCTATCAGAGTTTGTTGCAGAAATCACATCCAGAAAAGCACACACAGATAACTGATTCAGCAGGATTCATTAACTTCTCTTTATATACATAATAACACATACAATATCAACAGCAGATTCTTAGAGAGTTACAGGCAAAACACACAGGCAGAGGAGAGAACAGCAGAGATGAGTTTCTGTTTCAATTCAGCAGACAGACTCAGAAGTTAAACCACACCCAACTTCCAAAACTGTTTCATTTTGTAAACAGTCCCCATTGTCTTTGTGTTTTTGATTAGGCTGTACACCGCCCTGAGTCCTTCGGGAGAAGGGTGGTATAGAAATGAAATTAATTAATTAATTAATTAATTAATTAATTAATTAATTTTAACTATGATATTGTATATTTATGTTTTTAATTTTGGCTGTACACTGCCCCAAGTCCTTCGGGAGGAGGGCAGTATATAAATAAAATTATTATTGTTGTTGTTGTTGTTGTTGTTGTTGTTGTTGTTGTTGTTGTTGTTGTTGTTGTTGTTGTTGGCTGATCTATTCCAGTCTATGAATATTCATATTCTGACAGACATATAAGTTGAAACAGCAAAACTGGGCCAAGAAATATCTGAAGACAGATTTTTCAAAGGTTTTACGGACTGATAAGATGAGAGTGACTCTTGACGGACCAGATGGATGGGCCTGTGGCTGAATCAGTAATGGGCACAGAGCTCTACTTTGACTCAGACACCAGCAAGGAGTCAAGGTGGGGTACTGATATGGGCTGGTATTATTAAAGATAAGGTAGTTGGACCTTTTCGGGTTGAAGATGGACTCAAAAGCAACTCCCAAACCTACTGCCAGTTTTTAGAAGACACTTTCTTCAAGCAATGATACAGGAAAAAGTCTGCATTTTTCAAGAAGACCATGATTTTTATGCAGGACAATGCTCCATTGCATGCATTGAAATACTCAGTAAAGGCCTTAAAAATGAAAGAATAATGACATGGTCCCTTCCTCCCTTGACCTAAACCCTATTGAGAACTTGTGGGCTCTTCTTAAATGGGAGATTTATGGTGAAGGAAAACAGTATACCTCTCTGAACAGTGTCTGGGAGGCTGTGGTTGCTGCTGCACAAAAAGTTAATCGTCAATAGATCAAGAAACTGGCAGACTCCATGAATGGAAGGCTTATGACTGTTATTGAAAAGAAGGGTAGCTATATTAGTCACTGATATATATACATCACGTGCGCATGCAGACTCTCTGCGCATGCGCAAAACCTTCTGCACATGTGCAGAGGGTAAAAACACATTACTTTCTGGTTAAAACCAGGCAGTAATGACACCCGGGCAGGTGGGCAGAGCCTCACACCGCCCTCGCTACTGGTTCTCCAAACCACCTGCCACAATCGCTACCAGATCGCCTGATCCGGTCCAAACTGGGAGCATTTCACTCCTGGTGCAAACCCTTCTGTGCGTGTGCAGAGGGTAAAAAACAGGTTACTTCCTGGTTAAAACCAGGAAATAATGACAACTGGGTGGGTGGCCAGAACCTCACGCTGCCATCGCTACCAGTTCTCCAAACCACCTGCTGCTATCACTACTGGTTCCTCCGAACCGGTAGCATTTCACCCTGATATATATATATATATATTGAAATGACAGAAATATTTATTTGCACATTTTGAGTTGTTTGTTTATTATTTTCACTTTAACAAATGCAAATAAATTAGTGAGATGGGCAAATTTTTGTTTTTAATTTAGTTGCATAATAATTCTGCACATTAATAGTTGCCCAGTAATTGTGCACATATAGATATTCTCCTAAGAAAGCCAAAACCTCACTTTTATTTTCTTAAATATTCAGGTTTGAGGTTTGAATTGACCTACAGCACTGCAGTTGTTCAATAATAAAATACAAAATACAACTTGCCTAATTGTGCACACAGTGTAAATATATTTGGACCAACTACAAATTGCAAGTGGTCTTCAAGGGCAGCCCCATTACAGTAATAAAGGATCACTAAGCTATAAGTCACCATGAACAAGGCCTCCCAATCATGGACTGGGTTCAATTGGTACACAAGAAAAATCTGTGCAACCCTCCCCCCCACCTTCCACAGCCAGGATCTACTGTTCAAGCAACTGACTATCCTCATGAAATCCCCTAATCACTGCAATAGATTACTTCTGATTTTCTACCAGATTTTTCTGCATCACAAATTGACTAATGCAAAGATCAATTCTGTAGTCTTTTGCTTGCAACTTGAACAAAGAACAAAGAATAAAAACACCCAGCTTTCTGTAATTCACCTTTGGCTTTAAAATGCTTCTCTTTCTGCTTGAGCACATTTGCAAATCCCATCTATGGATGCTCTTACCCACACCCAAATGACAGAATTTTAGAATGGGAGAGTTCCAATTAAGAGAGAGACAGAGAGACAGACACTCACTGACTGACCAACCTACTTGTTCACTCACTCACTTACTCTTCCGAATATTTCACTCACTCACTCACTCTTCCTACTATATTTCGGAGAAGGGAGAAATAGAGGAGTTTGAAAGGCAGAAGAACTTACTCATTCTTCTGAAGAAGAAGGAACGGTGAGGAAGAGTATTGCCCTCTGGCCACTCATATCCAGAAAGTATCAGGAAGAGGAGCACCTGACATCATCTAGACTTGGAAGTGGAAGGCAAGGAGAAAATATAGAAGGCAATAGTGTAGGAAAATAAGGCGGCAAGGCAGAAACAAATACTTCTCATGCTAGAAAAAGCCATTATGACCAGATGACTTCCAAGGTACCAAGAATGTTGACTTGGAAAGGTATGGGGTGTGGGGGAAGCTAGAACTAAAATTCTGCAGCACAGATGATAAGGACTTCAATGTCTATATATTAATGTCAACAAATATTTTTATTTGGCTTCATTCTTGTCTTTAATGAAGACATGAATCTAAACAAATATCATCCAAAAGCATTCTGGATAGAAGCCAATTTCTGTATTACATGACTGGAAAGATACACAACCATCCCTTCATCTAATGGGAACCCTGATACTAATTTTTATTGTGAATCTCTGTTTTGTTTATTGTTTATTGTGAATCTCTATTGTGAATCTGATAATGAGTTTCTTTTTATTTATTCCTCTTTGTATTTTAAAAATCTGGTGAAGTTTTCAAAACACATCACTCTTCTCTACAACTACCTCTTGTTAAGTCTCATATATTCCTCTCTATTTTAAGCAGCAACTGATAATACCTGATGGTCTAACATAGGGACATATCTGCAATCTTAAATTTCAGTAGAATTGCTGAAATAATTTGTCTAAATGATTTCTTAATGGGAAAATCATGCCACATTTATGTTACAAATCTGTATTCATTATTAATTATTTTTAGGCATTTTTATAGCTCGCTGCTACTTAAACACTTGTCACTGTTTATTTCACAGTAAATCAAGTTTCTGTCTTTTTAACTTGTTTAGATTATTGGAGTGAAAGTGATAAGGAAGAAATAGACACACCTTCCACACCTAAACAAGACAGTCCACCTCCACCATATGACACATATCCACGACCTCCTTCAGTAAGTGATTATGTATAATAATTAGTTGTCATTATTAATGGAAATACATTAATTTTTTAACCTTTTACTTGGGAAATAAATTAATTTGGAAGATGGATGTTAAACTTACAAGATAGCCAGATGTTGTATTCTGTATTTTAAACAACAACACTAAAAGCCATTTCCGGCAGCGTTCAAGTCTTTGAAGATAAGAGATGCTTACACAGAATTCCTGGAGCAATTACTGTGACAACATGGTCTTTCCAGGGAGTTTTGTTAAAGAACCCTTTATCGTATAAAAACCTTGGCATTGCAATAAATAATGTTATTTTTTAAAAAGTTATTCTTTTTAGAAAGTTAAAGAAGTTAATAAATTTAGAAGTTGCTATTAACTTAGCGGTTCTAAAAAAGTGATAATTCCAACTATTATTAATATTTACAGAAATAATGTTCATCTGGTCCTGATTCAAAAGTATATAATTTACTAGATAATTAAGCAGTCTAATTAAACATACAGTAGATGTCCTATTCTGCTCAACTCAATTCTTGCCTTCAATATTTCAATTTTACCTGTTGGGTTTCCTTTTTAATTTCATTCAAACCAGTACCACAGAAGTGACTAAGTTTTTTTTAGTGATGATGTTCTGAGTAGTCAAATCAAAGTAATTTTCAGTGATCTTTACATAAATAAAAGAAATTAAAAGGCAAATTATTAAAAATTTTAGAAAATGCAAAGAAAACAGATGAAAATAACTTTTCAATTGCTACAAAAGTGGGCTCATGCAAGAGAATTTCAAAGGTACTTATGAATACTGAGATCTTTTTCCTGGGTCTGCTTCCTGATCTATAGCAACTAAGGATCTCATGAGTTCTGATGGGGATTTCAAATCTGAAATCAATGATTATAGGCTATCCTTCTGATAGATTACTGGTTCTTATTAACATATTGTCTATATTGAAGTATCAGTTGGAGCCAAAAGCTAATTTGTTTTTTAATAAATAACCATCCTAATCAATCAAAATTTGTCGGATTATATGCATTTTATCCAACACCTTAAAGTTTGAAGAACATTATTTGGAAGATAGATACAATTAAATATATAAAATAGTCAATAATGGAGATGCCGATATACAGAAGGTGAAAAGCAATTTAAAATTAATTAATTAAATTTATATGCCATCCATCTCACCAATAAGATGACTCTGGACAGCTTACAGACAGCAAAAAGATAAATACTGTATAAAAACAATTTAAATTTGAAAAACTATATAAAAAATTAGAATCAAGAAGACAAATGGCAGAGGGATGAGATCTTCTTCTTATCCCATAAACCACTCCTAGTGGTGAGCATCTCCTCAGGGCCCATACTTATGATTTTTAGTCTCTTCCAATGTGTATTTTTATGTGTGATATCTTCTTAGGAAATATGACATATCTTCTCAAGAAATAGCAAGGATGATTTTTCTTTAAATTCTCCTGCAATCTACAATTAACAGAGCAGTCTGAAGGACATTTTCTAAATTATATTTATGAAAGCAGTTCATTTTAATGCATATTCCTATTATGCATGCTTTTCTAAAAAAGCAATATATAACTAAGAGAGCTGTAATTATAATTAGTTACTTAAATATATATTGTATACTTATTTTACCATTGTCTTCAAGCCAGAATGTAAATTTCTGTTGCAGATGAGTTGTGCAAGCCCTTTTGTGGAACCAAAACACAGTCGACTGTCTTCTACTGAAACTTCCCAGTCTCAATCTTCACATGAAGAGTTCCGTCAGGAGCTGGTGGGGAGTACTACTGAATCTCCCATCCGCAAAACAGCAAGCCAGCGTCGGTCTTGGCAGGATTTAATAGAAACACCGCTGACAAGCTCAGGGTTACATTACCTTCAGACTCTGCCCCTTGAGGATTCAGTGTTTTCTGATTCTGCTGTTATCTCTCCAGAACACAGGCGGCAATCAACTCTTCCTATCCAGAAATGTCATCTGCAGGATCACTATGGCCCTTTTCCTTTAGAGGGTGAACAAATACAAGTTTTAAATGTGAATGGGGGAAAGCCCCGTAGTTACACTCTGCCACGGGATGGTGGGTTCAACCATTGCTGCCATATACTTTCTGTCAGTGCTTCAAGCCATCAAGAAGAAGTGCCACAAAAAGAGCAAGAGGAACAAGGAAGAAAAATTACAGAAGAGAATCAAGTAGATGAAAGTAAGCATGAATCATATTGCCATCATTAAAGCAATTTTCATAGAAATAATTGAATACAGAGAAAAATTGGATTAAATATATGGTTTCAAATTTACTTCGTTCTGCACATGGTGGAAATAGTTTCTTTAAATATAGTTATGCACAATACATAAAATATATTTCAAAACTTTACTTACTGCATAGTAATTAATGAAGGCATTGTCATACTTTCTGTGAGACTTAAAATTATTCTAGTTTGGCCACATCCTTGCTTGTTGGCATATGTATGATTTGAGTATGGTAGTTTATTTTTTTTATGAGAGGATCTGCAGAATTTTTGAAAGCAAATGTTTTATGGAATATGAGTCCTTTCCATTTGGTAAGGTTTCATAAAACAATGAAGTTTAGGATGTAAAGTAATCTCTTTCTGAAAAGTATGTCCATAGTCTATTACAGCATAGTAGTTAACGAGCAACTCGTAGATTGCATGTTGTTTTCTTGGAATCGTTTATCAGTTGCATTTGTACAGTTGTACAGTCAGATGAAGGAAATAATTAATTCTAACTGGATGCTAATTTAAAAAGTAAATGTCCAATGAAAGACTTTTTCTCCACTATTGCAATATTTTCTGTTGTATGTGCTGAATTCAGTAAAAGAAAAAAAATATAAAGTATAAACATATTAAATGCTGAGTGCAGAAGCTGAAGCCTTGTTACTATGGTTACCAATGTTATATTCACATTACTGACTCTTACTTTCTCTGTATACACACACATATACATACACATATGCATAGCAGTTGGGCTGCTACATTTTTATTTTTCTGTCTGAATGCATTTAAAATAGCCTTGCATTCAAAAGCAAATGGAAGTTTTTGAGAAACACAATTAGTTATAATTTCCAAGCTTATGACTATTGCATTTTCATACACATGAATGAAGGTTTGAAATCTTCATATATTTTCTGTGGCTAACAACATTGTACTCACTCTACATCAAACAAGGAAAATGGTTGCTATAATAAGGAATGTAAAAAATAATAGTAGCATCTCCCCCACTTAGAACAGTCATAGTTTTTTTCTAGCTCCCTTATGAATTTAGTAGAATATTTGAATGTTGTCAATTGTTGGCTAAAACGTTGCTACAACCACAATTGAGCCCAACATTTCCATTGCTCAGCAAAACAATTGTGAGCTTTGCCTCTCTTTACAAACTTTCTTGCCACAATTGTTAAGTGAATCACTGCAGTTGTTAAATTACTATCATGATTGTTAAGTGAAACTAGCTTCCCCATTGACTTTGCTTGTCAGAAGGTCACAAAAGATGATCACATGATTCCAAGATACTATAACTCTCATAAATATATGCCAGTTGCCAAGCGTCCAAATTTTGGTCACATGAACACTGTTGAGGCTGCAACAGTCATGAGTGTGAAAAACAGTCATGAGTGTGAAAAACAGTCATAAGTCACTTTTTTCAGTGCTGTTATAACCTCGAATGGTCAATAAATAATGACTGTAAATCAAGGAGCATCTGTATGTAAACTTGATGAAACATTGATTTCTTTTCAAGAAATTCTGGATAGGATAGACTTAAGTGATAATAAATCACTTTAGTATAGTAAACATATACAAATGACACAATGTTTTGGATGTCCCAGGCTATAAAATGATATCAAACAATATGTATTGAAATAGAATAGAAATGTGCCTGGTTTGTTTAGAATGTGTGAGTGATAAATGAATATCAACTGAATACAATATAATTAATACAAAATAAATATGTTGAGATACTTGGTTGAATGGAGAAAATGTATGAGATACAAAACAAATTACAAAGCAATAAATGTAGAAAAAGTTAATGGATTCTGAGCAAAGGTGCAAATTTGGTGGAATTAAGTTGATCCATATTATCAGGAGAAAAGACCAATGTAGGGAACAAAAGGCAATGTCTAATGAAGAATATGGACATGATAGAAATAATCATGTTTGAATAGTTATGGAGAGTGAAAGGTGTTAGTTTAAACTAGATTTGAATAGAATAGAATAGAATAACAGAGTTGGAAGAGACCTTGGAGGTCTTCTAGTCCAACCCCCTGCCCAGGCAGGAAACTCTACACCACTTCAGACAAATGGTTATCCAACATCTTCTTAAAAATTTCCAGTGTTGGGGCATTCACAACTTCTGCAGGCAAGTTGTTCCACTTATTAATTGTTCTAACTGTCAGGAAATTTCTCCTTAGTTCTAAATTGCTTCTCTCCTTGATTAGTTTCCACTCATTGCTTCTTGTTCTACCCTCAGGTGCTTTGAAGAATAGTTTGACTACCTCTTCTTTGTGGCAACCCCTGAGTTATTGGAACACTGCTATCATGTCTCCCCTAGTTCTTCTCTTCATCAAACTAGACATATCCAGTTCCTGCAACCATTCTTCATATATTTTAGCCTCCAGTCCCCTAATCATCTTTGTTGCTCTTCTATGCACTCTTTCTAGAGTCTCAACATCTTTTTTACATCGTGTCAACCAAAACTGAATGCAATATTCCAAGTGTGGCATTATAAAGTGGTATTAATACTTCACGTGATCTTGATTCTATCCCTCTGTTTATGCAGCCCAGAACTGTGTTGGCTTTTTTGGCAGCTGCTGCACACTGCTGGCTCATATCTAAATGGTTGTCCACTAGGACTCCAAGATCCCTCTCACAGTTACTACTATTGAGCAAGGTACCACATATACGGTACCTGTGCATTTTGTTTTTCTTCCCTAAATGTAGAACCTTGCTTTTTTCACTGTTGAATTTCATTTTGTTAGATAGCGCCCAATGTTCAAGTCTGTCAAGCTCCTTCTGTATCTTGAGCCTATCTTCTGGAGTGTTGGCTATTCCTGCCAGCTTGGTGTCATCTGCAAATTTGATGAGTTCCCCATCTGCCCCCTCGTCCAAGTCATTGATGAAGATGTTGAAGAGCACTGGGCCTAAAACAGAGCCCTGGGGTACTCCACTGCATACTTCCCTCCATGTAGATGCAGTTCCATTGAGGACTACACGTTGAGTGCGGTTGGTCAGCCAGTTACAAATCCATCTGGTGGTGATGCTGTCTAACCCACATTTTTCTACTTTATCTAGTAGTAGGTTATGGTCTACTTTATTAAATGCTTTACTAAAGTCCAAGTAAATTATATCGACAGCATTCCTCTGGTCCACTAATTTTGTCACTTTGACAAAGAATGCAATAAGATTGGTCTGGCATGATCTGTTTTTGACAAACCCATGTTGCCTTTTGGTTATTACTTGGTTTGCTTCTAGGTGTTCGGTGATTCGTTGTTTGATTATCTTTTCCAGAATCTTCCCTGGTATTGAGGTCAGGCTGATAGGTCTGTAGTTTCCTGGATCTATTTTTTTTCCTTTTTTGAAGATGGGAACTTCCAATCCTCTGGCAGTTCCCTTGTACTCCAGGATCTTTCAAAAATATAGTTCAGTGGTTCTGAGATCTCATCTGCCAGTTCCTTCAGAACCTTAGGGTGTAATCCATCTGGTCCTGGTGATTTGAACTCATCTAGGGTAGACAAGTGTTCACTTACCATTTTCTTTCCTATTTTAATTTGTGTTCATAATCTGTTTTTTGTGGTGCTGTTTTTGATAGGTTGGACTGTTTTTTTTCCTTTTGTGTAAAGAAAGATGCAAAAAATGAGTTAAGTAGTTCTGCTTTCTCCCTGTTGCTTGTCACCTTCTTGCCACTTTCTCCCAGCAATGGGCCAATTGTTTCCTTGATTTTTTTCTTGTTTTTAATATGTTGGAAGAAGCTTTTTTTGTTATTTTTTTACTTTAGTCGCAAGCCTTTATTCATTTTGAGCCTTAACTTTCCTCACTTCATCTTTATAGGTGTTAGATCATGGGAGGCAATGAAGAGGCAGGAGGACAGACAGTAACTTCAGCTCTTTATTTAAGTAAGTGACTTCTGCAAAGGCTTAGCCGGCAGCACTCCCTTTTAAAGGGAGCAGTCCCACCGATTTAGCCACTGACAATGCTTTACATTTCCCTCCGTTTGAATCCACCAATCAGTGGCAGGCATGCAAATGTCCAGCTAAACCCAGACCTGAGTGAAGCCTACATCCCTGGCTTCACTTGCTATTTACATATGTAACACCCCTCCCCTCTGGAATAGTCTTACCCAATCATCGGGGTCTACAACACATAGTCACATAAGAAGGCGGGGCGCTGATGGTTCCTTCCTGACCTGCATAGTTCATTCGAGTTAGCAGCAGCAGCCTGGGTAGTCAGGCCTGCTGCCGCAGCCCACTCCCTGGTATGGAACTTCCTGGAAACTTTCTGTGGGTGTAGCGGACCCAGCCTGGCTTATTTCCCCAGAGTCTCGTCGCTGGCCGCTTGGCCCTACAGGTGGGTGTGTGGTTTCCCTCGGGCTTGAGAGTAGGTCCCCTGTGTCTGGGTAACATAGGCCGCAATCTATGTTTGTTTTGTATCTGCTTGGTGCAGGGCACTGTCTATTCCTATGGTTTTTTTCACATTCTGTTTGGGGCTGATTATTTTCGAACTGTTTTAGGCTCAAGTTCCCTATTCGTCCCCTGAGTTGGTCTATGTGCCTTCTAAGAACTAAACTTTTCCATCCTCTAGTTCTACCTGGTATGATTTGGGACCCTTAATGTTAATTATTTTTGCCTTTAACCAGGCAGGGGTCCCTGCATAATAGAGCATATACTAGATCCCCTACCTGGAAGCTCCTGACCTTACTGGTAGAATCGATGGCGGTGTCTATGCTATAATTGGGGTGCAGTCTGTCTAACGGGGATCTTAGTTTTCTTCCCATGAGTAGCTCAGCTGGATTCCTATTCGTGGTCGTGCTAGGGGTTATATATTGCATTAATAGGAATATGTCTATTTTGGTTTGCCAATCCCCAGGGCCCATCTTGCTAGTGTTTCTTTGGTCGCTCTAACCATTCATTCGACTTGCCCATTACTGGCCGGTGAATATGGTGCGACCAATGCATGCCATATCCCCTGTTCAGCTAAAAACACCTCGAATTGTCTGGCGGTGAATTGTGCTCCATTATCTGATACCAAAACATCGGGTAACCCGTGAGTGGAAAATACCTTCCTTAACACCCTAATTACAGCTTTGGCCATTATGCTGGGCAACAAATTGACTTCTAACCATTTAGAGTATGCATCTACAATGATCAAGAATGTTTGGCCTTGGACTGGTCCCGCTAGATCTATGTGCAATCTCGACCATGGGCCCCTTGGTTTGTCCCACTCTCTTACAGGTGCCCGGGGTGGCGCTGGTCTAGATTCCTGATATGGGGTGCACGTTGCCACCCACTCCATAACATCCCAATCCATGTTGGGCCACCACACATAACTCCTAGCCAGAGCCTTCATGCGTACTATCCCGGGGTGACCACATGCAGTGCTTCTAACACCTGTTCCCTTAGTTTTTGTGGAATTACCACCCTGTCTCCCCACAATAGGCACCCCTTCTGTACCGACAATTCCCATTTCTTATTTATATTTATATTCCTCCCCCCACGGTTCCTCTGGCCAACCTCTCAACACCCAGTTCAAAACCCTTGACAGGATTCTGTCTTAGTCGACTGACCTGCTATGTCCGTTGCTGTCAGTGGAGTCCTCGATGAATAGAACGGGTGCTACTGGTGCTGGATCTTCGACGAGGTCCGGAAGGGGGCACCGGCTGAGGGTGTCTGCATGTCCAATGTCCTTACCTGGTCGATGTATTAACTGGTAATTGTAAGCCGCTAAGAAAATTGTCAACCTTGTCATCCTTGGTGATAATGTGTTTGGTGTTGGCCGGTCTCCCGCAATAAGTCCCAGTAGCGGTTTATGATCGGTGACCACAACAAAGTCCCTTCCATACAAATATTCATGGAAACGCTTAACCCACGCTACCACGGCCAGTGCTTCCTTATCTAATTGACCATAGTTCGTTTCTGCTGATGACAGTGTCTTTGAGTAGAATGCAATAGGTGCTTCTGTTCCATTTGGCATCTTATGGCTGAGCACTGCCCCTACTCCGAATGGTGATGTGTCACATGTTAGTATTAGGGGCAGTGTTTCATTATACTGAATGAGAAAACTATGTGCTGATAATAAGTTCTTTACTGCTGTGAAAGCGGCGGCTTCCTTCCATCCCCACTTCCAACTGGCTTTCTTATCTAACAGTCTATGCAATGGTTCCGCCACTGTCACCTTCTGTGGCAAGAAAATACTGTAAAAATTTAAAAGTCCAAGAAATGCTTGCAACTCCATCTGATTTTGTGGTGTGGAAGCTTCCTTAACAGCCTTTATCTTACTTTGAGTGGGGTGTATCCCTGACCCATCAATGAGATACCCTAAGAATTCAATCTTAGGCATGGCTATTTTACATTTTTCCTTATTTACCTTCAACCCAGTTTCTTTAAACCACCTTAAGGTTTTCCTTACCCTCTGTAATAATTCTTCTTTGCTGTCCCCCGATTGTTCTGCCCCAGTTCCGGATCCCAAGGAGTGTGACACACACAAAGCTCCAAAAACTCTGTTTAATACAAACAGACCCCTTCCAAAATGCAGGCTTCCAGTGCAAATGTCCTTATCAGCCTGCTGTGAATTACAGAGAATAAACAAAGTCCGACAAGGGTTGGCAACCATCCCACAAACCAAGATATAACAAGAAACTCACTTTCAAAATGCTCTGCATAGTAATTAAAAGTTGTTTCCAGCAGCATGTGCTATCTGTGAGCAAACTTAAATAGGCTAAGGGAGTGGCCAATTAGCCCCAAGCCTTACTCTCGAGGAGACCTCCTCCTGAGTAGCCACTCCTGCCTTTTGGCAGCCCTGCGTGCTCGAGCATTGAGAAGAGGCTCCTCCACTTCACTCTCTTCACTTGAAGGAGCCTCTGGAGGTTCTGAAGGCCTTGGCTGAGTCTCTGCCTCTGGCACCACATCCTCTTCAGCCTCCTCGCTGTCCGACTTGAGCGCCAGCTGCACAGGCTGCTGGCACACCACACCAGCCTCCTCATCATCAGGATCAGCCACAATCCGTGTAGGCCGCTGACAGGCCACAACACTGATATGAGGACATCATCAAAGCATGGAACTACTCTGGGAATGCCTTGTAACAAGCATTCCATTATACTTTGGAATAGCCCGGGAGCCACGCTTACCCCAAATTGTAATAGGTGGCATTTGAATGCCCCGCAATGAGTTACAATTGTTTGCGCTTCTGCCATAACATCATCTACCGACAGCTGCTGATATGCTTGTGCCAAATCAAGCTTTGCAAAAAATTTTCCCTGGTCCCAGCAAGTGTAAGAGATGTTGAACCACTGGGACTGGGTATGCGTGTTGTTGTAGGGCTTTATTAAGGGTACATTTATAGTCAGCACAGACGCGGACAGACCCATCTGGTTTCATGGGGGTGACTATCGGGGTCTCCCATTTAGCATGGTCTACGGGCTCTAAGATCTTTTGCGCAATTAACTTGTCTAATTAGGCATCTACCTTGAGCCGGAGAGCAAGGGGAATCCTCCTAGGCTTCATTCTAATAGGAGCTACATTGGGGTCAAGGTTAAAAGATATGGGTTTCCCCATGTACTTGCCCAAAGTCCCATCGAACACCTCTGCGAAGTCCTTCATTACGTCCTCGATATCGTCATCGTGGATGGCATGGATGCCCATCACTCCCAGGCCCAGGGCCTTGAACCACTCCAACCCCAGCAGGCTCGGTAGGTCATTGTCCATGATGGTCATCTGCAACTGGCTGGAGAATTCTTTGAAGCTGATTTGGAAAGAGCTGCTTCCCAGCATAGGAATCCGGTTCCCTTGGTAGTCTTTTAAGATCATCCTTTGGGGTTTTAGCTGTGTCTTTCTCACCCCGGGGACTGCTTCCTTGATTGTTCGCCAGGATACGATGGTCAGGTACGATCCCGTATCCACTTCCATCTTGCATGGGTGTCCTTCGATGCGTACCTCAACATGGATTTTTTTCCTTTGTTGCCGCTGGAATCGCAGATAGTTGTCTGATGGGCTTCCTTGGTGTCTCTGGTTCTCTCTTTTCAGTGGCTGCTCCTTTGGAACTGTGCTCTCCTGGGTCTGTCTGGGTTCTCAGTCTGCCATGTGGTCTGTCGCGGTCTGGATATGGCTGGCTGGCTGGCTTGACATGCTCTGGCAATGTGCCCTTTCCTTTCGCATCTCTGGCAAATGGCATCCCGGAACCTGCAAGTAGATCTGGGATGATTCTCTCCACAGGCTGTGCACATCTGCAGTCTCTCCCTCATCTCAGTCCTTGCGGGTCTCTTGTCAGACTGCATCCGATGTATGTCCTCATCATCATTGGTAGAGTCATCAGTTTCCCAGCGCTCCTGGTTCACACTGGTGGTTTTCGGCTGCCCATTGGTGCTTCCCGTCTTCTGGATTGCCGCTGCCGTTTGATCTGTGGCTTCAGCTGCCCACGCTTCTTCTAAAGCGATTTTGAATATGAGGTTCGGCCTGGATAGTAATCTTTGCGATTGCAGGTCTCTGAGTCTGAAAACCAATCTATCCATCATGGCCTCCTCTATGTTGCTGAATTGACAGTGCACTTCAGTCTTCCTTAGGGCTGCAACATATTGATTGATGGTCTCCCCTTCCTCTTGGTTCCAATGGTAAAACTCATGCTTGTAAACCATCGGAGAGGGTACGGGAGCGTAGTGAGCCTGGAGTGCTTCTTGCAAGGTCAGCCACGGCATGGTCTGCAGGTCAGCGGGTTCTGAAACAGCTTCAGCCATGTCGAGGACTTCGGGTCCACAGTAGCTCAGGAAAAGTGCCCCTTTTCGGTTGTCCGAGAGTCCTAGCAGGTTGTTGGCTTCCAGGAAACAGTGGAATCGAAGCATGTATTTCTTCCATGTTTCCTTAGCCGGATTGAATGGAGCTGGTGGAGCGTAAGACGTCATCCTGGAATCGATGCAGTGGTTCAGCTGCTGGATAATGGTGGATGTCATGTGTTGCTCCTTCTGTTCAGCCTGAGTCCTTCGTCCTCTTCAATCCCACCTTTGTTGCCAGTGTTAGATCGTGGGAGGCAATGAAGAGGCAAGAGGACAGACATTAACTTCAGCTCTTTATTTAAGTAAGTGACTTCTGCAAAGTCTTAGCCAGCAGCACTCCCTTTTAAAGGGAGCAGTCCCACTGATTCAGCCACTGACAAAACTTTAAATTTCCCTCCGTTTGAATCCACCAATCAGTGGCGGGCATCCAAATGTCCAACTAAACCCGGACCTGAGTGAAGCCTACATCCCTGGCTTCACTTGCTATTTACATATGTAACAATAGGCCCGGGCTATTTGCTGATATTCTGCCGTAGTTATTTGCCCCTCTTTCCACTTTTTATCCTTTTTGTGTTTCAATTTGTTAGTGAGTTCTTTATGCAGCCATGCTGGTTTCTTTTGAGATCTATTATTTTTCTTCATCATTGGTATTGTGCTAGACTGGGCTTTTAAATCTCACTTTTCAAAATTTCCCAAGCTTCATGAGTTGTTTTCCCCTTGAGGATTCTCATCCATGGAATCCTTCTCAAGCTTTCTCTAAGTTTATTGAAATTAGCTCTCTTAAAATCCAAGACTCTAGTTTGACTTTGTTCTACTACTTGTGTTTGCATAATGTTGAATTCCAATATTGCATGATCACTTACCCCCAAGGTTCCTGTAGCTTCAACAGCTTCTATCATTTCGTCTCTGTTAGTGAGAAGTCCAATATAGTTGATCCCCTTGTTCCCTTCTCTACTTTTTGGGAAACAAAGTTGTCTGCTAGGTTTGTTAGGAACCTGTTGGATCTTCCACTTGGTGCAGAGTTTGTCTCCCAGTTGATGTCAGGGTAGTTAAAATCCCCCATTACTATTGTGATGTGCTTCCTACATACCTTAGTTAGCTGACTAGCAAAAAGTTCATCTACTTCATCTGTTTGGTTGGGTGGCCTATAGTATAGACCTATGGCAATGTCATTTCCCCCCCCCCTTTAATATTGACCCAAATGCATTCAAGATAATTTTCATCATTGTTGTGCTCTATTTCTGTAGAGATGTAGTTATTTCTTATATATAGTACAACTCCACCTCCTCTTTTATTTGGTCTATTTCTTTTAAATAATTTATATCCCTCTAGCTGTATGTTCCATTTGTGGGTTTAATCCCACCAAGTTTCTGTAATGGCAACAATATCATATCTGCCCTCATTTACTTGAATTTCTAATTCACCCTGTTTATTCCTCATACTCTGCACATTGGTGTATAGACATTTGAGTCCATTTTGATTGACCCTGTGTTTACTGTCGACATAACCTGTGTTATGCCTGACTGTCCCTACTTTCTTGCCACCTATTTGATTAGTGTACATGGTATGGCATTCACTATTAAATGCTTGGTTTTGCTTGACAGCAGGGCTGATAATCTTACCCACACAGACATCTATGTTTCATGCACTGATAACCCTATTAATTTTGGATTGTTGGGGACAGAAATGTTTTGTATCAATTAATTCTCTGTCCCTGCTGTTCAGTTTAAATGTTTATCCAGAAAATCTGTGAATTTAATGCTAAATAACTCAGTCCCTTTCTTTGATGGATGCAATCCATCTTTTTTGTACAGTTTTCATTGGACCAGTTGCAGACATCATGACTAATAAAACCAAAGCCTTCCCTTCTACACCACTCCTTTAGCCACACATTAAACTCTGCTACATGCTGGCCTTTCCCTTTTTGTTCCTTATATACCAGTAAAACCTCTGAAAAGATAAGCCTACAACCTATACTACTAATAGTATATAGTAGTATAGTATATAATAGTATAGTATTTGGTTAGATTTTATTTTCTCTTATGTCTATAATTTCTTTGGTTCACTCCTTATATTTCTGTGCTTTGCATCATGTTGCTTACCATGAAATGGATTAGAATACTGGATATGTACATAAATACACATATATCTAATAAATTATAGTGCATGGTTGAAAGTGCACAACGTATGGTACAAAAATCAATCTTTCACAATACAATAATTTAGAATTAAACTTGTCCAAAGTATGTATGTAAAAACTAAAAAAACACATTTTCTTTTTATTTTTAGGAGTGGCTGTATATAGTATAAAAATTAATTAGAATTGTGGGGATTTCATATATGATTAGTACAGTCATACTTCAGCCCTCAACTGCTTCAAAACACATCAAATTCAGTATTCAATGCATTTTGAAGCAGAAATCTTGTCCCAACGCTTGTCTTTCTCCTGATAGTTGACAGAACTTGCTGATTTCGGCTGCCTCATGACTCATTATTTCTTCTGGCCAAAATAGTGGGCCACATGGCAAGTCACGTGATTTTCTGCTACTTGCCAGTTTTAGTATTCAGCACGTCTTCTGGAGCTAATTACCTACGCGGACTGAGGTACCACTATATAAGTTTAAACCATTCTGCGGAGGTTTCAAATGGCTTTGCTATCTATCTCAATGAAAGTGTTTTCTGGCATACATGCATATGCGTAGAAAACATTGGGAGAGGGCTATGAAACAGCCATGCCATAAATTTATTTACTCTGGCTGCTTCACAGCTTCAGAAAATTCCAAGAACTGTTATACTCATGAAAGATCCAGGAACAATTTGCACACATCTGGTACAAAGTACAAAAATATAGACTTCAGTTTTTCATTTATTTTCTTTTGAATATACTGTAACATGTTTCTGGATTAACTGTAAAATATATAAGTATCTTGGGTTTAATTTTATAGAATGTTCATATTGCATTTTAGCAAAAAAAAAAATTGTTCTAGAGCAGTAATAAAAAATGAATCTCTACCTTCAGGCTTACAGATAAAAGTGTAACTTATACAGAAAAGATCGGGAGAGGGGGTATGAAGCTGCAGCTAATTCCTAAAGTTACAATTCATATTATGATTAACATGATGAAAACATAATAGCGTGGTTATCATTACGTTTCAACTAGAAAACCAGAACTAATTGGTCCTGCAGGAGATGTGATAGTTTTCTTCTTGAACTGTACAACTTGGAAATCCATTGCAAATTCTGAAAACATTTGTAAATAATGAAATATATTTTAGAATTAGATTTATAAATATAAATTTCAGGATCCTTAATATTAGCCTATCTTTTAAAAAGCCATTTTTAGTTTAGCATGTTCAAAATTAAATAATTTGATTCTCCTTTTTTATTTTTGTTAGGAGATTTTTTTCCCCTCACTTTCTTATAGGTGTGACTTAATCCTTCACAGTATCTCCTGCTAATAGTGGGAGAGAAGATCATCCAACTACTGAGCTTGCTCAATTTCATCAATTTTTATTATTATTATTATTTTACTTTTGAGTCACTGTTGGCTCATACTGACTGACTGGACCAGTTACTTCAGTTTTCTTGGCAAGATTTCAGAAGTGGCTTGCCATTGCTTACTCCCTAGGGCTGATGGAATATGACTGGTCCTAGATCACCAGATCACCAGCTGGCTTTGTGCCTAAAGAATTTCTAGCCTATTATCTTAAGCACTGCACATATTGTCCTATAAGCTGCTAAATCTGTTGGTTATTAGTTTATTAGAATGGACCTGGAATACAAGGGCATACTGTGAAATGTTTCAGTTAACTTTAGGCTTTTATGTGATAGATTTTGTCTAATATTAAGACCAACACATATCTGAAAGTTAATATCAGTAAATATTAAAGCAATATAGGGCAGAGTGTAAGTAGAGTATTGCCTGAGTTCCCATGAATAGTCAGTCCTCTTGAAAAGATTCAAAAAGGCATTTTACATATTATGTGTAATACGCAGTGGTGGGATTCTGCGGGTTCTAGGGGGTTTGGCCGAACCCTTTGTTAAATTGCTGGCTCGCCCCACCCCTTGCCCCGCCCCTCCGCACTACTATTTATTCCCAATAAATGGGGCGAGCGAGCCAGCAATTTAACAAACGGTTCGGTGTTTTTTTGTAATTTATTGGCCCCGCAGCACACCAAACCGTTTGTTAAATTGCTGGCTCGCCCACCCCTCGCCCCGCCCCGCCTCCCACCCGCACGGTGCCAGCCTACCGTAGCCAGGGGTAGGCAATTATGGCTCTTTTACAACCTGTGGACTTCAACTTCCAGAATTCTTGAGACAGCTTGGCTGTCTCAGGAATTCTGGGAGTTGAAGGCCACAGGTTGTAAAAGAGCCACAATTGCCCACCCCTTCCCTAGCCTGACTTCCGCTGCCTGGGATCCACGTGGGCTGCCACATGGTTCCCCACCGGCTCCAGACGCAAGAGAGCAGGATGGAGAAAGCAGCTTCCATGCCTTCACTCACCCTCACTCTCTGCTCTGTTGGATCGCCGACCGTTCGCTTACCCCGCCCACTCCCAATCTATTGCTGCCTCCGGAGTCCCAGCTGATGGCTAGAGGAAAAAAAAACTGCTTAAATTCTTGCTGCGGGGCTTCAAAGGGCCGCCCTATAGCCAGTGGTGCAGCCGAACCCTTTGTTAAATTGCTGGCTTGCCCTGCCCCTCCGCGCCACTATTTATTTCCAATAAATAGCGGTGGGGGAGGGGCAGGCGAGCCAGCAATTTAACAAACGGTTCGGTGGTTTTTTTGTAATTTTATTGGCCCACGGAGCTTCAGCATAGGCTAATTAGCACCTTGATTCTATCGGCCTCCCGGCTCTCAGCTGATTTGTCTCAGCTGTTTTGCTCAGAGCTCTGCTGCTTCCTTGCAAAGAGTCCTGGAGTAGATTTTTTTTCCCTTAGCTCTGCTGAAACACGAAACTGAAACTGCTTTGCTGTTGCTGCAACGTTGGAAAATTAGGCAGGCAGAATTCTTTTCTTTTTCCTCACCAAAAAAGGTAGGTGCAAACAATGGGAAATTTAGGGAAAGATTTTAAAACACAAAAGAAAAAAAGCTCTATTTAACTAGGGAATTGTAATAATTGAGATACTATTAATTGTATACTTCTGAAAGCAGAAATGGTTAAGTTGTGGTTTGGAGGAATATATGGGGGAAATTATTTGGTTTATTGGTAAATATAATTAATTGATTTGTAAGAAATTGGATTGCATGGAAATAATTGGAATATTCATGTTCATATTGATTAATATACAAAAAAGGTAGTTATATAACTAATTGATTTATATTAAAATGTTGAATTTGTATTAAACAACTAATATTACATAATTAACCAATGTGAGGATGGATATAAAAATAGATGACAATGGGAAGGGGTATAATATAGAATAGAAGGGAAAAATCGAATTTGATTAAGATTAGAGATGAGGATGAAGGGTAATATTGGTTTTTTACAAAAATAGATGAGGAATAAATATGGCAAAAAGGAAATATAGAAATTGTAAATTTAATTGAAATGACTAAACACTGTTTAAATTTGTGAACCGGCCAAATACTCTGTTCAAAGAAAATACATTGTATGTTTGTATGTGTGTTTCTAATTATTGCTATTTATTCATATTTGTTCTCTTTTATTCTTTAAAGTTTAACAATTCATTCTTTATCTTAATATCTTTATATTTGTTTGGGGTTGGCTTTCTTCCCTTTCATCTTTTTTATTGTACAGCAATCTTTCTCCTCAAACCTACCACCTCTCTCTTTTCTTTCCTTCTTACTTTCTCTTCCTCCCACTCTTCTTCTCCTCCCTACTTCCTCTTCCTTTCTCCTTCTCCTCCTCTCTTCCTCCCTCTCTTACCCTCCCTCCTACTCTAATTTCCCTTCCCTTCCTTCATCCCTCTCTATTGCTGTATCCTTTTATGTATATGGACTACTCAGAGGGCTGAAAAAGTTATTTCACACTTTTGACCAGTCCTCGAACTTACGACTGTCCTCACATTTTACGTTTTTGCCCTATCTTGTCACCATGGTGAAGAGAAGCAGTTGTGAAATGAGTGACACGGTTGTTAAGAATGCTACAATGGGCATAAATGATGACCAGTCATAAGTGCGAAGACGGGTCAAAAGTGCGAGGACCTGTCAGAAATCACTTTTTTCAGCCCTCTGGGTAGTCCTTTTATGCATATGGACTACTCAGAGGGCTGAAAAAGTTATTTTTGACTGGTCCTCGCACTTTTGACCAGTCCTCGAACTTACGACTGTCCTCATATTTTACGTTTTTGCCCTATCTTGTCACCATGATGAAGAGAAGCAGTTGTGAAATGAGTGACATGGTTGTTAAGAAAGCTGCACGGGCATAAATGTGAGGATGGTCATAAGTGTGAGGACCGGTCAAAAGTGCGAGGCCCAGTCAGAAATGACTTTTTTCAGCCCTCTGAGTAGCCCTATGCACATAGCCACGCCCACCCGGTCACATGATGAGCTAGCCATGCCTACACAGTCACGTGACCAGCTAGCCACGCCCACCCAGTCGCATGATTGCCAAGCCACACCCCCAACTAAGCCACGCCCACAGAACCTGTTGTTAAAAAAATTGAATCCCACCACTGGTAATACGTTATCTATTATGGACAGGATTATTCCAATCAAGTATATTTTGGTAAAGATAGAATCATTTTTACTAATTTCATAGTACAAGGGTAAGGTGACCAGATTTTAACATTGGTAAAGAGGGACACCATTGTGTTATTTTGTGGGCGTGGCTTGGAGGTCATGTGACTGGGTGGGCGTGGCTAGCTGGTCATGTGACCGGGTGGCCATGGCTATGTGTATAGGGACTACTCAGAGGGCTGAAAAATGTCATTTCTGACAGGTCCTCGCACTTTTGACTGGTCCTCACACTTATGACCATCCTCACATTTATGCCCGTGCAGCATTCTTAACAACCATGTCACTCATTTCACAACTGCTTCTCTTCACCATGGTGACAAGATAGGGCAAAAACGTAAAATGTGAGGACAGTCGTAAGTTCGAGGACTGGTCAAAAGTGTGAAATAACTTTTTCAGCCCTCTGAGTAGTCCATATACATAAAAGGATACAGTAATAGAGAGGGATGAAGGAAGGGAAGGGAAATTAGAGCAGGAGGGAGGGTAAGAGAGGGAGGAAGAGAGGAGGAGAAGGAGAAAGGAAGAGGAAGTAGGGAGGAGAAGAAGAGGGGGAGGAAGAGAAAGTAAGAAGGAAAGAAAAGAGAGAGGTGGTAGGTTTGAGGAGAAAGATTGCTGTACAATAAAAAAGATGAAAGGGAAGAAAGCCAACCCCAAACAAATATAAAGATATTAAGATAAAGAATGAATTGTTAAACTTTAAAGAATAAAAAAGAACAAATATGAATAAATAGCAATAATTAGAAACACACATACAAACATACAATGTATTTTCTTTGAACAGAATATTTGGCTGGTTCACAAATTTAACCAGTGTTTAGTCATTTCAATTAAATTTACAATTTCTATATTTCCTTTTTGCCATATTTATTCCTCATCTATTTTTTTAAAAAAACAATATTACCCTTCATTTATTTTTCCCTTCTATTCTATATTATACCCCTTCCCATTGTCATCTATTTTTATATCCATCCTCACATTGGTTAATTATGTAATTATGTAATACAGTTGTTTAATACAAATTCAACATTTTAATATAAATCAATTAGTTATATAACTATTTTTTTTGTATATTAATCAATATGAACATGAATATTCAAATTATTTCCATGCAATCCAATTTCTTACAAATTAATTAATTATATTTACCAATAATAATAAACCAATAATTTCCCCCATATATTCCTCCAAACCACAACTTAACCATTTCTGCTTTCAACACAATATACAATTAATACTATCTCAATTATTACAATTCCTTAGTTAAATAGAGCTTTTTTTCTTTTGTGTTTTAAAATCTTGAACTCTCCTCTTTTGCCCTAAATTTCCCATTGTTTGCACCTACCTTTTTTGGTGAGGAAAAAGAAAAGAAATCTGCTGCCTAATTTTCCAACGTTGGAGAAAACAGCAAAGCCAACAGCCTGTTTTACTTTCAGTTTCCTTTTGAGCTTGGTTTGCACAAGGAGAAAAAAAAATCTACTTGAGCAATTTAGCAAGCAGCAAGAGCCCTGCGCAAAACAGCTGAGAGCAAATCAGCTGAGAGTGGGGAAGCCGAGCTAATCAACGTGCTAATTAACCTATGCGGAAGCTGTAGGGGGCTGTTTTTTCTATTTTTGCAGGCATCGGTCTACTCTTTTTGTTTTCTTTTAACACAGAACAGCTGTAGGTCGGCCCTTTGAAGCCCCGCGGCAAGAGTTTAAACAGTTTTTTTCCCTCTAGCCATCAGCTGGGGCTCAGGAGGCAGCCGGGACTCAGGAGGCAGAATGAAAAATCGGGACTTTTTTAAAACGCCACGGGACGCAGAACAAATTGCTAAAAATCGGGACTGTCCCGCCAAAAGCGGGACGTCTGGTCACCTTACACAAGGGCAGATTGTATATAACAAAAGTGTAGCTACATCTGCCAACTAGTCTGAACAAGGATTCCATCATTCCTCAATTATATCATTGTGAAGCCCAATGAAGATGTGAGGGGTGCACAATAGCCTCTATTTAATGAGATTTCCAGTGACACAAATAGAAATTCCTCCTAGAGGGGAAAAATAAAGCAGTTTTCACCAGGATTTTAGTGTGAAAGAATGTGTTAAACCAATCTTCTATATCCAACATTTTGTTTATGACTGGGGTTTCTACAATTACTATTTAAACATTAAAACAATTGAGTCATGTATTATTTAAAGGCCATCTAAAAAGCCATTAACCTGCTTTTTCACATTCTCTCTAAATGATCTTTATCCAAGTAATATCCCTCTCACACACTGATTATCATTTCTAATAGGTATTTATCTTGCATTAATCTCTGGGCCATGCTCTTCTCCATACCTTTATAGTTTCGGGGATGTCACTATGTTGTAAGAAATTCTCACACGATCATGAAAAATAAGAAAAAATTGAAGGCAGATAAGAGACAAGCAGGCTGGCTCAAAAGAGGAGGCTAAATAATCCCTTAGAACAGGAATGAAGAATTGAACATTATTTCCAACACTCATTCTTGATGTACTGAAAAAGTTGTTCATATTCTTGCAGTGTGGTTTCTTATTCCCCTTAGTAAATTTTACCTAGGTCTTGTTTTATGTGAAATGGCCTAAGGCAGTGGTTCTCAACCTGTGGGTCGGGACCCCTTTGGGGGTCGAACGACCCTTTCACAGGGGTCGCCTAAGACCATCGGAAAACACATATTTTCAATGGTTTTAGGAATAATTTTATGGTTGGGGGTCACCACAACATGAGGAACTGTATTAAAGGGTCGTGGCATTAGGAAGGTTGAGAACCACTGGCCTAAGGGGTCATTTCTGCCTGTGTCATGAAGCTTGACAATCAATTTCAGCAATTTCTTATTTCAATTGTAACAATTTCAGCAATGTCTTATTTCAGTTGTAACAGGCTTTGAGTTACTGGATCCACATGATAGCAACTGACACACAAACCCACACACACACCCCTACAGTGTTGATTGCTGAACAAATGACAGCACAGCTTGGGATTTTTTTCTCAGAACATCCAAATGGATTATTTTAAAGTGGATTCCATCTTGTTCTGCCCTGCCCCTGAGAAATATTAAGAAGCTTTACAACTCCTTAGGGTTTTGTAACTTTCATTGCCATTTCATACATTATTTTTCAGTTTCTGGAAGAATTTCAATTCAAGTGTCCTATTTAAGTAGAATTCAGATGTGTGACATGCCTTTTTATCACTTAAATAGGTGTTGGTGGGGGGATTGGCTTCCCAGGTTTACCTTCCTGACCACATTCTGATTTTACTTTGGTAACAATAAAGGAATACTTAGGTTTCTGCCACACATTGCAATTCTCCTTGGATACCCTCTGTGTCCCCTTATTCCTCTGTTCCATGTTACAGTTAGAAATAAGAAATTTGAGATAGAATATATCTCGGATTTCCAATGTAGAAAATCGAGAATGGATATCCAATTCATTGATCTGGAGACAGAACATGCAAAGCAGCAAAATGCTTCCTTCACCAATTAAGTTTACAATTCCATAAACCCATGAACCTAACTCATTCCAGTCAATGTCAGTCAGAGAAGTTCTTGGGCAATAAGAGAAAATACGTAAATTACTGAACCTGTAATTGAATTTTACATTTCTTTTCTACTTGCCTCTTATTCGCACCTAACAGACTTTACTTTCTCCTCCTGCTAGACCTTGGGGTGGATGAATGTGATCAGGAGGTCTGCATGTTTGAAAATCTTATGCCTCACTTCCCCTTTGGGGAAGATACAAATTCTGGTTTGCACCCCCTCCCCAACTCTTTGGGAAGTGAAGATGGAATAATAGACCTTTCAGTTATCTTTGGAAAAGATGAGGGAAAGGAGAAGAGTTTTGCAATCTCTACAAATATACATAGAACAGCTACTGGAGTATGTATTTAGTTCCTGGACCAGGGGAAGGAGGAAGTTTCAAGGTCTTCTAGGCACAAGGGAGGAAAGAGGAGTAATTTAGAAGAAGGAGATAGTATGAAAGTTTTGATGTAGTCAGGAGGAAAGGCATGATTAATGAGTCAGAATCATTACAAAAATGAAGGACAAAAGAAACCAGCCCGTCCCAAAGAGAGGGACAAGAGGTCCATTATGTAATGTAGAAAGGAAATCAAAATATTAGATGGTTGCTTCTATAACTAGGACTTACTTTTGAATTATTGGAATTACTGATACACTTTGGTTATAGTTTCCAACTTTATTCAATAAATCTTAATTATCTGCAGTTGTTTGTTATCTTGTGAGGTGGTCTAAATAATACACTTCTGACTATGAGGTAAAACCTAAGATCTTGTTTAGGTTGTAATTGAATATTTGACCTGATGATTCCCCTCTGAAGACTGAGAATCATAACTTGATTTTAGGTGAGCCTTCCTTCGTTTTGGGTTTTTGTTTTTTTTTAGAAACTCTTGTTAGAATTCATAGATTTGCTTCCTAATGAGAAGGAAGTAATCTTTTAGGATAGTTACAATATTTAAGTGCCTATCATGCAATCCCAATACGATTATTAAGGTAACAGTAGATATCTTGCTTTACATTTATTCAATATTATTTAAAAATTCTAATAAATGTCCCCCATACTCTTGGTTTGAACAGGTATGTGCATTGTGAAACAGGCAGGAGTTCTTATTTTGAAATTTCAACTAATGCTTTTGTCATTCCCTGATAATGGTTTGATTTTTTAAAATAATTTTTTCAGCCAAAGTTTGTTCCTTATTTCCTTCTTTATTTATTTTTTTATATATATATTAAGATTTCTTAACTACAGGTGTCAATCTATATATATAAAAACAAAAACCACTCACACATTAATCATGAAATCTCCAGAACTGTAAAGCCTACAAACTTGAAATTTGCCACGTATGTTCCTCTTGGCTTCTGGTGCTCACTAAGAAAGGATTTTTCAAAATGACCATCAGAGCATTAGTATTCCCTATATTATTATAACATGCTCTGTTACTAATTAGTTAGATGTTCTACTCCCCCTCCCAACTTGAAAATAACCTGAGAGAATGGGAGAGCATAGGACAGACTTCTGTGGAGCAAGCCTCATGGAGAGAAGAGACTAGAAAGCCTGAGGGAGAGAATGGGATAGTATAGGACAGTGGTTCTCAACCTTCCTAATGCCGCGACCCATTAATACAGTTCCTCATGTTGTGGTGACCCCCAACCAGGGGTGGGTTCTAAAATTTTTTACTATCGGTTCTGTGGGCATGGCTTATTTTGTGGGCATGGCTTGGAGGTCATGTGACTGGGTGGGCATGGCTAGCTGGTCATGTGACCGGATGGCCATGGCTATGTGTATAGGGACTACTCAGAGGGCTGAAAAAAGTCATTTCTGACAGATCCTCGCACTTTTGACTGGTCCTCACACTTATGACCATCCTCACATTTATGCCCGTGCAGCATTCTTAACAACCATGTCACTCATTTCACAACTGCTTCTCTTCACCATGGTGATAAGATAGGGCAAAAAACGTAAAATGTGAGGACAGTCATAAATTCGAGGACTGGTCAAAAGTGCAAGGACCAGTCAAAAATAACTTTTTCAGCTCTCTGAGTAGTCCATATGCACAAAAGGACTACCCAGAGGGCTGAAAAAAGTGATTTCTGACAGGTCCTCGCACTTTTGACCCGTCTTCACACTTATGACTGGTCATCATGCCCATTGTAGCATTCTTAACAACCGTGTCACTCATTTCACAACTGCTTCTCTTCACCATGGTGACAAGATAGGGCAAAAACGTAAAATGTGAGGACAATCGTAAGTTCGAGGACTGGTCAAAAGTGTGAGGACCAGTCAAAAATAACTTTTTCAGCCCTCTGAGTAGTCCATATGCATAAAAGGATACAGCAATAGAGAGGAATGAAGGAAGGGAAGGGAAATTAGAGTAGGAGGGAGGGTAAGAGAGGGAGGAAGAGAGGAGGAGAAGGAGAAAGGAAGAGGAAGTAGGGAGGAGAAGAAGAGGGGGAGGAAGAGAAAGTAAGAAGGAAAGAAAAGAGAGAGGTGGTAGGTTTGAGGAGAAAGATTGCTGTACAATAAAAAAGATGAAAGGGAAGAAAGCCAACCCCAAACAAATATAAAGATATTAAGATAAAGAATGAATTGTTAAACTTTAAAGAATAAAAGAGAACAAATATGAATAAATAGCAATAATTAGAAACACACATACAAACATACAATGTATTTTCTTTGAACAGAGTATTTGGCCGGTTCACAAATTTAACCAGTGTTTAGTCATTTCAATTAAATTTACAATTTCTATATTTTCTTTTTGCCATATTTATTCCTCATCTATTTTTTAAAAAAACCAATCCCCTTCATCCTCATCTCTAATCTTAATCAAATTCAATTTTTCCCTTCTATTCTATATTATACCCCTTCCCATTGTCATCTATTTTTATATCCATCCTCACATTGGTTAATTATGTAATTATGTAATACAGTTGTTTAATACAAATTCAACATTTTAATATAAATCAATTAGTTATATAACTATCTTTTTTATATATCAATCAATATGAACATGAATATTCCAATTATTTCCATGCAATCCAATTTCTTACAAATCAATTAATTATATTTACCAATAATAATAAACCAAATAATTTCCCCCATATATTCCTCCAAACCACAACTTAACCATTTCTGCTTTCAACACAATATACAATTAATAGTATCTCAATTATTACAATTCCCTAGTTAAATAGAGCTTTTTTTCTTTTGTGTTTTAAAATCTTGAACCTCCTCTTTTGCCCTAAATTTCCCATTGTTTGCAGTTTTGCACCTACCTTTTTTGGTGAGGAAAAAGAAAAAGAAAAAGAAAACTTTCTCTGCCTCATTTTGTCACGTTGCAGCAAACGTGCTTTCAGTTTCATTTACTTTCAGTTTCATTTTTTCAGCATAGCTAGGGGGGAAAAAATCTGCTCCTCTCTTTGCAGCTAGCAACAGAGCCCTCCGCAAAACAGCTGAGAACAAATCAGCTGAGAGTCCGGAGGCTGATCAAATCAACTTATGGTAATTAACCTATGCTGAAGCTGAAAGGGGCTGTTTTTTTCTATTTTTGCAGGCACCGGTCTTCTCATTTGTTTTATTTTAACACTGGTCAGCTGTAGGGCGGCCCTTTGAAGCCCCGCAGCAAGAATTTAAACGGTTTGTTTCCCTCTAGCCATCAGCTGGGACTCAGGAGGCAGCAATAGATTGGGAATGGGCAGGGTAAGCGACCGGCGACCGGCGATCCAACAGAGGCAGAGAGTGAGGGTGAGTGAAGGCATGGGGGGGCAAGAGAGGGCTTTGGCGACCCCTGTGAAATGGCCGTTCGACCCCCAAAGGGGTCGCGACCCCCGGGTTGAGAACCGCTGGTATAGGAGATGTTTCTGTGCAGCAAAGCTGAGGGAGAGAAGGGGAGAGGAGTGGCTTCTGTGGGGCCAGCCTAAGGGAGACAAGAGGAGAGGAGAGGATCTATGGGGCCAGCCTGAGGGAGAGAAGGGGAGTGGAGAGGATCTATGGGGCCAGCCTGAGGGAGAGAAGGGGAGTGGAGAGGATCTATGGGGCCAGCCTGAGGAAGAGAAATGGGAGAGGAGAAAATCTATGGGGTCAGCCTGAGGGAGAGAAGGGTATAGGAGAAGTTCTATGGGGCCAGCCTGAGGGAGAGAAGGGGAGTGGAGAGGATCTATGGGGCCAGATTGAGGGAAAGAAGAGAAGACATGATCTATGGGGCCAGCCTGAGGGAGAGAAGGGGAGTGGAGAGGATCTATGTGGCCAGACTGAGGGAGAGAAGGGGAGAGGACACGATCTATGGAGCCAGCCTGAGGGAGAGAAGAGAGTAGGATAAGAGAGGCTTCTGTAAAGCCAGCCTGAGGGAGAGGAGAGGACAGGCTTTTGTGGGGCCAGCCTGAGGGAGAGAAAGGGAGAGGAGAGGATCTATAGGGCCAGCCTATAGGAGAGAAGTAGAGAGAGTAGAGAGAAGTAAAGAGGCCAATCATAACTACTCGTTAATTTTTCATTAAACATGCGAAAATGAGAACTCTTTCCCAGATTTCTAATATCTGCATCAAGCAGCTTCATAAGGATATTAGAAAGCACTGGGAACAAGGTAATATTAGAAATCCCTATTAGATTGATGTAGTCTTTCAGTGCTAGATAATGTTTTCGTGAATGTTGCTAAAATAAAGTGGAACATTTGTGTTGCCTGTAGACCACTTCCAGGTTAAATCTCCAAATAGTAGTAGAAGAATTGACTGAACTGAGGAAACCATAGGCAGTAAGTGTTATTGATACAAAACTAACTATATCACTTCATAGGTTGTGCTCCAAAATTTGTCATATAACCCTTTAAGTAATTATTTTCTTCTTACTTTATCTTCTGGGGCAAATGTTTTTAATCAATTAAGTAAATAGAAGCAAGTCAGAGAATGTGGGCATTTTGCTACCAATACTTAGGCTTGGGTATATTTCTCTTAATTTATTGTTAGAAAAATGTTGTATTAACTGTTGCTATGACAACATTTATTAGATAACAGCATGATGACACTTAGGCTTTATCATTTCCTGAGTTATAGGAAACAATGTGCCCTGCTAGTTTTGCGGTGAACTATGAAACATTCTTCTATCTTTCCCACTCAGTTTCTCATCTCCAAGGCAACAAGTGTCTGCCCCCATAATTGAGATCTGAGATCAAATACTTCAGGTGGATTGTTTGAACACTAACAAATGTGTTCTTACTTCTAAGATATTTGCCATGGTAGGCCTTGTATAACAAAAAAGTTTTTTTTTCCAGAAGCAGCTTGATTTCTTTGCAGACTTATATATCAGGGCTATGGAAAGATAGATATGAAGGACAGACTGTGTTTTGAAATATGCATGGGCACATATCAGGGGTGGGTTCTAAAAAATTTTACTACCGGTTCCGTGGGCGTGGTTTATTTGGTGGGTGTGGTTTGATGGTCATGTGACAATTCTTTAGGATTTAGCAGAGGTACTGGTCTACCAGGCTTTTAACTGTTTGCAGAGCTGTACCGGTCTACTCATTTGTTTTTGCAGACACCGGCCTTTTACCACTGATTAGCTGTAGGGCGGCCCTTTGAAGCCCCAGGGCAAGAGTTTAAACAGTTTTTTTCCTTATAGCCCATCAGCTGGGACTCAGGAGGCAGGAATAGATTGGGGGTGGGGCCAAATAAAAGGTAAGAATAAAGTGGGGGGGGCGGGGGGCAGAACTGGTTCGGTGATGTCATATCATCACCGCTACCGGCTCGGCGGAACCGGGCCGAACCAGGAGGAACCTACCACTGACACATATGTAAGTTGTGGTTTTTGCTGGGTTTATGCAGCTTTCCTTTCCTGCTATAACAATGCAGTCCTGAGGAGGGGTGGGAATGTTTAGGTTAAGATCTTCTCAGACACAAGCCCTGAATTACATTTCTAATCTGGATCTATGCATAGTCTTTTTCTTTTTCTTTTTTTTTTACTTTTCTCTGTATTCCTAACTAAAACCTAGAATGGGGAGGAATAACTAGGAAAACTGAAAACCAGTATAATAGTTTTTATGATATAATATATAATATATAATATTATAATATAGTAATTTAATATAATAATTTTTATTAAGCACTGTAAATATCCTGGTTTATTCATTTTTGTTTAGTTATGTATTTACACAGCTCCAATTTGGGAGAGAAGAGTAGATGCCATATAAAATGTGACTATGTTTAAACAAGAATTGGCAATATAATTCAATTGATAATGTAGATTTGAAGTTTGTGAGACCTAGATTTAGGTTTGTTTCCCAGCTTTAGATGCAATGAGCTATTTCAGGCATGTCTTGGCTGCTGTTCGTTCAATATAAGAAATCTGTGGCCTTCCCACGAGTGTGGTATTACAGTCCGCTGTAATGCAGTGAACATAAATAAATGTGCAAGATGTTGGGAATTAGAGATTAGTAGTAGTTTCAAGTCAAGGGTTGCTACTGCTGGTTTAATGAAAATTTAAAGATGGTATTTTTCAAGATACCGTGAGAAACAATAATCTTTTGGATCCGACACACAATATAAAATACATCTTGGATGCTGATGATGTTAATGATAACAATGATGATGATGTGATGATGTCACATTTTTAGAAACTCAAGGCAGCTCATGTTAAAACTCATACTTGATTTTACCCCCATAACAGCAACCCCATATGGGTTGGGCTAAGAGAGAATGACTAAGACATTGAGAGTGTTTCCATGGCTGAGAATAGTTTAGAACTTTGATCTTCTCAGTCCTTATCCAACCCCTTGACCATCATACCCTGTTGGCATACTTTACAAATACTGGTATTTAAAAACAAAAACAAAATCTTACTGTTTGACTACATAAGACAACAAGATATTGGTTCATTAATAAAAATATTGAGCAGTTGAAGAACTAGGGAAGCTTTAAATGTCCTTTAAGCTGGAGTAGGATAATAATGTCAGAATCTTTATGTATGATAAGCACCGACTTTTTCTGTACACCTTTTGAAAAAAAATGGTCACCATTTAAAATAAAATGTTTAATAATATTGTTTTTAATAATAATGAAATGTTATCAATTAAATATTTCACTTTAGTTGTATTTTCACAAATGCACATCTACTAATCCATTCAGTAAAAAGGTTAATGCTAATGGTAATATGGAAAGAAATAAGAAAATAATGGTAAAATGAAAAAAAAATGTACAATTAGTGATATATTGATATTGAATAGTATACATACTCTAGTATCTATACAAATGCTATAATATATCTAAAAAGCAAATATTTTTCTATATATTTTATTCTTTAATGTGAAAACAGTGCAAGTGTTCCATCTTAGGAACAAAATGGAAGAAAAGTGTTCCATTTTAGTATATGTCAGGTGGTATGATTCTGAAGTGTTCTCATTGCAAATCATTATTTAAGCTCAGCTGTAGTTAGCCATGAAAATAAACTCCATTCATAATCATTATTTCAAGTTCTTTATTCCTAGAACCAAATGTGCTGTTGTTTAGCAGATTGGATGCTCAGTTGCTGAGAAAAGGAACTAAGGGAGGAAAATGTATAGGGTTACTTACATAGAATAGAAAAAATGGAGCCAGAGGAAAGAGTGAAGAGTTGAAGGCAATGGACTGCAGATGGTACTGAGTACCTACAAACCAGATAAACAGTATTATTATTATTATTATTATTATTATTATTATTATTATTATTATTATTATTATTATTATTATTATTATTATTATTATTAATTTAATTTGTATACAGCCCTTCTCCCAGAAGGGACTCATACCTGCACACATACAGAGATATGAACCTTAAATTCTCCCTATAGGTTTCTAAGGTGTTGCAGGAAAGAGATGGAATGAAGCAGACAAAGGCAAAAAAAAAAAAAAAGCTTTTTTCTAAGCTAAAGAGTGATATTACTATAATCATGAGTAGAATTATATGCAGTGAAATAGAATACCTAAAAATGTCTCTGGTGGTTTCTCAAAATTAAAATAATGTGCTACCTAATAGGCTTCTTCTATTTTTCCTCTTAATGTTTCTTTGTTTATGTATTGATTTGATTATATAGCAAAAATGGTTTTGTAAACAGAAAGAAAGAAAGCTGCAAAGGCAGAGACCAATCTCAATGCTGTTGGCTGTTTCTATCTTTAAATAATGTACTACACTGGGGATGTCATGAAATTTTGTTACTTGAGTCCTGTAAGAAGAATTAGCATCCTAATAAAATCCCTAGTTCTGATTTTCTCTAATTACAGTGCTAATTACAGTGCTTGATATCCAGATGCTTTCTTAATAACTTTAGTTAGAAGCTTTCTAGTTTGTATAGTAATAAGGATCTAAAATAAGGCTCTTGCAGAATGTTTGATAGGGATTTTTAGATAATGTCTAAATGTAAACAGCTGTCACCTACCAACTTTTTCTTTCAATTCATATAAAGTTCTTTTAGTTTCAGATTTATTATCAGAATTAAAAATTCTAACCAAATTTTATGTGTCATATGCAGTTTTATGTCCCTTTTAGAATAAATTGAATTGTCAAACCAGAAAAACAGATAATTAAAAACAGCTTTACAAAAATAAATTTGAAAAGTACAGACAGCTTGTAAACACATTCATCTGCAGCCCCAGTTTTTGTGAAACAGAAATCATATCAGGCATTTGCTACCATGTTTCCCCGAGAATAAGACTGGGTCTTATTTTCTTTTCGGCTCCAAAATAAGCACCAGGTCTTATTTCCTGGTCGAAGTGAGAGGCATGCCTTGGGGCTGATGACCCAGCAGAGCAGGCACACAGGAAGGGTTGTCGGCGAAAGTGTGCAGCAGCAGAATGGCGATACCCACACAAATGGCAGCCCCAAGTACCGTCACAGGGCTGGGGCTGACATGCAGCCCCCTCTACCCGGAGACGATGTCTAAAACATAGGAACAATAATGAGCACTTTAAGATGATAGAGACCCCGGCTTGTCTGGGTACCAACGGTGGTACCTGGCAATGAGCCGTGGGGCGGTTACATCACCCTCCTGAACCAGAACCCACTTCGACCAGACTGGGACCTTTGGGGGATGTCTTACCCACTTACCTTAGGACCACCACAGCCACACCTCTAATGCCCCGGCACCTGTCGTGCTGCTGCCCGACTTCTTCTGTGGCTGCTTGCAGCCGCTCATGGCTAGATGCCATACGGCTCATCACGCCATTGGCACTGCTCGCAGCAGGAGGCTGTGTAGTGTGCTGTGCCATTGCGCACACAAGCAGTGGCACTGGTGCATCAAGGCTTGCAGTGTTCTGCCATGAGCAGCGGCACCAGTGCGCTGAGGCTTGCAGCGTTCTGCCACGAGCGGCAGCACTGACACAATGAGCCTCGTGGTGTCTTGTTCTTCTATGAGCGACGGCACTGGCCCCACAAGGCTTTTGATGTTCTGCCACAAACAGCAGCACCAGCCCCATGCACCATCTGGCATCCTGCCACAAGCAGCCGCGAGCGGCTGCAGAAGAAGTAAGGTAGCTGTGTGACATATGTCAGGGCGTGGGAGGCCTTGCTGTGGCTGTCCTAAGGTAAGCAGGTAAGCATGTGGGGCAGCTCCACCACCCCCCACCCTCACCCTAGCTTTTTTTTATACGCCTGCACCTCTCCCCATCTCTTACAACCAAATAGTGGGCAGGGCTTAATGAGGGCTTATTTTGGGGGAAGGGCTTATATTAGGTGCAGGCGTGAAAATCAGGATAGGGCTTGTTTTTGGGATAGGTCGTATTTTCAGGGAAACACAGTAGTTGTTGAACATTACAACATATATGAATGTAAGAGCCATGGTGGCCAGTGGTTAGAATGCAGTACTGCAGACTACTTCGATTTTCAGTGGATCAAGGTTGACTCAGCCTTCCATCCAGTTGCCTATGTGATCCTGGGGGAGGTCAAAAGAATCCAATATCTGTATTTAGAAAAATCTTCTTTTTTACCAGGTGCATTTGTGAGAATGGACAATTTTTACTCCTACTTTTTACTTTCAAACTCAAACCACAAAACCATCTAAACAGCAGCTAACAACAGCAATAAAAATGAGGCAAAATTGTCATTTAACATAACAATTGGAACTTTCTTCTGTTCTTTTAACTTTATTTGGTTGTTTCCAGTGGTGGGATTCAAGTAATTTAACAACCGGTTCTCTGCCCTAATGATTTCCTCCAACAACCAGTTTGCCAAACTGCTCAGAGAGTTAACAACCGGTTCTCCCGAAGTGCTGCGAACTGGCTGAATCCCACCACTGGTTGTTTCCATTACTTATAATTTGAATATAAGATAAAGTACTATAGATATACTTTCATGGGCCATTGAAAGGAGGAAATGGCTCACATGTTTTGCCCAAGAGTGTGATAGGCAGTTCACAAAACAGGCTTTTGAGGGGCTGCCACAAAGAAGGGGAGGCAATATATTTTCCAAAGAAGCAGAAGGCAAAACAAGAAGCAATAGATGGAACCTGAACAAAGAGAGAAGCAACCTAAAACTAAGGAGAAGCTTCCTGACAGTGAGAACAATTAACCAGTGGAACTACTTGTCTCCAGACATTCTGGGTGCTTGATCACTGGAGGTTTTTAAGAAAAGACTGGACAGCCATTTCTCTGAAATGATATAGGGTGCCCCCCAAAGTCCCTTCTAAGTGTTATTCTGTTATTCTGGCACCTTTCTCAGGCCCTCCACTCAGATTTTGGTATCCTCAGTTTTCCTGCCTGAGCAGGGGGTTGGACTAGAAGACCTCAGAAGTCCCTTTCAACCCGTTATTCCATTATTCCTGAGAAACACACACACAGACACACACACACACACACTCAATTTAAGCAAATTCCCTTGTTTTGGAGACTTTAGAATCAGAAGGTACCTTGGAGCAGTGGTGGGCTGCAAAATTTTTAACAACCAGTTCTGTGCCCTAATGACTGGCTGGGTAGGCGTGGGCAGGGGGCATGACAGCATTCAGCCTCCTGCAGCACTCTGCCAGTCAAAACAGGGCACAGGGGTTAATTACAAAATATGGGCTTTTCTTTGTGACTTCCAGACCCAGAGAGCAAGGGGTATGAACACTTGTTTGGTTATGAAGAAATATTCCCATAGTCAGATGTACACTAAATGTAGACTGACTTTTAGCTACACATCTTCCTAGCAAACAGCAAATTTTGAAGCTCCAGATAAAGAGGATTTGTTTTAGGATGAGTAACCACAGTTTGCATGTTGGAGGTTCCTAAAGGAATGAATGCTGGGAAACTGTATTTTAAAGAACATTTGAGGGAGGGGTGCAGAATAGCCCTTTCCATCATCCCATATCTAATCATCAAAGCGCCAGATCAACTTTTAATTTCAGTTTCTCACAAAAAGTCCAGGAATGGCTCATATTGCTTTAATTACTATTTGTTAAGAAAATCATAACTGATATATTTAATTGCACCAAACTCTAAATAAAATAGGAATGGAAAATCCTAAACTCTAGTGTAGACCCATGCTTCTCAACTTTGGCAACTTTAAGATGCATGGACTTCAATTCCCAGAAATCCCCAGGCAGCATGAAGTTCACCCATCTTAAACTTGCCAAGACTGAGAAACGCTGATCCACAGATAAGGATTTTCCAATTCCTTTTTACTGGTTCCTATTTACTTATGAGCAATCATAATGCAAAATCCCCACTTCCACACCACTCCAGAGCAACCACCATTTCCTCACTAACCTGCTTTCCAGCTCCATTCTCCTGCTTGCAGGGCAACAAAAGAAGACTATGGGACTACCAGTTTAAAAAAAAACTTCAGCCAGACAGTCCAACTTCTCCGGGGTGTGTGGGGAGAGATATTGTGAAGTTGGAAGGTCTAACTGAAGTTTTTTTTAATGTGGTAGTCACATGGTCTTCGTTTGTTGCCCTGTATGCCAGAGAACTGAGCTGGAAAGCAGGTTAGTGGGGGAATGGTGGTTGCTGCAGAAGTTTGCAGGAAGCTCTCCAGGCTAAAAACGGACTGCAGAGTGGGGGGGAGCAGCCTCCCAGCTGATCAAATTGAAAGGTGTGTCAGCCTCTATGTTGCTTGCTTGCTATCAGCTGCCATAGTAATGGGGGGGGAGATGTATAGGCATTTGGGAGGGGGAAGTGAGCTGGTGGACATGTCTCATGAAAGGGAGTGAAAGGGGGGAATTTTCTCATCGTCTTTGGCGCAGCTGAATGCAGTTGCTGGTAGTCCATCAAGGTCAACCGTTCTGGCATACCAGAGGGATGGGACCATCTGAAGCTGCATCTCACATGATGCCTTGAGGGGCTAGGGATTGGACATTCAGCCAGGGTCCTTGGGGGAGAGGGATTTGGGAATAATTTCAATATGTAATTTTCACGCCTATTGCCTCAGATCTTACTTTCTTTTTTTTTAATTTGATTTATATGCCGCCCTTCTCCGGAGACTCAGGGCGGCTTACAATGCATTAAGCAATAGCTTTCATTCTTTTGTATATTTTATACAAAGTCAGCTTATTGCCCCCACAAACTGGGTCCTCATTCCACCTACCTTAGAAAGGGTGGAAGGCTGAGTCAACCTTGAGCCTTGGAGAGATTTGAACCAGCAGAAATTGCAGGCAGCTGTGTTAATAACAGGGTGCACTAAACCACTGTACTATCAAGGCTCTCCTTTTGTTGCATTCAGTTCATGCTCAGTAAAAGTACGTTTCTCTACAAACATGGAGTTGGGGTTTTTCTTTCTTGAGTTTTGAATGGAGTTAACTCTCACTGACAGAGAAAGCAGGAATTTTCCCATTTTCCCAAAGTTGCTCAAGCTGCCAACAATTGGGGAAATATTATTTCTCTGTTCCTGTTTTTAATTCCTTCTTCCTTTTTTTCTTTTTTTCTTTCCCTGCCTTGGATATTCTTCTGGGCAGAAAAACTGAATGGCACACATAATCATCGGCTGGTTCATTCAGCTTCCCAGCTGCTCGGCTCGGCCGGTCCATTTGCAGCGCCCCAGTCCCAGCTGATCAGTGCGGCTCCCAGTCAGGCCCCTGCAGCTTCCCCACCCTGAATGGCAATCCCCGGTGGGTGGGGACTTCCTCCCCTCCCTCTTTTGGGGAGATTTTTAAACTAAGGGCTGGGAACATCAAGCGAAGCGTGCGCTGTGGCCTTGCCCACCCCGCCAGCAGCTCTGGGCTAGGCAGCGGTTCAGCTTTCCCGACTGGCTGTGACCTTACCTTCCTCCTGCCCATGGCTGGTGGCAGAGGGGAAGGCAAGCCAGCCAGGGCTGAGCCATCGCTGCTCGACTCCCTGCCAGCCTGCATCTCGTCCCCTGCCTGGATTCTCTGCACCTGCTGGGGCTCGCCTGCCAGGAGTGCAGAGGGGACCAGGGAGCTGCCTGCATCACCCCTCCGCCAGCTGCCCCTCCCTCCCCAGGCTGAGCACTTTGGCCGAGCACGGACTGCAACTGTGAGAAGCGTGCGAGCCCCATGGACTGGAAGGTAAGGCTGATGGTGGGGAAGGAAGTTCTGCTTTGGCGAGGCTTGACTGCTTTTTGGGCCTGCTATTGGCTGCCACCTGCTCGACCTCCATTCCACCTCAGGTCCTGCATCCAGCCTGTGACAAGGGGACATGCTGCTTTCAGGCCAGCCCAGCTGGTTGATGGGTAAGTGGGCGATCCTCTGGGGAGGTATTTTCTCTCAGGCCTCCCACTTTGAAGGCCACGCGGAAGCTGAAGCTGGGCCCAAAAGGCAGCCGAGCCTCACCGTATTCTCCCCTCCACTGAGGCAGCCCTTTGGCTGAGTGCTGCAAGCCCAGAGTGTATCTTTCTTCCCCGCCATCAGCATTACCTTCCAGCCCATGGGGTTCACACCATTCTCACAGCGGCGGCCCACGCTCGACCGAAGCATGCAGGCTGGCAGGCAGGAGAGGGAGGGGCAGCAGACAAATGGGTGATGTGGGCGTCATGCTCCCTGGTCACCCTCACCCCCCCGGCAGACAAGTCCCAGTAGCTGCAGAGAATACAGGTGGGGGGGAGATGTAGGATGGTGGGGACCTGAGCTGTGACAAGTCAGCCCTGGCTCGCCTTCCCCTCTGCCATCAGCTGTGGGAGGAAAGTAAGGTCGCAGGACAAAGAAAGAGGTGGTGATGGGGACAAAGTAGGAAGAGTGAGTAAGGGGCCTCTGAAGGAGGGGAAACGTGGCAGAGGTAAGCAAGCTGATTTGGCAAAGGGTGATACCACGGTGGAAATTTGCAGGAGCAAGCAGGGCAGTGTGGGGGGGAAGTGGTGAAGGGCAAGCGGGTGGCATGTGGGCGGAGGCCCCAGGAAAAGCCAGAGCCAGGGACTGCTGTGTCCCCTGACCCGAGGTGAAGGGCGAGCGGGCGGCATGTGGGCAAAAGGATGGTAAGAGCCAGGCCCAAAAGGCAGCTGAGCCTCGCCATGTCCACCCCGAGGTGGCCCTTCAGCTGAGTGTCTTACCTTTGCAGGCAGCTGCGGTGAGCAGAGTGGGTGAGGCACAGAGATCAACTGGGCCGTGTGGCCGGCATGGTAGGCTGCGGCAAAGGCAGGCAAGCGGGTGAGGTTCAGAGGCAGGTAAGCTGGCTGGGCCACGTGGGAAGCAGCTAGGCTGGGATTTGGACCTTGATGCTTACAGGCTCACCCAGGCTGCTAGGCAGATCAGGGCAGCTCAGATCGACCACATGGAGAGTGCCATGTGGGATGCAGCTGAAGGCAGGAAAGCTGGCTGGTCCTCAGAGACCATGTGGTCGAGGCAAGTGAGGGAGCCAGACGGACAGCAGCAGCAGCTATGCCGGGCGAGTGGACAAGATGAGGAGTGACTGGGCAGGGTGGGATGACACAGAATTTTAACAACCGGTTCGCCCAAATCGGATCGAACTAGCTGAATCCTACCACTGGCTCTAAGCTGCATCAACAGTAGAATAACATCAAGATCACAAGAAGTGATAGTATTGCTCTACACCACATTAGTAAAGCCACACTTAGATTGTGTCCAGTTCTGCTTGCCACAAAAAAAAAAAAAAAAACAGATTCTGAGACCTTAGAAAGAGTGCAGAAAAGAGATGATAAGGGGTCGTCTTCTTTTTTTTTTTTTTGAAATTTTTTAAATTATTTTTTAAAACATAAACATAAAATACATCTTTTAAGAACGAAGCTTTGATCCGGTCATGTATAGGTACAATCGCTTCTCCCTCTTTATCAAGCTTTTCCCAAATCTCCACCATAACATCTTTTTAAAATAAAAACAAAAACAATTTTTTTTTACCCCAATTATAATATCTTAATCTAAACAGTTACCTTTCTATTATATCACCACAAATCTTAATTTCCAAATAACACAACTTAATATTTAATTATTATTATATTTATTATTATTATTATATTTATATTTAATTATTATTAATTATTTATTACCCTGAATTCTATCTATATACCCATATCTAAGACCCATTACATTAAATCTTTAAATCCTAATCTCTTTAGTTTACACCTATATTTCTTAAACTTATCGCACATTACATTCTTCGTTTTACACAGTCATTCCATTATTACAATCTTATCATTTAATACTACAATCTTATCATTTAGTACTAATCCCAACATTCTCATATTATTATCACCATCAATTCCAGCTTAAGTCATATTTATTTTAACTACTTGTCTCTTAATCTTCTTTTGGCTGTTTCCCAGCATCATCATTTATTGTTTTGGCTATTTCCCAGCGTGTTCATATTATTTGGCTGTTTCCCAGCATATTCTCTCTATTTTACTATCACACCCAAAGAGAGGGAAAAAAAGAAAAAAAAAGAAACATCTCCATCCATTATTTTGGCTGATTCCCAGCATATTCATATATCTTTTGGCTGTTTCCAGCATATTCATTAAACATATTCTTAATTTTACTGTTTATCTCTGTGTAATCCCCTATTTTATTTTATCTTCCATGTATACATTAGTTATTCATATTTAATCATATTATCATTCTCAGCTTTATCTGCAATTTAACATTGAGACTGAATTCTTATATCAAACACATCCCCATGTAAATCAATAAAAATTTATTGGATTCTTCTCATATTCATATTATCAATACTATCCATCTTTACTTAATTTTTCTATTTTAATCACATTGTCATATTTTCCATCCTTATACATCTATAAACACCTCCTTTTTATAAATTAATATTCTTCTAAACATTACATTTTCATTTTTAATCAAACTATTTTATATTCTTTTTTCCCAACCGCGTATATTTTATTTCTTCATTTCCTTGTCTGTCAATATATGTTCCATTTCAAATTATTCTCAAATTTAATTCTCCATGTGTCATTTTAATTCTTTTTGTTACTTCTTATTCAATACAAAGTACATCAATTTTCCTTCTTTTGTTCCTGCACCATTTTCTTTTGTTCCTGCGCCAATTAGTAACAGTTATAAAAGTTCCATTGTATTTCCTCTCTCTTTCCACCGACAAAGCCGTCTGTAGACAAAGAAAAAGCCTCCAGCACCAAAGTCCCACAGCTATTACTTGTAATTTCAAAGTATCCCAAAACAACCTACAGGTTACAGTGTCTCTTTTTTGAAGTAGAAGGTGCAATCCACACTTTCCCTTAGTCATGCCAGTATCCATTTTGTTGCATTTATTTAACAGTCCAATTTGACTCTCTTTTTCTCTTGAATTTTAAAAGTGCTGAATGTTGAATCCATACCTTTTCTAAGTCCAAGTCTAGTTTAAAAAAATTTCCAGTCTTTTCAGCATGCCTCAATGTTTAATTGTTCCAATTGAATCTATCCCAAAATAAGCTTCCTAGCGGATCTTTCCCTCTTGAAGTTATTTTTCAAAATCTTCTATGCCCCTCTAATCCACAGCTGCTGTTTTAAGGTTAGGGATCTTACAAGTACCAATCATTGCTCTTGGTTATTACAAGCCTAGGTTGGTGTCACTCACCCAGCTTCAAAGAGCTTCATTCTTTCCGTCTCTCCTCCTGCTCATCTCTTAGTTCGGTTTGTCCCAGCTTCATGGCAGCCGCCATGGCTGCCGCCCCCCACCGCTGACTCACAGAGAGTTCCCTCCGACCTCTGAGGAACTTGCCTGTTCCTCTTGGTCATCCGAGGTGCCTCTCTTCCTACCCCATCCCTGCAGGATGGTTCTGGTCCGAAGACCCATCGGCAGCAGTTCGGCAGTCGGGTTTTTTGTGGGGCTCCGCGGAGCCCGCTATTTTCCCAGCTGTCTCGCCGCGACATCAAACCAGAAGTCTGAGATGATAAGAGGTCTTACGGCTGAGCCATATAATGACTGGTTAAGGAACTGTCTAGTCTTACGAAGAAAAGGACTATGGGTGATATGATAGCTATCTTGTTGTGATAGCTTGCTATCTTGTATAGATAGCTATGTAACTTGTTGTGGTCCGCCAGCAGCCTGCAGACCTGGCAGCAGAGTCAGACAGTGAGGAGGCTGGGGAGGAACATGGGCCAGTCCTGGAGTCTGGGGAAGGCTCAGACAAAGGCTCTGCGTTGGAGGCAGAGATGGGGCCAGGGCCATCTGGGAGTTATGTGCGGACACCGGAGCCTCCAGAGTCGGACATCAGAGAGGCTGAGGAAAAGGGGGAACCTGTTTCTAGTGCGTGCATGTGCAGAGCTGCCAGAAGGCAAGAACAGTTAAAACAAAAGGGACAACTCGGGAGTAAGGCTTGGAGATGATTGGCCCCTCCTATAAGACATAAAGGAAAAGAAAGGCACATGGGCCTTTGCAGGAAGCAATGTTGTCGATGGTGTCGGTTTGTATTTGAAGCTCCATTTTTGACTCTGTGTTTCTGTGTCGCCTTGCCAAGATAATTGCCAATTAGGTCTTTGGCAGCATGTCAAAGAAGATAAAGGTGGGTGTTTACCAGCCTTATCCGAAGGACTGGGGCAGACTTCTGTTGGACTATTTATAAACCCTTGGTGATTCAGCATGTGCTGTGAATTAAAGGAATTCACAGCCTTTAAAATTTAAAAAAGGGGTTTTGGGACTAATTGTGTGCTTTTTACTATATCAGGAAGCCTAGGTCAGAACAGTACTTGAGGGGTAGTCATAGGGAGGAGGGGGTTGACCTGAATACCTGAGGGCAAGGCAAGAAGCAAAGGGTGGAAGCTTGTTAAAGTGAGATCAAATCTGGAAGTAAGGACATATTTCTTGACAGTAAGAACAACAGCTAACCTCCCAGAGTTGTAGGTGCTTCATTGCTGGAGGTCTTCAAGAAAAGATTGGACAGCAGAGGGTTGGACTGGAAAAGATCCAAGATCCTTTCCAGCCCTATAAATTTATGATTCTATAAATATGTTATATGTTGAAGTTTTAGCAATTCTCTATCAGTACTCTGAGAGCCAATTTGGTGTAGTGTGTCAGGGCATTTATTAATCCCATGTTTGGCTCTGGGACTAATTACCCTGGTTTAGAGGAGATGAATCGAGGCTTATCCTTGTTTGCAATATTCCGAAAAGAAACGCGAGGAAAGGTTTCTAATAAAACTCATTTATTTGTTATAAAGAAAATAAAACACCTCACTAACTGAGAAAAGTTAATTGTTACATTTTTGAAAATAATTCTTGCCGGCTATGTCAGCCGGACCTTGCTGGAAAGAGAACAAAGGAAGAGTGTGAGAAGCAAGTGAAGGAATGTGGGTGGATGCGGAAACACGTAGCTTACTGATAAGAAGTTGGCAAGCTACGGAGAGCCAGACAGTCCAGAAATAATGAGCTCAGCTGGTAAATAAAATAACGCAGTGACATTCCCCTTCTTTGCCAGTTGAGCGAATATCAGTACATCATCAAATAAGGCACATCTTCTTTCGCAGATACTCGTGTTGAGCTGCTGGAAGTGGTTTGTTGAGCATATCAGCAATTTGATCATGTGTAGATACATATTGCATTTTGACAAAACCTTTTTTCACTAAATGCTTTATGTTTTGATAACGGATGTCAATGTGTCTGGACCTAGAACCTGTAAAATGAGATTCAGAAATATAAACCACCGATTCATTGTCTTCCATCACTGTGATCGGTCGGATCGGGTGTGTCCAGATATCTGTGACTAAAGCATCAAACCAAGTTAGGGAATTACATGCATCTGAAACACAAGCATATTCAGCTTCAGTAGATGAACAAGAAACAAAATTCTGTTTACGTACTTGCCAATAAACAGGACATCCATTTAAGAACATCATATAACCTGAAGTACTTTTGCGTGATTTCTTATCACTTGCCCAATCAGAATCTGCATAACAACATAATTCTGCATTATCAGTATGTGTTGGTTCTAACAATAACTTCATGTGTTTGGTGTATTTTAGGTATCTCAGTAGTTTCTTAATGCATGTCCAATGAAACTGTTTTGCCTTACCTATGTGTCGTGATAAGAGATTAACACTAAGTGCAATGTCGGGTCTGGTCCAACTACTAATGTATAACAGTGACCCAAATGACTGAACGATAAAGTGTTTGATCCTCGAACTCAGGACTTTCTTCTTGTGTCAAGTTGTGAAAATCTGTTTGCATGGGTGTCTTTGTTGTGTTAGCATCTTTCATGTTGCAATGATGCAAAACTTGTTCAATTTTATCTTCTTGTGAAAGACTAAACCCCTTCTGTGTCTTTTCAATCTGAACACCTAAATAAGTGCTAATGTGACCTAATGATTTCAATGTGAAATCTCTGAAATCTCTGCAAAGCTTTGGCAAAAATTTCACTCATTTGCTTATTTGGACCAATATAAACAATATCATCAACATAAACAAGAACTATCTCATATGCATTGTTAGATCTTTTTGTGAACACGCACTCATCAGTTTCGGACTTAATAAAGCCCATTGAATTTAGTTTGTCAGTAAGACATAAATACCACATTAAACCAGATTGTTTCAAACCATAGAGACTTTTGTTTAGGAACCAGGTATCCCCTTCTTGCTATCGGAATCCCGGAGGACTTCTGACGTAGATCTCTTCGTCTAGGTCTGCATGTAGATAAGCCGTGTCAACATCAAACTGGAAAACTTCTAAACCAAGGATAGTTGCAGTTGCTAAAGCAATTTTTACACTCTCAGTTCTGACTGTCGGTGAGTAAGTATTTGTGTAGTCCTCAGGATAACGTTGAGCGAAACCCTGAGCTACAAGTCTGGCCTTGTACAGTGACTCACCATTTGGTTTCTTTTTGATTCTGTAGACCCATCGAGTGCCAATGACCTTTTTGTTTGCTGGAGGTTTTGCAGGTGTAAATACTTTAAGTTTCTTTAGACTGTCCATTTCAACCTTCATTGCTCCATACCATTTGTCTTGCTCTGAGTCAGGGAGCTGCTTGATTTGCGTGAAATTATCAGGTGGAAGTGTGACATTGCAAATCAAAGGCAAGGGTGCTTTTGTCAGTTGCCAAGAATATCGTTGTGGAGGGATCCCTTTTGTGACCCTCTTGGAACGTCTCGGGACAACTGTCCAGTCTTCTTCTTCGTCCTCGTCCTCACTTTCGTCGCTAGCGTCAGCATCCGCAGCTTGCAAAGACGGAACATCGGGTTGAGAAGAATCAGTGGAATCTTGATCATCAATCTGTGTGGCATCAGCAGTATCATCTCTGGGAAAATAAACTCCAGGATCATTGGAATGAATCCTGGACCAGTCAATATCTTCTTCAAAATTAGCAGATTGGGAAATCACAATTACATGTTTAGAGTCAATAAATTTGCTCCACTTTGAGTTATCATCAATACCCATAAATCTCAGTCTCTTTGCTGCTGGACCTCCTTTTCTTCTCTGAGCTAAGGGAATGTTCACCATAGCATATGAACCAAAAATATGGATGTTTTTAAGATCAGGCTTGTAGCCATACAACATGAAGAAAGGAGTCTGATTTGTTACACTGCTCCAAGTATGGTTGACAATGTAATTTGCATACTTGATAGCTTCACCCCAGTATATCATATCAAGGTTGGCGTCTTCTAGGAGACAACGCATCATGGTTTGCAGTACCTCTCTGTTGTGAGCCGGTGTGTCAGGGGGTGAAGTCTGATGAATAATTCCATTCTTACGCATCCAGTCCTGGAAACGCTGAGACATGAATTTGGCACCACGATCACTCTGGATTCTGGCGATGCGAACTTGGTGTTGGGTAGAAACAAGGGTTGCAAAGTCTTTAAAGATCTGAAAGGTCTCTGATTTTTCTTTCATAGGATATACATATCCATATCTAGAGTAATTATCAACAATTGTTAGAAAATATTTTCTACCACCAAATGATGGCGGGAAAGGACCAACTATGTCAATGTGAACCAAATCAAAAATGCGTTTTGACAGGCGTGTAGCATGTTTGGGAATGGCTGCTGCTTTGGATTTGGCTTTTTTGCATACAGCACAATCCAAAAACACCTTACACCCCTTTAGATCCAAACCTTTTGCGAACTCCGGCATCTTCCTAAGAACACGGAAACTGGCATGCCCCAATCTTCTATGCCATTTGTGGATACACCTGGAATGCAAAGGTTTACCTGTTAGTGAATTCTCAACATTAACATTTTTATGAGGAACCTCAGGCTTGCTCTGAGCAACCTGTTTACCAATTCTCTTTTTGTTGGCTTTAGGAGCCTTAGGAATAGCAACAGGATCTCTCACTGGAGCATCTCTCTCTTTTGGAGTTTGTATACTTGCCTGTGTTTGTGTTTTAGGCTTTGGCTTTAAGTAATAAACACCACCAATTAATATGGTTTCAGCAACAATATCTCCATCTTTAACTATGTAACTTGCTTTTTCAAGGTGGTGAACTTGGAACTTTAACATTCTAGACAAGTGACACTTACTAAGCAAATTACAGGTTGCTGTTGGTATGTAATAAACATCAGGAATGAATGCATCGAGCTCTTCAACATAAACAGTTCCTTTTCCTTTGACCTGACAAGGATGATTTGAAAAAGAGTAAAGTTCACGTAGTTCTGGTTCAGGCTCGTGCATTTCTGTGAAAAGTTCCTTTCTGTAGGTAACATGCAATGCTGCACCACTGTCCAAAGTCCACAGGAGTCATCTGTCGTACTCTGGTTGAGGTTGTGGATCATTGGTTAAAGCTAATGTGGCGAGTGGAGTTTGTGGATCACGCTGGGGACCATGACGACCTTGTCTTCCACCTCTGCCTCTGGAATCTGTTCCTCTGGGCTGGTACGTGACGGGAGCTGGAACTCGTTGGGGACAATCCCGGGTGGCATGTCCCACACGATCGCAGGTGTAGCATCTTGGCATCCTTGAAGCATAGGTCCTTCCTCGGAAGGGGCGTCTAGCTGGAGCTCTTGATGCGGGTGGTCCTCTCAAATGTGGCGTGGCCAACATGAATGCTTCTTCTTCAATTAAAAGCCTACAGACATTGTCCACTGTGCGTTGAGCAATTGGGACTTGGTTAATTTTTGTGACAGCATCTTTCCATTCATAATTCAAAGAGTTAATAATGATGCTGATCATTTGAATATCTTCAATGTTATGGCCTCTTTCTCTCAATTCTGTTCTCAGACCTTTCAGTTTGGTCAAATGTCCTCCAATTTGTTCACCAGGTTTCAATCTCGAACCGTGGAGTTCAGACATGAGTAAACATGAAGATTCAATTGAGATAGGCCTGTAGCAATTTTCCAATTCAGCCCAAATTTGTCGGGCTGTTGTATTTGGTGGAAAAGTGACCTGCAGTTCAGTATCCATGGACATCAATAATGTTGTGCGAGCCCTTATCTCTAAATCTCTTATTGCAAAGTCCCATGGTTGAGCAGGTGGGTTAAATACCATACAGTGACTGCCTTCTCTAAGAAGCAATAGTGTAATCTCACTGCCCCAGGCTTTGTAATTGTGTCCTGACATTTTTAGTTTTGACTCACCAGTTAGTGGAGAGACAGAAAATGCCTGGTAAGGAGCCTGCACTTGGTATGCTGGCTGTGCTGGCAGAGGTATTTGCTGTGCCTGTTGTGGACCTAAAAATGGTCTTGGTTGTGCCATTGGAGGTGGGCCAGGAGGTGGCCCTATTTGCACTTGTGGCTGGGGCACATATGCAGGCATTTGTAGCTGCTGTGGCTGATGCACTGGAATCTGCTGTATTCCAGTTGCCATTTGTGCTTGAGCTGCAATATTGGCATGACCTGCTGGAGATGCAGTCATTTGCCTTTGCTGTGTTCCATCTAAAAGGACACCAACACCGCCAGGGGGTGTTTGAGTTTGGGCCTGTGGAAACACTTGTGGCATTTCAGCTTCCTGTAGTAAATTACTTTTGCCAGCAGATGGTGCTGCACCTTTAGCTTCGGGCAGCTTTGCATACGGGGCATTGTATGCTTTAGAGTAGGAGTGGTTATGTAAGACATGTGTAACTTGATCAGGGAGACTTTCATGTGACGTATGCAGTGCCCTCTGTCTTAATTGGCCTGACACAGAATCCACCAGGGGGAGTGTCTTTGGCTCTGAGCAAGAAGACAATATGGCGCTTTTTGAAAAATTTAAGTTATCTCCCTTATCTTGCTCAAGCATAGATATAGCCATTTTTGCCTGGGATAGCTGCTGTTCATAGAGTTTTATACGGTCCCGATAGGCTTTCATGGCCAGCTCATCCAGGGTGAGCTTAGATCTTCGAGGAGAATAATGAATTGTTTCTCTCTCTGCGTGGGAGGAATTTTGCTCAGCAGTGTGCTTTAGCCTTGCATCGAGCATTACAAATTCAGAAGGTTCTGGGAAGACTTTTTCAGAGCTTGGAAGATCAGAAGAAAATGTTACTGACCTCAGTCGTAAATCATCATCTTCAAAAAACAGCTTCTGTCTTATCTGTCTCCATTTCTGTTCCCACGGCTTTTTCTTGTTCCAGGCGTGTGGCTGTAGTAAGGGGCTGGAAATCTGGAAACCTCCTTTCTGCCACCTTCTCAGCAAAATACATTTTGTATTTGTTTTACTTCTGTTTCGGCATCTCAGCAATATAATTAGCGTACCTCAGTAGCTAAAAACTAATTGCCTATGCGCTCTTATCAGAAGTAACAAAACAAGGAAAAAGCCATAAATCAAACCATCCGAGCTGCCACCAGAATGTCAGGGCATTTATTAATCCCATGTTTGGCTCTGGGACTAATTACCCTGGTTTAGAAGAGATGAATCAAGGCTTATCCTTGTTTGCAATATTCCGAAAAGAAACACGAGGAAAGGTTTCTAATAAAACTCATTTATTTGTTATAAAGAAAATAAAACACCTCACTAACTGAGAAAAGTTAATTGTTACATTTTTGAAAATAATTCTTGCCGGCTATGTCAGCCGGACCTTGCTAGAAAGAGAACAAAGGAAGAGTGTGAGAAGCAAGTGAAGGAATGTGGGTGGATGCGGAAACACGTAGCTTACTGATAAGAAGTTGGCAAGCTACGGAGAGCCAGACAGTCCAGAAATAATGAGCTCAGCTGGTAAATAAAATAACGCAGTGACATAGTGATTAAAGCATTAGGCTAGAAACCAAGATATGATGAGTTCTGATCCCCCTTGGACACAAAGTTAAGTGACATTGACCCAAAGGTGCTTTTTCAAGAGGCAACTGGACTTCCTTTATTTTCCTTGAAGACGTTTCACTTCTCATCCAAGAAGCTGAACTGAAAACTGAAAACTTCCATCTTCAAAGAAGACAAAGATAGTTCTGTTGTTCCTTGATCCACACTTATGGATCAAAAAGTGACTTATAACCATTTTTCAGTTTCAACTTTTGTAGCATCCTCCTGATCATGTGATCAAAATTCAGGTGCTTGGCAACTGGTTCATACTTAATGACCATTGCTGTGTTCCAAGGTAATGTGATCACCTTCTGCAACCTTTTGACAAGCAAAGTAAATGGAGAATCCAGATTCATTTAACAACCGGATTACTAAATTATCAATTGCAGTGATTCGCTTAACAACTGTGACAAAAAAGATCATAAAATGGACAAAACTCATTTAACAAATGTCTCACTTAAAAACAGAAATTTTGCATTTAATTGTGGTTGTAAGTCTAGGACTACCCGTACACCATGTAAGGCAGGGGTGAAATTCAAAATTTTTCCCTACCGGTTCTGTGGGCGTAGCTTGGTGGGCGTGGTAGGGGAAGGATACTGCAAAATCTCCATTTCCACCCCACTCCAGGGGAAGGATATTGCAAAATCTCC